>NW_027397168.1:119531-152215 GCF_003265705.2 Callorhinus ursinus
GAGGAGATTGGTTTTCCATTGCTGGTGTAAGGACTCTCCACAACCTGGGTGGTTGACAACCACCCACAATTTTTATTCCACAGTTTTTGTAGGGTGAGAGTCTGGGTGGGACCTTAGGTCTGTCAGGGCTGAAATCAAGATGTCAGCAGGGCTGTGCCGCTTACTCGGAACAATCCTCTTCCAAGCTCATTAGAGGCATTGGCTGAATTCAGTTCCTGTGGCTGTGAGCCTGAAGTCCCTGGCTCCTGCCAGCTGGGGCTGGTGTGTGGAAGCTGCCTGCATCCTTCTGGTGCTTTCCACGCAGCTCCCTTCTGCTGGCGATGAGTCGAATCCCTCTGAGGCTTCAAATCTCTCTGATTTGCCATTCTGCTCCATCTCCCTCCTGCCTCTAGCCAGAGGACGTTCTCTGCTTTTAAGGGCTCATGTGATTAGATTGGGCCCACCTGGATAACACAGGTGTATCAATCAAGGTTCTCCAGGGAACCAGAACACACCCTACATGTATACATATGCACACATGTATTAAGGTATATGTATTATTAAGATATATAATTGGGATATCTACATAGTTAAGATATAGAAAATATTAATTTTTAATTTTTACTGATTACCAGGTAATACATATCCCTAATCATATATATATATACATACACACACATATATATGTATGATTTTTTCTTTTTTTTGGTACTTAGAGCTTAAAATTTATTTTTTATTATTATTTTTTAAATTTTATTATGTTATGTTATCACCATACAGCACATCTTTAGTTTTTGATGTGGTGATCCACGATTCACTGTTTGCATATAACACCCAGTGCTCCATGCAGTACGTGCCCTCCTTAATACCCATCACCGGGCTAACCCATCCCCCCACCCCCTCCCCTCTAGAACCCTCAGTTGGTTTCTCAGAGTCCATCGTCTCTCACGGTTCTTCTCCCCCTCTGATGTCCCCCCACTTCATTTTTCCCTTCCTTCTCCTAATGTCCTCCTTGCTATTCCTTATGTTCCACGAATAAGTAAAACCACATATGTGATTTTTTGCAAGGAATTGGATTTTGTGCTTGTAGGGGCTGGCTAGCCACAAATCCGTGTGGCAGAGTGGAAACTCTATTAGGCAGGAGCAGATGCTGCAGGAGCAGAATTTCTTCTTCCCCAGAGAAACCTTTGTTTTACTCAACTAATTGGTGCTCTCAAGGGTAATCTCCTTTAGTTAGGGCCAACTGATCGTAGGTATCAACCACATCTACAAAATGCTTCCACCAGGAACACCTGGGTCAGTGTTTGAGTGAATAACCAGGCACTGTAGCTGGGCCAAGCGGACACATAAGAGTCACCATCACGCCAAGATAATCTATTTTAAGGTCTGTAAGATACTTTATTTTTTTAAGATTTTATTTATTTAATAGAGAGAGAGAGACACACAGCGAGGGAACATAAGCAAGGGGAGTGGGAGAGGGAGAAGCAGGCTTCCCGAGGAGAAGGGAGCCCGATGCGGGGCTCGATCCCAGGACCCTGGGATCATGACCTGAGCTGAAGGCAGATGCTTAATGATTGCGCCACCCAGCCGCCCCTCTGTAAGATACTTTAATCGTATCTGCAAAGTCCCTTTGCTATGTGATCAACATATTCATACGTTTCAGGCATTCATGCCTGGACATCTTTAGAGGTGCATTCTGTTTACCCCAACAACCCTCAGAGAGCAGATCTTGGGCGATGGTGGGGCCACCACCAAGGTGGAGAACATGGGGTCGGGGGGAGCAGGCCAGTGAGACAGGCTGGGGATTATACCCAGGAGATTCGGAAGCATGGCCAGCTTTGTGGGCAACTGACCTGCATAGTCCCTTGGGGCCCCGGGCTCAGAAGGGCTCTACACTTGGTTTAATGATTTACTGTGACCATCTTGAAATTATTAATAATTTTTAAAAAAGATTTTATTCATTTGACAGGGAGAGACACAGCGAGAGAGGGAACACAAGCAGGAGGAGTGGGAGAGGGAGAAGCAGGCTTCCCACTGAGCAGGGAGCCTGATGCGGGGCTCGATCCCAGGACCCTGGGATCATGACCTGAGCTGAAGGCAGATGCCCAACAACTGAGCCACCCAGGCGCCCCAAAATTATTAAAAAATTTGAACAAGGGACCCCACATTTTCACTTGCAATGTATCCCACCAATTGTGTAGATGGTTCTGGATTGAAATGCAGGAAGAGTAGAGGCCTGGGACACAGCATCTGAGAAGGGTGACACTGGAGGGATAGTAAGAAGGAAAGGAACTTGGCCAGGTCCTGGGCAGCAGCCAGAGAAAGTAGGGGTGGGGGGAGAGATTGGCTCCAGAAGCTCAGGGAGGTCGCACAGTCCCTCCCTGCAGTCTCAAAAGCAGGTCAACTACGATAACAAGATTCACTGGATTCAGTAACAACCCAGAGACAGCTGTGGCCTGGCTGAGCTGCAAGGGGGCTGGCACTGGAAGCCAGCCTGGGGTGGGTGGGGGAGGAGGGAGAGAGGAGGTGAAGATCCTGGGAGGCTGGCTGTGACAGGAAGGAAGGAGAGATAGTGTATCTGGAGGGAGAGGTGAGGGTCAGAGAAAGTTTTGTTTCCTTGGTTGGTTTGGATACATTTAGTACTATTTTGTTGTTGTGTTTTTTTAAATGTAATTTTTAGTTACACGAACAATACATGAATACACCCTGTTTGTAAAGAGAGAGAGAAATAAACCTTGACTAGTAAGGTTTTTTTTTTAATAAAGATTTTTTTTAATTTATTTTTTAACAGAGAGAGACAGCGAGAGAGGGAACACAAGCAGGGAGCATGGGAGAGGGAGAAGCAGGCTTCCCGGGGAGCAGGGAGCCCGATGCAGGGCTCGATCCCAGGACCCTGGGATCATGACCTGAGCTGAAGGCAGACGCTTAACGACTGAGCCACCCAGGCACCCTTGACTAGTAAGGTTTTGATGACCTCCTCCAATCCAGTCTCCAACTCATGTATCCCCTGAAATTAGTTTGGGGTGTACATCTACCAAAAGGGGTGGGTCCTTGCAAACACACCGACCATCATTTTCCACCTTTCTGATATTGCTATTTGGGGCCAGATCATTCTTTGTCATGGGTCGGCTGTCCTGTGCATTTGGGATGTTCGGCCGCATCCCTGGCCTCCACCCACTGGATGCCAGTAGTTCTCCCTCCCCCACCCCCAGTGTGGTCAACTAACAGTGTTTCCATATGTCCCTGATCAGGGGATATTGCCCCTTGTTGAGAACTGCTGAGCTAGATGGTGCTCCAAGAAAACATTTTAAATGCACAAATGAACTCCTACTGGATGATTCTGAGCTACCACTTTTTTCTTTCCCACTTAGCAGTGTCTTTTGGGAATCATTCACCATGACTGCATACAGATTTTATTTTACTTTATTTTTTTTAGGTAATCTCTACGCCCAACATGGGGCTCAAACTCACAACCCCAAGATCAAGAGTCACATGCTCTACCAACTGAGCCAGCAAGGCGCCCCTACATACAGGTTTTTTTAAATTAATTTTTAAAAATGTTTAAATAACTTAGCTACTGCAGCTATTAAGGTGTGCAGGTGGGATTTGAATTCAGGCAGTCTGACTTGACAGAGAAGGAGTGCTGGAAGATACAGGAGAGGGTATGTTCTATGATGGAGAGGACCCCCTCCCCCCGCCCGGAGCAAGGAAGACAGGCATCTGTCCAACAGAACTTTCTGGAATGATGAGAATGTCCTATTATCTGCATTGTAAAATATGGTAGCCACATGTGGCTGCTGAGCCCTTGAAATGTGGCTAGCAGAACTGAATAACTGAAGAGAGAGAGAGACAGCGAGAGGGAACACAAGTAGGGGGAGCGGGAGAGGGAGAAGCAGGCTTCCCGCTGAGCAGGGAGCCCGACGCGGGGCTCGATCCCAGGACCCTGGGATCATGACCTGAGACCTAAATTTTACTTAATTTTAATTGATTTAGAAGGAAAAAGCCCGTAGTGGCTGGTATTGGCTAGTCCAGGTCCAGAGCACATGAAGTGGGTTTAGCCCAGGGCAGGGGCACTGCTTCTTGAAAGAGCAGGTGGAAGGTGGAGGGGTGACTGCAGCCTAGGCCATCTTATGTGGGGGTGGGGTAGGGCATGCGGGTGCTGGGGAGGCTTCCCCCACAGGCCTGGATCCTGGCACCAAGGAGGCTGCAGGGGGCAGGCAAGGTGTTAGTTCAGCTGAGCCTCAGAACTGCAGGACAACATCTGTTGAGCCCTTGCTGTGTGCCAGGTCCTGTTCTAAGCACTTCTCAAATATGATCTCACGTAGTCCTCACATCAACCTATGATGTAGGTGCTATTATTAGGTCCGCTGAGCAGATGAGGAAACGGAGGCCAGGAGAGTCAGAGGTCATAATGGTGCAGATGCACAGGCTATGGGGATTTCTCCAGCAGCTCAGGGATGTGGACAGGGGAGACTAAGGGGTGGGGTGACCCAGGGTCAGGTTTTGCCATCAGAAAGGATTTCCAACACCCATAAGGACTTTGAAACAACCCCATCTAGGTTCAGAGGGAGAGGAAAAAGACCCAGAGAGGATAGAGACAGAGACACACACAAAGAGGGAGAGAAATCTACAGAGAGGAGGCCCCAGAAAGATGGAGATAGAGAGGGACGGAAGCAGAAGAGAGGGAGTGAGGACCATGCCAGCAGAGGGAGCCCCAGGAGAACCATTGCACTGGGAGTGGACTGCAGCTGTTTGCTTGCTTCCCAGGACAGCTGAGCTCTGTCTCTGGGGCTCCCTCTCTCGAGTCTCAGCTCCTTCCTCCTTCCGCTGAGCCATCTCGCAATACCCCATGCAACAAAGACCATCCACAATTCCTTCCCCCTCTGCCCCCAACCCCACCGGGAAAAGTTCCCAGGAGCCAACTGCAGGTTCTGTGAAAGAACGAAGCAACTTTTCTGGTTCAAGTGGCAGAGCCGAGGAAGAAGGGAAGGACTGAAATATGATCCTTGCAAACTCCTGGCCAAAGTACTGTGAGACTTGGTCTTCCCTCTGGGGTGGAGGAGGGGATTCCTAAGGTCCTTCCCTCCTTGATGCTAAATGTGGGCAGGTGGGATTGTGGCAAAAGCCCATTCATTGTCATCAGACAGGCTTGGTTTCATGTCCCACTTCCACCAACTCTTGCCCTGTGGCCCCAGGCTAGTCACTTTCAATTCTTAGCTCCAGTGTCTTCATCTGTGTCAGCTGTCAGCAATCCTAACAGTAGTCTATAAAAACAGCTACCATTCCTGAACACAGGCAGTTTGTCAGGCTGTGTCTAGGCACATAATGACTAGGGTAAAGATGATGATGATGATGGCAATAATGATAGGAACAGCTCCCAACTTGCATGGGTGCTGACTATAGGTCAGGCACTTTACATCACACATCACACATAGAAACTGTTTAGTTTCTTACCAAAACCCTATGAAGTAGGTCCCAGCATTATCCTCATCCTATAGATGACAACACAGGACCATGAGGGTGACTTTCCCTAAGTAACAACATAGTTAATGAGAAAGAGCTACGATCAAATCCCAGGCTGCCTGGCTCCAAATCCTGCCCTCCTGGCTAAACTTGTTGCCTCCTGTGAAAGGCAGAGTATAATAATCTCTGACCATCAGTCTCCCAAACATTCCTACAAAGCAGGTACCATTATCACTGCCATCTTAGAGAAAAGCAAAGTGAGACTCAAAGAGGTGAAATGATATTCCCAAGGACCCAGAGCTTGGAAGAGTCAGCTCTAGGTTTTGAAACCAGTTTGATGTGCCCCCAAGTCCAGTATCTTTTGGTCATACCCAATAGCTGGTACCCTGAACTTGGTCTGGTAAGAGATGTTCTGAGGCAGATAGGGAGTGCTAACATTATATGACACCATGGGCTGTTCCAGTGGCTGGCATGCCGAGCATGTGGCCAACATCCTGAGCTTCCAAATTCTATCTCCATTCAGGATGCACAGATTGTGAAGGGAGTTTGAATTAATGTCAACGACTACACCCCCCTGTAGTTTTCCAGTTTATCTCCACACTCTGACCGAATATTTTCTATTTGACTCCTGCGTGGAGGCTATATAGGCTGTATAGGCTATATAGACCAACGATGGGGGCTCGCTGAGGCAAGCTTGCCAACCGAGATAGCAGAATATGGTAACTTTGCTGCCTTCGTAGACTCTGGCCATGGTGCTGAAACGGACTGAAAGGCCAAGTACCAATCAGCACCATGGACAGCGACCGAGAGCCCACCCTCCTGGGATTGGGTCCGGATGGGTGAAATGGGGAGGGTGTTTATACACAGGTCCGGGGGTGTTGGGGACACCCGAAGGAGACAGTTTTGCAGTAGGCAGGGAAGCTCAACATGTAGATGAGGATGACCTTGACCACAGAACGCTGTCATCTAGGGAACATATTTTCTTATCTACTGTACACTGACAGACAGCAAACATCAAAGCAAGCGGAGGGGGTGGGGGTGGGGGCGTCCAGCCTGCCATACTGTGCATCCCGGAGGCCATGGCGTATTGATTCATATAAATCCTCTTCATTATGTCCATGGCTGCTTTACCCCAGATGCTCCCAAATAGTCTCCTCTCTTTGGATTTAATGGACAGAGCTTTGGTGACAGACAACTCACAGGGATGGCTTCATCTCTGCCCCCAACGTCTTCACCATAGATTCCTGAGAGCAGTTTGCTGGGCCAATGGGAGTTTCACTGGTCATGTAACTCACTGGATTTTCTGCAGTCAGTGTCATCACATTTCTGGGCTCTGCCAGCCAGCACAGGGGAGAGAGTGAGTGTCTCCGCACAGCCCTCCTGGTAGTGCTTGTGGTCAACGTTCAGAAATGCTCGAATCCGACCTCTGAAACACGTGTGACTTTCATTTGACATTCTCTTGTGATGAATGCACAGAGCACCTGTTTATATGATTACACTTCATGTGCATAGACGGGATACAAACTTTCAGTTAATATCTCAGTTTGCTTCGGACTTTGGTTTTGGTAACAGTTTGTGGCATGATTCACATACCATACAATTCACCCATTTTATTTTTTTTAAGATTTTATTTATTTATTTATTTGACACAGAGAGAGCAAGAGAGAGACAGAGAGCAAGCACAAGCAGGGGGAACGGCAGGCAGGGGAGAAGCAGGCTCCCTGCTGAGCAAGGAGCCCAATGTGGGACTCAATCCCAGGACCTCGGGATCATGATCTGAGCTGAGGGCAGCTGCTTAACTGACTGAGACACCCAGGTGCCCCAATTCACCCATTTTAAAGCGTGCAATTCAATGTGGCTTTTTGAACTATTCAGAGTTGAACAACTACCACCACTGTCAATTTTGGAACACCTTCATCACCCCAAAAGGAAACCCCATGCCCACTAGCAATCACTCCTGTCTCCCCAGCCCCGGGCAACTAAGCTTTCTCTCCATAAATTTGTCTATTCTTGACATTTCATATGAGTGTGAACCATACACATCTTTTGCAATTGGCTTCTCTCACTTAGCATGTGAAGTATCGCTCAAAACATAATGTCTTATGTTTTATCCACTTTGTAGCATGAATCAGGGCTTTATTCCCTTTTGTTGCCAAATAATATTCCACAGTCTGGACAGACCATATTTTATTTATCCATTCATGTCTTGTGTCCATTATCTTAAGGGATAATAGGTTTTGTCATTGTTTTTTGTTTCTAACTTACTGTATTGGGGAAATTTACCCTTTTATGTAATTAGCCCTTTTATATAATATATATGTATGTAGATGCACAAATGCATATATATATAAGCTATTACAATTTATATCATACAATATTATATATGTAATATATATGTTCTTTCTCTCTTTGCCTTGTTATTCCAACTGGCTTATGGGCTTTTTCCTTTCCTTGCAAAAGTTTTTCTTTTAAAAAAAACCCTCAAATTTATTCAGGGGTTTGCATCATGGTTTAGAGTCCTTTCTCTCATTATGAAGAAACTCTTCAATATTTTGTTCTAGCACTTACTTGGTTTTGTTTTATATACTTATATCTCTTAATTATTTGCTCTACACAATATGGAGGATAAATCCAATTCAGTTTTCAGCAAACCATTTATTTTTAAAAATGCCTTTTTTTGGGTAATGATGTGTGATGCCACTTTCTCAATGCACTAAGTTTCTATAACTAGTTAGATTCAATTCTTAGCTTGGCTATTCTCTTTATGTGCTTGTACTAGATGGTTTTGTTAAAAAGTGTTTCTATTGTGTTGTAATATCTGATAGGCCTCGTCCTCCCTAACCTCTCTTATTTTTAAGTGTATCCGTAGGCTACTGCTATGTCTCTGTTTCAAAGTTTGTAAACCTTAATTACATCCTCAAAGTCCCTTTTGCCATGTGAAGTAAGAGATTCACAGCTTCCAGGGACTAGGGAATGGACGTATTATGGAAGCTGCTCTGCACTACTGCGGAGAGCAAGGCTTGGGTGGGGGAGCTCTGGGAAGATAGAGATAGAGATGGAGAGTCCTCTAGGACAACTGTGATTGCGAAGGATCCCTTGAAATTCCACCTCTGATTCTCCTCCAGGAGCACTTCCCAAACCTACTTCTGGTCTCAGCCAGGCTCCATGACTACCTGTGATGAGTATCTAGGGTCTCTAGGGCCTCTGGGGCCTGAGGGCCACCACCGATAAAGAGGATGAAGAGGGTGTTTCTGTGCCTTGGAATGGACAAATCCCAATGGAAACCAGGAAGAGAACCAAGCTCTGTACTCAGTCTGTGACAGCTTAATTTGGTTTTGCTAATTTCCATATGAGTATTGGCCACATGTTATTTATTCTCTTTCTGCATGAGGCTTGAGCTATAAAATGAGAGAGTTGTGTATAATTTCTTTTTTTTAGATTTTATTTATTATTTATTCATTTATTTATTTATCTATTTCATGTACCTGTTGGCCATTTGCATGTCTTCTTTGAAGAAATATTTGTTCAAGTCCTATGCCCATTTGTAGTTGGGTTGTTTGTCTTTTTGTTGTTCAGAGTTCTTTGTATGGTGAAAATCGGTTGCCAAAATGGAGTCAGGAGGTTTTGGCCAGGAAAGCTGTCATGCTCTACCACTTGTAGTCAATGGCGGACCCAACAGGAAGAGGTGGAGTTGAACTTACATGGACTTGACCTTGCTCCTGGGTACTACTCCTCTATTCCGGCCAGGGGGAGAGATGATATGCTTATCCCCCGGGGAAACAGCTCGGTCAATGAGAAGCCACCACACCCATTTTTAAAAATTTAAATTCAATTAGCCAACATATAATACATCATTAGTTTCTGATATAATATTCAGTGATTCATCAGTTGCATATAACACCCAGTGCTCATCACCACACGTGTCCTCCTTAATGCCCATCACCCAGTTACCCCATCCCCCACCCACCTCCCTTCCGTAACCCTCAGTCTGGTTCCCGGAGTCTTCTGATACCCTCTTAACTCCATTGGACTTTTAGTTTATTGCAACCTTCCCAACTTACCCCCTTTCTCCTTAAAAATCGTACCTCCCTTTTGTCCCCTGGACTTGACCATGATTTTGGCGCAGCATGTTTGTTCTGGTCTGGGATTCTCTCCTATTTTCCAAAAAACCCATCTTTTGCTGGTGAAATAACTGGCAAGGCTTATTTTTAAGGTCACCAGCATACTGTAAGTCTTCCCTCTGCACAGACGGGTCATCTCCACAGATGACTCTTTGCCGGTCCCAGCTCAGCTCCAACTGCACTGCTTCAGCCCCTGGTCATCCCTATGCAGCCTTGTTCCCCCATGGAACCCCCACTTCTCTCTTTGTCTGACCATGACCACATGTTTTACAAACATTTTGTCCAGAGCTTCTCTGCGTTTGGAGCTGAAGGGGACTCCAAACATGGGCCTGGTCTGCCATCTTGACTATGAAGTTTGACACCATAGTCACTTGTCTTTTTAAAATTTATATTGGTAAGGACAATTAACATGAGATCAATCCTCTTAACAAATTCCTAAGTGTATAATCCAGTATTGTTACCTGTAGGCACAATGTTGTACAGCAGATACCTAGGACTTGCTCATCTTGTAGAGCCGAAGGTCTGTACCCGTGGAATATCGCCTCCCCACGTCCCCTCCCCCCAGCCCCTGGCAGCCACAATGCTGCTCTCGCTTCTACATGTTTGACATTTTAGATTCCTGAAGGAAGTGGATTCATGCAGTATTCGTCCCTCTGTGACTGGCTTAGTTCACTTAATACAATATCCTCAACGTCCATCCATGTTGTTACAAATGTAAGATTTCCTCCTTCTTAAGTATATTTCCTGAATAATATTCCATAGTATGTGGATGCCACATGTGATTTATCCATCCATCTATTGAGGGGAACCTAGATTGTTTCCACATCTTGGCCATGGGAATAATGCTGCAATGAACAACAGAGTGCTAATTTTCCTTCAGGATCCCAATTCAGTCCTTTTGGATCAATACCCAAGAGTGGGATTGCGGGATCATATGACAGTCCTATTTTTAATACTTCGTAGAACCTCTATACTGTTTTCCAGCAACTGTACCAATTTGCCTTCCCACCAACAGTGTACACAGGTTCCAATTTTTCTGTTTCCTCTTCAATACTTTTTGTCTTTGTGTGTGTGTGTGTTTCGAGAATAGTCATCCTAATAGATGTGCAGTGATATCTCATTGTTGTTTTGATTTGCGTTTCCCTGATGATGAGTGATGGTGAGTGCATAATCAGTCCTTAAGGATACCCCGTGAGGATGGGTACAAGGTTTCTATTTTTTAATATACAGCTTATAGTTCCCTACTGCTATACATTTTCATATTTCTGTGCCTTTCTCTTTTTCAAATAAGTAATTGTGAGATCCGTTATTGAACATCTGTCTTCTGATAATCCGAGCCCTGCTGGCACTGTGACTACATCTTCTCGTTCACAGATGAATGTCCAGGGCCTGGAAAAACATCTAAGGGTTCAAATGGACATTTGCTGGGTGACTGGCTGAAGGGAAGAAATCCCCATATATGGAAATCTTGAGAAGGGAAGTGGTATTCCTTTGGGCACACCCAGGTTGTATGTGGCCAACGGGGCTGACTCAGGATTGGAAACTCTGTCCCCACCCTCTTCAGGAGGGAGGTCACGCCTAGTAGATAGAAGCTTGGGCTCACCACAGATCAGGTCTCACTTGTCCGCAGGGGTGAAGGCGTCCTCTGGAGCTCCCTCCTCTGAGCCCGCCAATGGGAAAGCCCCCTGCTGCCTGCATCCTTTGGGTCCGTCAGGTGTGCCAGTTTCTGTGGTTTTGTCCATCTGTGCAGCCTTGTCCAGTGGGAGGCAGCGCCATGACCATCACTTTTATAGTCCTTCTCTGCTTCGGTGAGTTTTTGGAAGGTTGGGGCTAAACTCCTGTGTGGGAGAGGGGAGCCCTCTCAAAGCCAGGCTGTGATCTCTCAGGAGGTCTCATGAACTTGGGATGCTCAGGAAAGGTGGGGATCTGCTCAGGAGTCAGTGACCTCTCACTGGGATCTCTCTCCCAGGACTGTGTCTGGGCCAGATGACCCACGTACAGGCAGGTGAGCCCATCCCCAGGGGTCCCAGGTCCCACTTCCTCCTTGGGCACAATATAGGACTCCCCTCCCTGCCAGGGCATCCAGAGGATGGAGGAGAGGAATGTTAAATTGATCAATAAAGAAGGTATACAAGGTGCCCCAGGGCTGAGAGCTAGTGGAAATTGAGGCATAGAGAATATAGGGACTGCAACTCTGACTCTCTTCCAGAGACACTGCTCACACTGATCATCTGGGCAGAGCCAGGCCCTGCAGTGGCCCAGGGGAAGCCTGTGAGCATCTGGTGTCAGGGGTCTCAGAAAGCTGACCAGTACTTCCTGTACCAGGAAGGGGTCTCGGAGCCCTTGAGAAGGGAGTTTCCCCTGGGACCCAGCAGCAAGGCCAAGTTCCCATTCCCACACATGACCTACCACCTTGCTGGGCGCTACTCCTGCTTGTATCACAGACAAACAAGCTGGTCAGTTCCTAGCAAGCCTCTGGACTTGGCAGTCACAGGTGAGCAGGCACTTCCATCTACACAGGTGAGGTGACTGTGCCCGGGGAGGGACCTCCCTTTCTACAGCAGAGTCCCATTGGCAATCTGGGGGTGGTGTTCCTCTCTCTTCCCCTGCCCCCTTTTTTATTATGGTAAGAACTTAGAACATGAGATCTACCTTCTTCACAAATTTTTGAGTGCCCAATACAGTACTGTTATAGGCACAGTGTTGCACAGCTGATCTCCAGAACTGAACTGAACTTGCAAAACTGAAACTCTATACCCATGATCTCCCTCTTCCCCTCCCTGCAGCCCCTGGCAGCCGCCATTCTACTCTCTGCTTCTACATATCTGACCCTCTTTAGATTCTTCATAGAAGTGGAATCATGCAGTATTTGTCCCTCTGTGCCTACCTTATTTCACTTAGCACATTGTCCTCAGGCGCCTCCTCCCCTTTTAACACAACTGGTTTGTTCTTTCCCAGGAATGTTCAACAGACCCAGCCTCTCAGCCCTGCCCAGCCCCATTGTGACCTCAGGAGGGAGCGTGACCCTCCAGTGTGGTTCATGGCAGGATTTTGACTGGTTTGTTCTGTGTAGCAAAGGAGGAGAGGGCCACCCCAGACACCTGGACTCATGGCGCCAAGCTGATGGGTGGTTCCAGGCGCTCTTCATTGTGGACCACATGAGCCCAAGTCACAGGCAGACATACAGGTGCTATGGTTATTTCTCCAGCTCTCCCTATGTGTGGTCCACCAGCCACATTTTGGAGCTCCTGATCTCAGGTGAGGAATTCAGGGCATGATCCTAGAACTCCTTGGGTCTCCATACCTGTGAGAGGAGCTTCATCTCAGGTGGAATACGGGGTAGGATGAAGTTGGGGCAAGAGAGCTCAGGACTCTGGGAGCCAGCAGTGGGAGGCCTGTGGGAGGAGGAAACCCTCTTGGAAACCAGAACCACCTTTTCTCCCAGGTGTCTAGGAAACCATCCCTGTCAGTCTTGTCAGGGCCGGTGGTTGCTCCTGGACAGAGCCTGACCCTCCAGTGTCGCTCTGATGTTGGCTACGACAGATTCGCTCTGTCCGAGGAGGGAGCAGGTGACCCTCCCCGGCGCCTTGGCCGGCAGCCCCACGCTGGGCTCTCTGGGGCGAACTTCGACCTGGACCCTGTGAGACCCTCCTACGGGGGCCGGTACACATGCTATGGTGGACAGAACCTCTCCTCCGAGTGGTCGGCCCCCAGTGACCCCAGGGACATCCTGGTCGCAGGTGAGGAGTCATATCCCAGCTCACACTCCCACTTTTCTTGGACTGGCGTTTCAGGGTCTTGTTGGAAGTGGGGGCAGGGAGCACAGGCCAAGAGATGCCAGGACAGGAAAGGGCAATCTTGTTTTTTTCAGAATGCAAATATTCTTTGGTTTACTCATCAAAATCGCAAATAACGAAATAGCAAAAACCTTATCAGTTAAATTAAAAAGTGACATTCTTTATTTACCTATCAAACCTTATAAAGTGCAATCTTAAGAAAAGTGGGAACAGAAGAAGCCAGCAGCGCGCTTGGATGGAGCGCCTGAGTGACAGCTCCGCTCAGCTCAGGGCAGGGGCAAGAGGGTGGAGCCGCCCCTAACACCCTGGACTCTCCCTCCCAGCCCTGCCCCCACAGGGGCCAACTCCCACAATTCTGCCAAGCCGGGGCCCTCTGTGGCCCCAGGAGAGAATGTGACCCTGCGGTGTCAGAGCCCCAGCTTGTTTGATGCGTTCCTTCTGTCCAAGGAGGGGGAAGCCGGCCCCCGCCCTGCACCTCAGATCTCAGCACCAAGATGAGGAATTTCAGGCGAACTTTGACTTGCGCCCTGCGACGCTGGACCACGGGGGGACTTACAGGTGCTACGGGTCACTCAGCAGCACCCCTTTCCTGCTGTCACACCCCAGCGACCCCCGGAAGCTCATGGTCACAGGTGAGGGGCTGTGCGAATGTCTTCTTCCCCATCCCATCTGTCTAGTGTCTGGATGACCCCACAGCAGCCACTTCTCTGGATGCACCTTGTCCTTCCCTCCTCTGCTCCACACCTCCCACTGGGCCCTGACCCACGTGTGAAATGCAGCGTCTCTGAAAAAGCCAGAAGACTTGCTTTTATCTACTTCTTTTTTTTTAATTTTTTTATTGTTATGTTAATCACCATATATTACATCATTTGTTTTGGTGTAGTGTTCCATGATTCATTGTTTGTTCATAACACCCAGTGCTCCACGCAGAATGTGCCCTCTTTAGTACCCATCACCAGGCTAACCCATCCCCCTACCCTCCTCCCCTCTAGAACCCTCAGTTTGTTTTTCAGAGTCCATCATCTCTCATGGTTTCTCTCTCCCTCTGACTTACTCCCCTTCATTCTTCCTCTCCTGTTATCTTCTTCTTTTTCTTTTTTCTTAAAATATGTTGCGTTATTTGTTTCAGAAGTACAGATCTGTGATTCAACAGTCTTGCACAATTCACAGCGCTCGTATCTACTTCTTTAACAGGAATGCATTGACATGGTCCATCCCAGAAACTGTTCACAAATGGGATACAAGAAGAGTAGTTACCTCTCAATCTCTGCTACCCCTTGCTCAATCCCCCAAAACCAACCCGACCACACTCACCTACTTTTTCCCCCCTGAACATTCAGGGAGAACCTACAAACATGTCTTCCATGGGTGGACAAACATCAACATCTTATAGACACAGTTCTGATCAGCTCTATTTTTAAAAAATTAAATACATTCTAAAGAATTATCTGGTATCAGTAACACAAATCTCTTTTAGACTTTTTAAGGGTTGCATAGTTGTTTCTTGCTTGAAAGTGTCAGGATATATGTATGCAGTACCCTATAATTTGGCATTGGCAATTTGTTTATTCCCAGACTTTCCATAATACAGATTATCCTCTGATGAATATCTTTGCACATACCTAATGCACAGGGGTGTGTGGAAGCAATTACCCCTCATCTCTTGGTTAAATTCTTAGAATAGAACAGCTTAGGCAAAGGATGTGGTCATTCATTGTGTGGTAAATACTGACACTCTCTCTTCCTATGCCTCACTGTTTGCCACTCTCCAGTTTTGACTTAAAATCCTCTCCCAAATGACACCTTGGCTGGTGACCCTATACAAATACCCAATTAACACCTTTTATAATTTTGAAAAAAATGTTTAATCAGTCCTAAATGTATTACAGACTTTTCTATTTATAGCTCCATCTTAGCTGATACACATTTTCCTCCTCCTCCTCCTCCTCCTCCTCCTCCTCCTCCTTCTTCTTCTTCTTCTTCTTCTTCTTCTTCTTCTTCTTCCTCTTCCTCTTCCTCTTCCTCTTCCTCTTCCTCTTCTTCTTCTTCTTCTTCCTCCTCCTCCTCCTCCTCCTCCTCCTCCTCCTCCCCTCCTCCTTCTTCTTCTTCATTGGGTGTGGAGCCTAATGCAGGGCTCAATCCCACAACCCTGAGATCAAGAGTCAGATGCTGGAGTCAGGCACTCCACATTTTTCTTCTTAATAAGAACATTGATTATTCTTTATTACCTTCACCAAGACACACATGCACATGCTGGTACACATACTCTTGTGTATTGTATACATATAAACGTCTCACCACATATGTCTCTCTCTATATACAGATATATGTAGCACATAAAATACATTATATAATATGTATATTGTATGAATTTATAGTATGTGATTTTATACATTTATATATAGATATATCTTATATATCATATGTGTAGATAATGTACATAAATACCCACATATGTATATAAATACATCTATTTATATTTTCAGATAGTCCATAACTATTGGCTCAATAGCGAATGAATGAATGAATGGATGGATGGATGGATGAAATAGCAAAAGAAAATCATTTGAAAGTTCTTAACACAGATGCCGGATGAAACTGAATGGGCCAAGGCTGAGCAGAGACTGGTAGCCCTGGGTGCCCAGCCCTTTGTGTTTCTGACCCTCAGGAATCCCTGGGCACCCACCGCTCATCCATGAATCCAGGATTCTCAGCTGAGAATTAACTCAGGACGCTCCTCCCCAGGAAATTAAGCTCAGTGTGGGCTATTGCTCAGTCTGATGAGAGAGCAAGAAAGATCTAGGTGTGAGGGATTTCCAAACTGGTGCACTGTCAGCTCATGGCATAGGGTGTGGCTGAATCCTTTTTTGTCATTAAGACTCCAAAGCAAAGTCGAAATGCAAAGGAATTGGAGACAAGAGGGTTTGTGCCTCACCTACAGCTGCAGGAGGGGTCACTGTGAAAGCTGAGGTCCTTCCTTGGGACAGGAGAAGGGAGATTTGATAATTCAGATCCTCAGGGGAACACTGGGCTGAGATATCCCCAGCTACTCATCTGCTCTGCATTCCTGACTCTCAGGGGCTCCTGTTACTATCACCCCATCAGACTCCACGAGCGGTGAGTAACAGAACACAGTCAGCCTGCGGTGCATATGACCTGTTCAAGGGGAGGAGAGACCTAGACCTCCCCTCTGGGTGCCGTGGTAGGCGTGACCTGTCCTGCCCTGCATGACCTCTCTGTCCCATTGTCCCTAGTCCCACTTCCAGATCACACACTGGAGAATCTCATCCGAATGGGTCTGTCTGCCCTGGTCCTGGTGGTGCTAGCAGTGTTGGTGTTTCAGGCATGGCACAGCCAGAGAAGTGCCCAAGGTGAAACCAAGAGGTAAACTGAAGATGATGCTGCACACACTCTTTGGGGTTTGTAGAACCTTAGAACAGAATCACACACACACACAAGGTTGCAATGTCACAGAAGATTCTAAACAGGTTCATGAACTGCATGAACTCTGTGCTGAAGACCTAAAGGCAATGAAGCAGTGTTGTCTGTGCAGGAGGCAAGGACCAAGGCTGGGAATGCTCCCTGGAGGAGGCTCCTCCACCATGAACCTTGCCCCTTGCCTTACTGCCTCCTTAGTGTCTGGCTTCTCTTATTCCCCCACCCTGATGACATGAAGTTTCATCCACATGAAACATTTGTGCCCATAACTCCACTCACTTTTTTGTTCTGTTCCAACACTGTGTATCACAGATTTCTTTTTGTCACATGCACGCTCCCTGATGGGAGTTTCCAGTCTGTCCCTCCAGCTCTAAGTGCAGAGACTCAAGTAATGTGGTTGAGTAACTGCTTTGACGGACTGAAATTTATATCCAGCCTGGAAGGTGCAAGCCCAGAATGACATCCCAACACCTTGTCTGGATTCTGCAGGCTTCTCTCTCTTCACCAGGTGCTTACTGCACGGCTCCTCCCCCAGCATCAGCTCCTGGAATCAGCACTCTTCTGCGTGAGCCTCTGGTGCTTTCCTGTGTGACTGGTAGTGATGATTGCTCCTTCAGGGTTGTGGTGCTAATTAAATGAGACTGTGAATTCCAAGATGATAGAGAGATATTTGTTTGTTTTGATTTCAAAGCATTGCTGGAGAGTAGGTAGCATTTCACATACTGCCGGTAGGTGTGCAAATTGCTCCAACCAGTTTGGTAGGGGGTAGTGTGGATTTTCTGGCTGAGGGGAAAAGATATGCAGCTATGATCAGGCAGTCTGACACCTAGAAGTTTGCCCTGGGGAACCCCGTGCACATATACCCGAGGATATAGGCACAAGAGTCAGAGGAGAAGCATTGCTCCCATAGGCCAAAAACTATAAATAACAAAATTCCACCAACTGAAGAATGAATGAGTATTTTGTGTTACTTTTATACAATGGAATATAATACAACAGTTAAAATGCACAAACTAGGATTAGAAACATAATAAATACAGATTGATCTTATAAATACAATGATGAGTGAAAGAAGAAAGCCAAAAAGGATGCATGCGATACTATTGCATTATTAACAAGACACAACATAAATTATGTAGGAGTCATAAAAGGTGCAAAAACCATGAAAAGGGATGAAATGATTAATTTAAAATCACAGTGATGGTCACCTGTAGAGAGGGCACAACAGCGGGGTATTTTCACAATGGACATTACTACTGGAAACCATGTGGGAAATAGCAGATTATCTGAAACCTCAACCCAGGCTCTGGTCTAGAGAGGAATCCAGTACCCTGGTTGGACCTTAACACCAAATGGGGTGGCCTTGTATGGGGTGGACTTGTCACTTTTTAACTCTTATGGGAATGGTCAATATTACACAGTGGTCATGTGTGCAAGGATTTAAGTTGATGCAGTAACATCAAGGGTAAGGGACATGCAAACATTTTAGTGTAGCCACAGTGTGTGGGATAAAGGAGAGAAACACATTAGTTCTGGAGTTGGCCAAAGGAGCCTTGGCAGTGCACTGAGAAGCTCAGATGCTCATGGACACAGGTAATGGGCCAAGCTCAACTGGAGAATTTGAAAATTCAAAGATCAAGAGCACTGTCCACTGCCTCAACTTGGAGCATAAGAGATACTTTGTTGTTTCCAACATGGAGGATATTTCTCAGCTAACAAATCATTCCTGCATACACTGGTGAAGCTCCAGAATCCTGTGAGGCCACACTCGGAATCAGTAATCTGCACACTATATCCTTAAAATGTGGGGCCTGGGTGGCTCAATTGGTTAAGTGCCTGGATTTGGCTCAGATCATGATCCCAGGGTCCT
Source organism: Callorhinus ursinus (assembly GCF_003265705.2). NCBI lineage: Eukaryota > Metazoa > Chordata > Mammalia > Carnivora > Otariidae > Callorhinus > Callorhinus ursinus. Next base: position 138,200 of record NW_027397168.1, read on the forward strand.
AGGATGGAGCCCTGCATTGGGCTCCCTGTGCAGTGGGGAATCTGCTTCACCTTCTGCCTCTGCCCCTCCACCCACTTGTGCTGTCAGTCTCTCTCTCTCTCTCTCTCTCTCTCTCTCTCTCTCTCTCTCTCTCATAGATAGATGGAATCTTAAAAAAATAAATCCTCAAAATGTGAACAAAATCTCTGAATCCAAGAGAACTCTACATCTGATATAAAGATCTCAGGGAGGGGCACCTGGGTGGCTCAGTCGTTAAGCGTCTGCCTTCGGCTCAGGTCATGATCCCAGGGTCCTGGGATCGAGCCCTGCATTGGGCTCCCTGCTCGGCGGGAAGCCTGCTTCTCCCTCTTCCATCCCTCCTGCTTGTGTTTCCTTTCTCGCTGTGTCTCTATCAATCAATAAATAAAATCTTAAAAAAAATAAAGATCTCAGGGACGTGCTTAGGAGTTCTTGAGGTTTCTCAGCTGATTCTGTCATTGGCTTATGATATGAGAGAGGAAGTAGGGAGCAGAGGGAGGCATTGACTCCACCTCTTCTGAGGGGAGGAGAAAGAGAAGCACATCCATAATGGAGGTAAATTATCTATATGTATATCTGAAGAGTTGGGGAAGAAGGGGAGAGAGAGACAGAGAGAAAGAGAGAGGCCAGAACAGAGATCAACCAAGTCAGCAGTGAGCACCTGGTCTCTAACATCCTGTCAACCTCCTGTATCACCTATGTTATTGACCTCAGTCCTCCCTTCCCCTCTCTTCTTTCTCTGGAGGAGCCTTGTCTCGGGGCAAACCACAGTAATATGCCCTCCCTGTCACCTATTTTCAAGTCCCTGTTTAGGGATGGAGAGAGTTTGAGTTTTTGGATACGTGTATCTGATATCTGGCTTGCCAAATTCTATTCCAGATGTCTGATGGCTTGGCACCCATATTGCCTGGGGACTAAGGGCAGAGTGGGTGTGTAATAAATCTAATGAAATAGGTACAACCTAACATATGCACAGAATAAAATGGAAAACAAGGGAGCCAATCTGTCCTCCAGAAACTTGGAGATGCTCAGGGCTTTGGAAAAGTTGTGCATGTGGAGTGTGGAAATAACACAGGGAGAGAACAAACCAGTTGGTGGAAAACTGAACCCCACTCATCTCCTAGACCCACAAGATGATCTAAAATTGAAACTGTTTTTCTTTGAAAGCATGAGGAAGTTCCAGAGCAAATTCTTGCGTAGATTTTCCTTTAGGTAATTCTATTGTAACTTCTGATTGATCATCTTGTCAACCTAACCTGAAATTGGGCATGCAATGAGCACCTTGCAAATAAAAGTAGTTTTAAGGCAGAGAATTTCCCTGTCCAAAGGCCAATAGCCTTCAACTGAATTTGGATTTTTGAAAATTTTTATTTATTTATTTGAGAGAGAGTGAGAGTGAGAGAAATCGCAGAAGGAGAGGGAGAAACAGACTTGCGGCTGAGCAGGGAGCCCGATGTGGGGCTTGACCCCAGGACCCCAAGATCATGAGCTGAGCCGAAGGCAGACACTTAACTGACTGTGCCACCCAGGCGCCCCCAACTGAGGGAATTTGAAGTGAAGTTTAGGTAACAGCAAATCCAAGATACAACAAATATAATAAATATCCAATATATTATGTTGAATGTTTACATTATCCAATAATATTATCCAAGATAATAAGTGTATTCTCCTGTATTCAAATTGAGAGGAAATGGTCAACCTGGACTTTGAGGTTTAGCTCATTATTCATTGGGCCCAGTACAGTTAAGCAATGGATGGGGATCAGGCATGGGATTTATTCTATTCTGAGACAAATTTTTTCTCTGTCTCACTAAATTGATAGTCTAAAGAAAGTTACATGTACATGGAAAAAACCAGAATTTAGCAGATGCTCAGAATGACCTAACTGATGGGAGAACTGACAATACTCTAAAGCTGGTATTTTGGGGTCTCCCCCCCATGTGACTGTAAACTCCCCAAATGATCCACATTAACTCAATCCAATCAGAACACCAAACAACTTGAAGTTGGAGCTGGGAATTGCCTTCCCAATGTCATGTAAGTTGTCACTGAAAATCCCAGGATACCCATGTTCCTCAATTAAAATGGAGGTCAACCATTTATTTTAATTAGGTAGTGTTTTGAGTATCTCACAAAGGTTTGATTTTAGTGTGACACATTCAGGAATCAGAGCTAAATTTTTTATTTCTTATGATTTTTTATTCTAATGTGTTAGGATTCACCCATTTGAAGATCGTTTGCTCAAGGTAGTCTGTAATATTTCCTTCTTCCTCTTAACCTCGCTTAATTTCTATAATACCAATTCATTCTTGGCATTTAGCTGTAACTTACATAATTTAATTTTTCCTCATCACCTTCAATCTGAGGTCCATAAAGTAGGTTATTTCTTTATCTTATGTTCTCATATTGCTTTAAACCTTTCCTCCACGGGACCAATCCTTGTACCTATGTTAGGCTTATTTGTGTAATTGGTTTATTAATTGGGCTTTCCCAATGACAGTAGACCTTGTTAAAGGGCAGAAAATACACCTGCTTCACTCAATGTTACCTCTTCATTTCCTGGAGTGGCTGCAGGTTGACATGCTTAGATATTTCTGAAATGTACAGGGGTAAGCCTTCCTGAATGGCGAATGGGTGAATAAATGAGTAAGAAGAAGTCTTGGGCTGGTTATGGTAAGGATCATATCACTGGGGGGAAAAAAACCTTATGGCATTTTCTAGCCCTTAAATTAGTGTCAGTGACTCTGAAAGTAGGATCTAAGACAAGAATATGAGTGCAGGTGATTTATTTGGAAGCAAGAGTGAGTGGGATAGGGAGAGGGCTTCCTGAGGTCACTGCAGTAGGTTATGTGGATAAGACTACCCCAAGATCTTTAAGAGATAACAGAATACCACCCAGAATTTTCCTTCCAAAGGATGAGACTCTTGGGCATATGTTTATGGGCTCCCATTCCCTATTGCTTTGAGTTTTCCCCCAGGAATTGTCAGATCCTTCAATTTGGGGCTAAAATTCCTTCCAATGAAGTCCTCACAACAAATATGGAGAGTGCATGGGCATCCTTGAGATGTGGTGCACATGCACATGCTCCTGAAACGTACAGAGCTGTCAACCAGATCTAATACACAGTCAGTAGTCACCCAGAGGGAGATGAAATGGGGATGCTTTAAAACATAAATTCAGTGGATTTAATGCAGCATCTGCTAATTTGACTCCTAGCACTTCTGCAAGTTTCCTTTTTTTATGCCTTCATGTGTATTTTATTATTACATAAAAAACTGATTCATCCCAGAACACTTAGGAAAAGTAGGAAGAAGAAATAAAAACTGAATAATCCCATAATTCAAATCAACCTGCGTTAATCCTGGTATTTTCCTGCTAGTCTTTTCTCTCTGTGGGCATAATAAAAAATTAAGATCACGTGTAAATATGCATCCCTTCGTTCCCTGACTTCTTTGCTCAGTAAGGTGTGTTTCTTCCCAGATGATTAAATGTCCTTAACTCTGATTTTAACTGGCTGGAGGTGGTCTCTAACCAGAACTGGATTGGCCATAACTTCACTGAAAGGTGGGTACTCAGGGTATTTCCACTTTTGGGGGGTCATAAACAGTCACCTCAGGCAGCACAGAGCTCACTGGTCAGTTGTCCCCTTTGCTTTGAGTGCCTTCAAAGACCCAGTCACTTGACTGAAGAAGCTGGAATTTGCTCCTACAAATGTAGGAAATAAAGCCCTCAATTTCCACAGCAAACACACAGGTTAGCCTGGGGATAACCTTCAGGTTTGGCTTTTATCAAACCTCTGCTTCTTTGCCTTCTGGACCACAAGGCACTTTTGCTTTGAGGCCTGCTTCCTCTTGCCCCTCCATTTTGTTTCACTTCTGAAATCGGAAGCTCCTCTCATCCTTTTTAGGGAGAACAGAGCTGAACGGTGGCCTAGAACAGACCACAGTACCAGATCATTCCAGGCCATACCCATTGGAACTGATGATCATCTGGACCTAGATGCTTGCCTGCACCTTTGGCATGTGCTCAGGGGTAGCTGAGAGCTCAGATAGGAGCAACCTGAAGTGGAGGGGGCTGATTATGCTATAGGAAGAAACATCTAAGAATTTTCTGGAAGGCCAAGGTAAAGAAAGAATCTCCTGCCTCGGCATATCACTGGGTTTCATCAGCTCTTAAAGAAACTTCTGGAGGGGAGCCTGGTTCGCTCAGCTGGAGGAGCATGTGACTCTATCTCAGGGTCATGAGTTTGAGCCCCCATAGAGATTACAAAGGAAAAAAAGAAAAGAAAGGAAAAGAAAAAGAAACTACTTCTGGAAATTCTGGCCTAGAAGAAACCATTTATTCCTATTGTTTTTCTTATCATTTTGTACTTTTGGCTTCTTTTTTTGTAACATCATTGACTCTCCAGATTAGACATATATTTACAGTGCTTGCATTTCCACAAATTTTCCATTGTGTTCTGTGCTAGGAAACTAGGCCAGTTGCCAAGGAAAAACAAGGAGGATATATTATAAGACTTAGAATGGACCATAGCCATTTTTTTTTTTTTGTTTTTCCTTATTTTGACAATGGAAGATCTCACCCTATCGTGGTTTGTGGTTGTTCTACTCTGGTAGGGATATCGAGTGGAAAACAGAGCTGGAAATGCAGGATGAGACAGTTCTTTGAAGACTTTGAGTAGCAGAGAGAATTTGAGCACGTGGTCCTTAGGGAATTGGGCAAACAGGGATGTGGGCGAGGAAGGGCTGTATCATGAGTGAGAGTGCATATGGCAAGAAGGGAAACAACCTGGAAAGCCCTAGGGACTCCATGATAAAAGTCACTCATAGGTAAAAAAAAATATATCAAATATACTCAACTAAATAATATTTTGAGTCCTCAAAATATTACCAAGGAGCTTTCTTTCTCGAGCAAAAGTCCACATGGGAAAATGAAAGAGGAAGAAGAGCTAGGAAAAAAACCAAAGAAGTACAGCTTTGGAGATAGGACTGGGCTGACTCAACCAAAAGCGACCACGTGATTAAATCAAGTTGCTGTGGACACAATAATAGATAGAAAAAGCAATGTGATATAAAGTTCAGACGTAGACTCCAGTGCATGTGGAAATTCAGGATGTGATAAATGCTAATAAGATGATATATCAAAACACCTGCACAAAGGTGGACTCAGGGAGAAAGGGATGTAACTAGACCCATAGGTCATATGGTACAGATTAAATTTCCAAAAATCAGAGAACTAAATGTAAAATAGGTAAAGCAATGACTCTCAGAGATATGTGAAGTAGATGTGACTTTCAAGATGTTATTCAGTTATATGCTAATTATACCTCAATAAAGCTGGGAAAAATAAAAAATAAATGTTTTTCTTAAAAAATAAAATAGAACCGTGCTAGGTGGCTCAGTCAGTGAAGTGTATGCCTTCAGCTCAGGTCATGATTCCAGGGTTCTGGGATCGAGTTCTGCATCGGACTCCCTGCTCGACGGGGAGCCAGCTTCTCCCTCTCCTGCTCCCCCTGCTTGTGCTCTCTCTCTCATTCTCTCAAATAAATACAATCTTAAAAAAAAAAATAGAGTTCAAAATCCAGATGCAGTGCCAAGAAATAATGGAAATTGGGCTACATAAAAATAAAACACATCTTTGCATGGCACAAAAAATAAGAGAACAAAACACAGATGGAGACTAAGAGAAAATATTTATAATGTATATCAAAGATTATGTATTCCTATGTATATGCATATACATATATGTGGACATTATATATATGAATGTCAATTATTGAAGAAAAATAGACAAATTGCAAACTATACAAGTAGGAAATTTTTAAAAAGATTAAAATGGCACTTGTGATGAGCACAGGTGATGTATGGAAGTATTGAATCATTATATTGTACACCCAAAAACTAATATAACACTGTATGTTAACTATTACAGAATATTTATTTTTATTTTATTTTTTAAAGGCTTGCATTCTTTTCTTACTTTATTTTTCAATTTTATTATGTTATGTTAGTCACCATACAATACATCATTTGTTTTTGATGTGGTGACCCACAATCCATAGTTTTTGTGTAACACCCAGTGTTCCATGCAGTACATGCCCTCCTTAATACCCATCACCAGGCTAACCAATCCCTCCCCCCACCAAAACCCTGTTTGTTTCTCAGAGTCCATAGTCTCTCATGGTTCATCTCTCCCTCCGATTTCCCACCCTTCATTTTTCCCTTCCTTCTCCTAATGTCCTCCTTGCTACTCCTTATGTTCCACAAATAAGTGAAACCATATGATAATTGACTTTCTTTGCTTGACTTATTTCGCTTAGCATAATCTCCTCCAGTCCCACCCAAGTTGATGCAAAAGTTGGGTATTCATCCTTTCCGACGGCTGAGTAATATTCCATTGTATACATGGACCACATCTTTATCCATTCATCTGTTGAGGGGCATCTCGGCTCTTTCCACAGTTTGGCTATTGCAGACATTGCTGCTATGAACATTGGGGTGCATGTGGCCTTTCTTTTCACTACATCTGTGTCTTTGGAGTAAATACCCAGGAGTGCAATTGCTGAGTCATAGGGTAGCTCTATTTTTAAATTTTTGAGGCACCTCCACACTGTTTTCCAAAGTGGCTGTACCAACTTGCATTCCCACCAACAGTGTAAGAGGGTTCCCCTTTCTTCACATCCTCGCAAACATTTGTTGTTTCTTGCCTTGTCAATTTTTTGCCATTCTAACTGGTGTAAGGTGGTATCTCATTGTAGTTTTGATTTGAATTTCCCTGATGGCTAATGATGATGAACATTTTTTCATGTGTCTGTTAGCCATTTGTATGTCTTTTGAGAACTGTCTGTTCATGTCTTCTGCCCATTTTTTGACTTATTTTTTTGGGGGGTGTTGAGTTTGAGAAGTTCTTTATAGATCTTGCATATCAGCCCTTTGTCTGTAGTGTCCTGGGAAATTCTACCAAACATTCAAAGAAGAAATGATACCTATTCTCCTGAAGCTGTTTCAAAAAGTAGAAACAGAAGGAAAGCTTCCAGACTCATTCTCTGAGGCCAGCATTACCTTGATCCCCAAACCAGGCAAAGATCCCATCAAAATGGAGAATTTCAGACCAATATCCCTGATGAATATGGATTCCAAAATCGTCAACAAAATCCTAGCTAATAGGATCCAACTGTACATTAAAAGGATCATCCACCACAACCAAGTGGGATTTATCCCTGGGATTCAAGGTTCAACATTTGCAAATCAATCAATGTGATAGAACACATTAATAAGAGGAGAGAGAAGAACCATATGGTCCTCTCGTTTGATACAGAAAAAGCATCTGACAAAATACAGCATTCTTTCCTGATTAAAACTCTTCAGAGTATAGGGATAGAGGGAACATTCCTCAATTTCCTAAAATCATCTGTGAAAAACCCACAGCGAATATCATTCTCAATGGGGAAAAGCTGACAGCTTTTCCCCTTAAGATCAGGAATACGTCAAGGATGCCCACTCTCGCCATTATTGTTCAACATAGTACTAGAAGTCCTAGCAACAGCAATCAGACAACAAAAAGAAATATAATTTATTCAAACTGGTGAAGAAGTCAAGCTCTCTCTCTTCGCAGATGACATGATACTCTATGTGGAAAACCCAAAAGACTCCACCCCCAAATTACTAGAACTCATACAACAATTCGGTAATGTGGCAGGATACAAAATCAGATTTACTTCTATAAAAAGAAATGCAAATTTAAACTAAATTGAAATGTTATTTTTTTCTATTTGGCAAAAATTGGAAACTTGCTAACTTGCTTTTACAAATCTGAGAATAAACAGAAATGCTTTCATTGTTGGTAGGAATGCAAGATTGAAACATGGACACATGGAAAGCTGGTATGTGTCAAAGGTACTGTGTTTTAGATAGTAAATGAAAATTTCCAGTCTCATCCCTAGTATTTATCAAAATACATAGCCACCCAGACCCTCAAAGTCCTATACCTTTGGGAAATATCAATTTCCTTAAAATGAAGGGATTGCTTTTTTGTGTAAAAAAACAAACAAACTGGACAGTTCACATTTAGGGGAAATTGTCATTATTTACCAAACAACATATGCAAATTACGCTTTTGCCCTAGGAAATGCCTACCAAAAATATGAAAAGATATATCCCAAGGCTACTGATTGATGTATTGTTTGTACTTGTGAAGTATTGGGAAATTGGGTTAAATAAACTCAAGTTCATCTCAACATGGAGCCATTTACCACTGCACAGGACAAGAGAAAGTTATTTTCTACTTTTAAGTGGAGTATAGTTGACACATAATGTTACATCGGTGTCAGGTGCACAACATAGTGATTTAACTTCTCTTCACATTAAGCTGTGCTCACCACAAGTGTAGCTACCACCCATCACCACAGGAAGCTATCACAGTATCATTGACCATATTCCCTGGGCTGTGCCTTTTATTCTCATGACTTATTCCTTTCATAGCTGGAAGCCTGTATTTCCAGCTCACTTTCAACTCCTTTTGCACATCCCCCCCCAATCGTCTCTCCTCTGGTAACCACCAGTTTGTTCTCCGTATTCATAGATCTGATTCTGCTTTTTGTCTGTTTGTTTATTCATTTGTTTTGTTTTTTAATTTTGCATATAAGTGAAATCATATGATATTTGTCTTTCTCCATCTGGCTTATTTTACTCAGTGTAATACCCATTAGGTCTATCCATGTTGTCACAAATGGCAGGATCTCATCCTTTTTTTAAGGCTGAGTACTATTCCATTATTTGTATATGTATGTGTACATCATAACTTCCTTAGCCACACTTGGGTTGCTTCCATATCTTGGCTATTGTAAATAATGCTGCAGTAAACATAGGGGTGAATATGCCTTTCTAAAAATATTTATTTTATTTCTTTTAGAGAAAGAGAGAGAGCAAGCAAGCGGGGGGAGGGGGCAGAAGGAGAGGGAGAGAGAATCTCATGCAGACACCCCACGAGCTCGGAACCCAACTCAAGGCTTGATCTCACAACCCCAAGATCATGACCTGAGCCCAAATAAAGTCAGCCACTTACCCAACTGAACACCCAGGGATGAATATGTCTCTTCAAATTAGTGTTTTTGTTTTCTTTGGATAAATATCCAGTAGTGGAATTATTGGATCATATGGTATTTCTATTTTAACTTTTTGAGGAACCTCCATACTGTTTTCCACAGTGGCTGCACCAGCTTGCATTCCCACCAACAGTGCATCAGGGTTCTTTTTTCTCCACATCCTCAAAAACACTTGTTTCTTCTCTTTTTGATCCTAGCCATCCTGGAAGGTGTAAAGTGATATCTCATTGTGGTTTTGATTTGCATTTCCCTAATGATGAGTGATGTTGAGCATCTATTCATGTATCTGTTGGTTATCTGGATTTCTTCTTTGAAAAATATCTCTTTCAGGCCTTCCACCCATTTTAATTGGATTATTTGTGTTTTTTTGGTGTTGAGTTGTATAAGTTCTTTTATATATTTTGGGTATTAACCCCTTTATCAGATATGACATTTGCAAATATCTTCTTCCATTCCATAGGTTGCCTTTTTATTTTTTGATGGCTTCCTTTGCTGAGTTTTTATTTTGATGTAGTCCCAATGGTTTAATTTTGTGCTTTTGTTTCTCTTGCCAGAGGAGACACATCTAGAAAAATGTTGCTATGGCCAATTTCAGAGTAATTACTGCCTGTGTTCTCTTCTAGGATTTTTATGGTTTCAGGTCTTACATCAAGGTCTTTAATCCATTTTGGGAGTCTTTTTGTGCATGGTGTTAAGACAGTGGTCCAGTCTCATTCTTTGCAAGAAAGTTATCTTTATATATAGTGAATTTTAGGGTGGGTTTTTAAATGAAAAGAAGGATAGAGTAAAGAGAAGAAAAAATACTGCTGGGAGAACTTTAGATAACAATATGAAGACATAGGGAAACCAGAAGGCCTAGGTGCCTCGGCTTACTATGGCACAAAGAGATACAAGAAGGATAAGCATTTAAAAGCAGTGAGATACCATCAACCGTATTATTTATATAGAAATGAATCTAGTGGGGGAAGAGAAGGCGTTTGCTTCAGCGTAATGGTCAGTGGCTGATAGAATCAGCTAAGTGGAATTTTAAGGGGGAACACGATATGTACACACTCTCAAAGTATTTCCCCACAAATCAAGTATTAGTTACAAAGGGCAAATAGAAACTGCACTGTGGAGAAACCTGAGGGATGCCAAATTAACCAAGTTACGAAAGCAAAATCACCCATAAGGAAAAATAAGGACAATGTCGCTGGCGTGGTATTCCACTGCAAAATGCACACCCTGAATCTAAGCATGAGGTGCCCTTGGACAAAGTTCTTCTGTATGCATCATGGTTTCTTTCTCTGCAGAGCCTCCCCCTTCTCCTCAGCCCTGGATCATTGCCCCTCACTACACCAGCCATGACCAACGGCTGTGAGGAAAGGCACCCGAGGTCTCTGTTCATGCACTTGTTTTAAAATTCATTAATCTGGATGGGATTCCATGAGCTAGGGAGCTCTGGGGATGCACACAAACCACCCAAGTGTGGGAAGAGGTGGTGACCTGGGCAGGACCCGCGAATCTTCTGACTGTCCAGCTCTGACCAGGCGCGGGGCAGTCTTCACTTGATGGCGCATTTGGACAGTGCCTGAAATGCAGAACTGTGCACTTATGACAGGTAGAAATGGTCTTCTGAAAAAGAAGAAGTCCACATCTTCTTTGGGACCACTACAGAGACTGACAAATGAGGAAGTAGCCGTTCTGCTTCTGGTAAAATGTCAGTGTCAAAATGTGAGCGGGCGGGGAGGGTAATGGACGCATACCCATGCATCCTGTTGCTCAGCGTGGCCTTCCAGGCTCTGTCCCTGGGACCCCTCTGCACAGCTGAGGTAGGCAGAAAAGTCCCCGAGGTTGCAAAACTCGCCACCCTGCTCTGCTTTACTCTACAGGGGAGGAAATTGAGTCATATTTTTATTATATCATTTGGTACTTTTAGAATGAGTCTTGAATTCCACTTTAAAATTCCCCTCAAATTATTTTCTCGGTGGTGTATTATCAATTTACCATTCATTAATAAATAGTCTTAAATTAAGCATTGGTGGTCAATTAAGCAACTATTAACCAATCAATAATGTGGTTATTTGCTGAGTAAATGTTCGTTTATTGTCTTTTACATGCTGGAGCACAGTGTGAGGTATACTCACGGTTTAGCAATGAGAATGGCTTAGAATTCCATGGGGCAATTTATTGCTTAACTCCTTTTGCTGGCTTACAGAATCATTATAACAAATTCTCAAATACACCCCCTACCCTATCAGGGATAATTATTTATGAGGCAGGGAGAGACATTGAATGTGTGTAAATAGCATAAAGTCAGCTTGAAATGCACAATTAGTCACTACTGTGGAGGTCCTAGACACCAGGTGAGATTATGTTAGATCTGTAGGTGAAGGGGAGCCTTGAGTGGGGATTCAGGAGAGATAGGAGTGGGGACACCAAGAGAGGCAGATTCAGATCTGGTATCTACTCCGACATGGGAAGTCACAGGGTAGGAACTTCTGAGTAGGAGAAATGGGGATGAGGAGTTCTTTCCAGTAGAGTCTGTTTCTCCAGAGAGGAGGAAGATCTATGAGCTGTGCCTCATGCACATTCAGTTTTTGGAAGATGTGTAGGAAGTCGAGAATGGACAGAATCACCGTTCCTGTGCAGAGGCTTTTCAGCATTTTGTCTCCCCTCATTTAAAAACAATGCCATTGCCTTCTTTATTGGTAAAATAGTAACCTGTTGCCTCCTGCAGATTTTTTCTTTTTTTCCTAAAACGTGCATTGTTGACCTTACCATTTTGTTAAATATTCCATTACTTCCGGATACCCCCAAACCACTGACACCTGAATGGACCAGTGAGAGTGGAGGCATACTACTAATCAGTAGTTCCCTGGACCCACCCTTGTGGTTATTTCTCTAGTTCTGGAATCCTTAGACTGAACAGACATCCTCAACAGCGGACTCTGGTTTTCTGATGTGTGGAGTAAGAGATTCATTGAAGGAAAGGCCACGTGGAAGGTGCTGGAAATGCCTCTCCCTACCAAATAGTAATGAAACAAAAGTAATTCCGCACACTCGGAGAGATTGCAGATTCATACCACAACCAAGAACTCAGAAAGATCCAGAGACAATGACGTCTTCCACTCCCCACTCGACTTGCCTAGTTGGTTTGCACAGAAGAAAGAGACGGACCTTGGAGTAGTGGGTTCTTATATATCAGGTGATTCCAATTTCCACTTCTGCTCCAGCTGAAGACCCATAGAGAAACCCATGTAACCCCTGACACCTGGTGTGCAGCTGTTGATTGGTGGGTTTATTGTGGGTCTGTCTATAAAGGCCTTTAGGTTCAGTCTGCCATTAGTTCTCAGGGCCAGTCATACTCTGTCCCTGCCCACATTTGTTCGGGTCCATGTCACATGTCCAGCCCAGCGCACGTCTCCAGCCCTGCATCTGACTCCTGCACATGTCTCCAGCCCTGAGCATGTCTCCAGTCTCCAGTCTCCAGTCTCCAGTCTCCAGTCTCTAGCCGTGCATCTGGCTCCAGCCCTGAGTGCATCTCCAGCCCTGTACTATCCAGGCTGCAGGGACCGTGACCGTCCATTGCACAGGACATCACACAGGTCCAGTACACACCGTGTGGATTGCATCTGTGAAACAGAAAGTAGCAACTATTCTAGGTGTTTTGTAAGAGGGTGGGAAATAAATCTCCCCAAATTTTAGGTTCTTGCCACCTTGGTGAAATTTTTAGGAGTCCAATTGCCTGAGGCCTGTTGAGATACCCTACCCAAGGTGAAGACTCATTGCTCCATCTAATCCTCCTACTAATGAGACAGTAGCTCAATCCCTAGGGGACCAGTTTTGGAATGTGGAGACAAAATACATACTGCTCCCTGGGCATGCTACCTCCACCCACTTACTGTGTCTCAAGAGGCTGTTGGTTTTGAGTGGAGTCCGGAACAAGAGAAATCCTTGCAATGGGCCCAGACTGCAGAAAGCCTAAGTTGTATGACCCAAAAGATCCAATGGTGTTTGGAGCTTCTGTGGCAGATGAGGTCGACATCCTTTGGCAGGGAACTATATAGATGAAGTGCAACACAGATATTAAAGATTTTGGAGCCACACTATGCCATTCTGCAGAGAACTACTCTCCTTTTGTGAAGGAGTTCTGGGTTGCTCCTGAGCTCTAGTGGAGACAGAATGCTTGGCCATGAGTCATCACAAGGGTCCTTATGAGTGAAGGAGGGGGCCGGGGGGGGCAGAGGCAAAGAAGAGACTCCAGAGTACTGGAGCAATGTAGGCTGGCTCTGGAGATGGAAGGGGGCAGCAAGGCATACGGGCAGGGCTAGCAGCTTGCGAAGGCAAGGAAATGGATTTGCCCCCAGGGCCTATAGATGGAGCACAGCCCCGGGACACCTCGATTTTAACTCAGGGGTGTTCATGTTGGAATTCAGTTCTCCAAAAGGATAAGATAATAAATCTGTGCAGCTTTAACCCACTAGCATGTAGTGATTGGCTATGGCAGGAACACAATAGGAAAATAATATACCACATAGTCCTTTTCAAATTGGGTTTCTTTTTTGCTTTTAGTTTTTTGTTTTGCTAATGCGAGCTCTGAAAACTAGTTTGAATCAGTCTAGTCCAGCAATGTATTTCTGGGCCAGACAAAATGCAAACATTCAATAAATACCTATTGAAGCTTGGGTCACAAGGGGGGGTATCAGGCCAGGAAGACAAGAGTTTAAGGGTCAGGTGAGGCCTCAGATATGGTCAGAAACATCTGCAAAGTCCATCGCCTGCCCTAACCTCAGCCCTGGGGAAATGACAGCTGGGCTGTTCCCCTTCCTGTGGGGCTGCTGACGTGACAACCCCATGACAAGGAGGATCAGCCTCCGCATGACCACACCCTGTGTGTCTGCCCGTCCTGTGG
>NW_027397168.1:152225-228579 GCF_003265705.2 Callorhinus ursinus
AGCACCTCCCCCTACGTGTTGTCACAGCCCAGTGACCGCCTGGAGCTCCTGGTCATAGGTGAGAGACCCCTGACCCTGACCTGTATGAGCTCGGTCAGCTCAAGATGCACGTGTCAGGAAAGCCCGACACAGTAGCAAATGCGGGGGTCACGGGGGCTCCGCGGAGGAGGGTCCATCCCAGGGGAGACTGGAAAGCTCCCCACCTCCACCGGGTTCCCCTATACTGCAGTCTCAGCAGAGGTAAGGAGGCGGGGGCTGCATGAGGGGTGGGGGAGTGAGAATGATCGTGAGTACACAGAGGCCTCCCACTCACCTCCTGCCCCCTCCATATCAGAATCTGCTCTGTGGTGTCAGCCCCACAGGACACTGTCCTGGAGAGAAGCCTCCCCGCCTGCAGGCTCCGCTCTGCTGCCCCCTGTGCTCACCTGGGGGCCTCCCTGCCCCTCGGTGCACACCCGAGACTGAGGAGGGGCCGTGCCCGGCTCACGGGAGTCCCCAGGGATGCCGCACCGTGAGCCCATGTGCAGCGGGTGTCCACTGTGCACTGTGCGTGGACGCTTGTCCAGGGTCCCTGTGCCTGCTTCTCACACCTTCTACAGCAGCACCTGCAGACGTGATGACAAAGGGACCTCAGGTGACAGGGATGCAGACGCAGAAACAAGTCATCCCTCTCCGGTGCGCACGGGGTTAGATCAGATTCACACATTCCTCGTGGGGAAGAACTTCTGGGCACTATGGAGTCTTAGCACATTTTCAACAAGTCTCATTTATTTACTTATTTCCTGCGTAAAAATCAGTGATTCATCACTTACATGAACTTCATAGCCTTTGAACTTTTTTCGTAAAAGTAGTGTCAATCTGCAGCCTGTTCTATGAACTTCTTACTTACTTTAATACCATATATGTCAGTTGTCTGAATAATAGTTCGCTATGCCTAAGAGAGCTATGAGTATGGGAGTATCTTTATGTGCTGTGAACTCACTACGCTCTTTTCCTTTCAACCATTTCTCAATACGCTGCTCAAAATTACACACGGAAATTTCACTTTCTCGTTTCCAAAATGCACACCTGTGTTTCTCACTTCAAAGGACAGAGGAAAATGTCCTGAAGCTTCACCTCAGGGAAACAGCTTGATTTATATCCAAAATTTATTTTAAAGCAAGCTCATTAGAAACCTATTTTAATTTTTTAAAATTTTTTCTTAAAATTTTATTATGTTATGTTAGTCACCATACAGTACATCATTAGTTTTTGATGTGGTGATCCATGATCCATTGTTACTATTTTTATATCAAAAGCACTGCCGACCTATCCATTTCAACCCATTTTCCTGCTTCATTAGGGTTTTATTAAAAATGTGATCTTTTCCTGAAAGATGTACATCTCCTGAACAACTATTTTTCTCTTTGATTTTTAGCCATATGAGGCTCTTTACAAAGGCTTCCTGGTTTCAAACATTTGGGTGTTAACCCAACTGCATAACGTTTACTGTTCACTCGTATTTTCTGAATTGTAAAAGCTAATATTACTTTTTTTTAAAAGATTTTATTTATTTATTTGAGAGAGAGAGAATGAGAGATAGAGAGCACGAGAGGGAAGAGGGTCAGAGGGAGAAGCAGACCCCCCGCTGAGCAGGGAGCCCCATGTGGGACTCGATCCCGGGACTCCAGGATCATGACCTGAGCCGAAGGCAGTCGCTTAACCAACTGAGCCACCCAGGCGCCCCTAAGCTAATATTAGTTTGACTATTTGTATGAATCTTTATAATTAGGATTGGTTCATATTTTGTTTTACCTTTTTTTTTTTACTATTTTCTTTTCATATGAAAACTAGGTTAAGAGATGTCAATGGTTTCCCAGTTTGTGTGTTCCCTCCATAGTAAATTCCACCAGCTCTCTCCTTTCCTGGAGGTTAGAAATCCACATGTAGGGACTTCCTCAGGTCTGGCCTGTGATATAGTGGGGACAGAGGTTGCCCTTTCAATGGAAATAAAACAATTAACTCTCCCTACTTGAAACCTCACCAGATTGCTAGAGTTTGTCCCCAAACAGTGAGATGAGCATGGAGACTCCTCCTTCTGGGCACGCGTCCCTGACCTGCCTCCAATTCCCCAAAGCCTGAGTCCAGACCCTCCTGTCCCCTGCCCACCCCCACGCGCCACAGACTCGAGTGCCCTCCTGTTGAGGGACAGACAGACTGTACCTCTCTCTCTCTCTAGACAGAACACCATAGATATCAGTACATATACAGCTGATTATGTATTTATATTATATCTGCTATTTTACAAATAAACATGGTTATAAAAATCCATACCTATAATCTATGAGCATAAAACACATATACATCTATATCCATGTATATGTATCTGCAGCCATTGGTCCTCATGCCCATCGTCTTCATCCCATAGCTTTTCACATGTCTGCAACTGGTCTTCCTGTCTAGATCCACACTGCAAGCAAGGAATAATGGTGTTCATATGACCCAAAGACTGAACATCTTTAGGAGAGACATATCAATTTGGTTGATGTAGATGTGATACAGATCTATCATCTATCTATCTATCTATCTATCTATCTATCTATCTATCATCTATCTCTCTATGAGTCTAGCACCATAGGTATTTCTAACTATATGAAGAATGAATTAATGAACATATCCAAGAATGAATACTCTAGGTACAGATTAAAATGCAGACCCTGAAGAATGGGAGCCGGTTGACATGGAGCTAAGGGGACCCTGCCCCAGACTTTGGCCCTTCTGTGCTCCTGACCGTCAGGAGCCCCTGACACCAGCCCCTCGTCCATGGACGCTGGGTCCTCAGCTACTGAATAAGTGGGAACTCTCATCTGCAGGGACATGAGCACAGGAGGTTTGTGTCCCAGACTCAACAGGAAACATACAAGGACATGATGATTTCTGTGTTGGGAGGCCATTTTTCTCTGCAATCCTGAGCGCCTGGGGCATGGCTAGAATCTATCCAGAATGACTCAGAAGCAAAATCTGAAATCAAGGAAAACAAGGAGGCTGAAGGAATCCAGCGAGGACAGCAGAGCAAACTCTCCTAGTGCAGAGAGGGGCTAGGTCAGGAACTGTACAAAAACTGCATAGGGACAGGTTGAGGGACATAGAACACAGAGCTGAGGGCTGGCCGGACGGGGGTCTCCAGCTCCTTCCATCTGCTTCCATCTTCCCTGCAGGAACAGCTGACACCCTGAGCCCACCCCAAAACAATTCAGACCCCAGCAGTGGTAAGTAGAAGAATGTCTCAGTGATGGAGCTGGGGTGGAGGGGGTGTCCTGTCGGGGGAGGCGGGTGTCCTGGGTGCACATCCAGGATCTGGGTGATTTGGGTCCACACTGACCTCTGCAACCTCTCTGTCCTCATTCTTAGCCTCAGATCGCAGGGATTACACGGTGGAGAATCTCATCCGCATGGGCGTGGCTGCCTTGATCCTGCTGGTCCTCGGGATTCTGCTACTAGAGGCTCAGCACAGCCAGACAAGGACCCCAGATGCAGCCAGGAGCTAAACACAAGGGGAGCAAACACACCATTCCCTGTGGCAGACCTTTGGACAACAATCTGATGTGCCCAAGGGGATCCGGAAGAAAGCCTACAGCTCATGCTAGCTGATCTGTGTGCTGAGAACATCCAGGGGGAAACATGGTTTAGACGCCAGGAAATGTCTGGGCTGTTCTCAGTCCAGGACTCGTCCCCCATGAACTGTGGTGCTTTCCCTCCTGCCATTGTTGGACATCCTTGACGGCCCCCCTGTCTTTCCTCATCCCTGTGGCGTGAGGGTTCGTCCCTCACAGTGGAGTTGCGTTCATACCTTCTTACAGCAGCAGCTCTGGTCCACCTTCGTGGGATACATTTTCCTTTACTTTCCATTTCCTCATTCCCGGAGGTGCACTATTGACCTCCATCCCTTCAGCCCAAAACAGAAAATCTGTTTTCATAAGTAAATAGATGGGTGAAAATCAGGTCCGCTTTGGAACACATGAATCCAAAACCTTTCCCTAAACCCTCTCTGGACTCATAGAGCTCTCCTCTCTCATGCAATGACACGTGGCAGAGTTTTCCAGGAATACCATCAGTTTGAGGGAGCTCAGGGGTGTTTGAAGTGAAGCCTGGTGGTGAGCTACTATACTTATTCCAAGATATAAATGTTTTTTTAAAAAGTTTTGATTCATGGCATTTGCCTATTTCTTTGGTGTAAACACTCCCGTCATGGCCAAAGTCAAGATGCCATGTGAATGCACAGTGTGCCCAGGTGGGAGTCATGGATACAGCATCTTTCACAAGTGAGTGTAATCCAGCTGTGGATGCACCTCACTGGTGACCCGGACAGGCAGGTGTGCCTCCTTCCATTTTAATGATCCTGGTATTTTCCAGCTCCCTGGAGAGAGAAAAAAGTGGGGCCCTTGAAGAAGTACCCCCATTTCCTCCAGGGCTCACCATGCACCAGGGTCCTAGATATGCTGACCCATTTCCACGGCAATGAGCATACAATCCTCCATGCCTGCAGAAAGAGGGATGCTCTGAGCTCCAGGATAAACAGGCTCTATGAGATCCCAGAGTAAGACAGCAAGCCCCAAGCAATGACTGTGGGTGTTGCAAATGCCCCCAACAGAAAGTGCCCCTGGGGGTGGAGATGCCAGGTCAGGGGGCACCACGAACCACTCTTCCACTCTGTGCTTTGCCCTCAGGCTGGACAGTGGCCTGTGTCTCCATATGAAGTCCATCTACCTCCTGTGACCTCAAGTACCATAGGGACCACACCTGGGTCACGGTGCTGCTGAGTCTCACAGTAGCCCCATAGACAACTCTCTACAGGTTGTTCCATACCCTTCAGATAACAAGGTGACATGCAATTTGTTTTAAGTGCAACAGATAATTTAGTTCTCACATAAACCTCAGGAGGACATTACCAATCTCATCCACATTTCCATAATGAATGCCTTGGGATTGCTGGAGATGGCGGGAAAACGGTGAAATAGGAGAGCCCAGCGTCCCAGTCTCCTGACAAAGATGGAGGATTGGATCCATGAACAAAAACAGCTCTGGGAGACAGAAAGACTGAGACTAGTCTCACAAGAAAGGAAGGAAGACACTGTCATTTGCTAGCACCTGCCCATCCCTTGGGCCAGCATTATGCAGTGCCAGGGCTCCTGCCCAGCCTGAAAGAGCTCTTTCTCCAGGGAAGGCAGGAGAGGCTGACTGGCCAGCTTCTCCCACCTCTGGGGCACTGTGCAAAGGTCCCACTTGGATGTGACCCCCCACTCCAGACTGGCAAGGGCTGAGAGCACTGAGCCAGCTAGGAGCAAGGAAGAAGGGCAGAGGCTATGTTAGCAATCCTGGTTCACAGAGGCCAGGTCTGCAGAAAACTCAGCGGATTGCACCACTGATGAATGTAAGCGGTCTTGCCAGCTTTCACCCTATGGGTGTTTGTATTCACTGATGCCAGCCTCCAGAGTCCCTCTCCACCCCCACTGGTGCCCAGGAGCCACACTAGCAGCCAACTTAGGCTTCCATAGCTGTGTTAGAACAGGACACCAGTCAGGGCCTCCCTGGCTAACCCCACCACCGTGCCCACAATCAGGGTTAGCCCCTCCAACTGTGCACCTGCATGTCACGGGTCTAACTCCTATCACCAAGCTGCACTGCAGTATGCATCCTCGTCGAGAGAGCACACTGACAGCCAGGGCCCACACAGCTGCTGGCAGACCTGGATCAGGCCCTGCCTCTGTCACTGGGCAACACCACTGTGCCTGCCTGTGGCTAACCCCTCTAGCTGTGTACTTGCATACCCAAGCCCAACCCTGTCACTGGCTTCCCTGCAGTGTGCATGCCTGGGGGAAGAATGTACATACAGTCAGAGTCTCTGCAGCTGAGTGTGTGCACGCCACCAACTCCAGCCACCCCTGCTGCCTTCCCTGGTCCCTAGCTACTGGGTCTGGAGGCACTGCTTATGATCACACCAGCCTTTGTAGCCTCCAGATCCCCTACAGTGCTCGCCAAGGACCACACTATTGTTGATGCTGTGGAAGGACCCACGTACTGTGAGCCAAAGACACATGACATCCCCCTGAATCTGGTGACATCACACACCCCTGCACTTGGCATTCTGCACCACTAGCCCCAGGGTCAAGATCCAGTGTGCCCCCACCTGCAGAAGAAAGACTTCCCAAAGTTAGCAGAAGGAAAGTTTCTCAAAAGATAAACAAAACTGACAAAACTTGAGCTAGACTATCTCAGAAAAAAATGAGAAGACACAAATAAGTTAAACCAGAAATGAAAGAGGAGATGTTACAACTGATCCCACAGAAATGCCTAAGATCATAAGAGACTGCTATGAACAGTTAAACACCAACAAACAAGACAATCTGGGAAAATGGATAACTTATTGTAGACACACAATCTATTAAGACTGAATCAGGAAGAAATAGAAAATCTGAATAGACCAATAATGAGTAAGGAGATTGAATCAGAGCCACAAACCTCTCAGCACACCTGTCCCAAAGACCAGGACAAGATGGTTTCCCTGGTGAATTCTACCACACATTTAAAGAAAAATTAATGCTGATTCTTCTCCAACGCTTCCAAATAACTGAAAAGGAAGGAACTCTCAAGCTAATTTTATGAGATGAGCACTACCCTGATGTCAAAGTCAGATAAGCACAATGCAAGAAAATAAAATCACAGACCACTATTCCTGATGAATTATAGGTGCAAAAATTCTGAACAAAATATTAGCCATCCAAATTCAATGACACATCAAAAGGATCATGCACTGTGATCAAGTGGGATTTATCCATGGGGCCCGAGGATGGTTCAACATACACAATCAATAAATGTGAAACATCATATTAATAAAATGAATGATAAAAATCACATAATCATCTCAATAGATGCAGAAAAATGTGTTTGAAAAAACACAACATCCTTTCATGATGAAAATGCTCAACAAATTGGGTATAGAAGGAACACAATAAAGGCTATATATGACAAGCCCTCAGCTAGCATCATACTCAATAGCAAATACCTGAAAGCTTTTCCTCTAAGATCAGGAACAAGACAAAGACTCTCACCACTCCTATTCAACATGGTATTGGAAGTCCTGGCCACAGCAATCAGACAAGAAAAAGAAATAAAAAGACATCCAGATCACAAAGAAAGAAGTAAAATGGTCTTGGTTTGCAGATTATATGATGTTATATAGAGAAAATCTTGAAGACTCCACCAAACATCTTTAGAACTAATCTACAAACTCAGCAAATTTGCAGGATAAAAAATCAACATACAGAAAACAAGTCCATTTCTATACACCAATGACACAATATCTGAAAAAGAAATAAAGAAAACAATTTCAGCTGCATCTACTGTGAGAATGAAGACCATCCTCAGTAATCAGACTGTTGACATTCCAGAAAATGTCGACCTCATTCTGAAGGAACACACTGTTATTGTGAAGGGCCCCAGAGGAACCCTGTGGAGGGACTCAGTCACAACAGTGTAGAACTCAGTCTCCCAGGAAAGAAAAAGAAGAGGCTCAACTGACAGATGGTGGGGAAATAGAAAAGAACTGGCTACTGTTTGCACTATCTGTAGTCACGTACAGAACATGATCAAGGGAATTAAAGGGACTTCTGTAACAGGATGAGGTAGTTGTATGCTCACTTCCCCCATCAATATTGCTATTCAGGAGAATTGTTTTTCTATCAAAATCCAAAATTTCTTGGGTGAAAAATATATCCGCAGGGTTTGGGTGAGGCCAGGTGTTGCTTGTTCAGTATCTCAAGCCCAGAAAGATGAGTTAATTCTTGAAGGAAATGACATTGAACTTGTATCAAATTCAGCTGCTTTGATTCAGCAAGCCACAACAGTTAAAAATAAGTATCACCAAAAAATTTTTGGATGGTATCTATGTTTCTGAAAAAGGAACAGTTCAGCAGGCTGATGAACAAGATCTAAGTTATCCAGCTACAGAAACAAATAGATGCCAGATGATTTTTCAGACTTATTTGTGATATTTTAAAGATACAATAAAAGCTATATTGATGTGGGGGGCAAAAAGAAAACAATTTTATTTACAATAACATCAAGATAATAAAATATTTGGGAATAAATTTAACCAAAGGCATAAAAGCTATACTCTGAAAACTATAAGACTTTGATGAAAGAAAATGAAGAAGACACAAATGGAAAGATGTCCCATGTTTATGGGTTAGAAGAATACTATTGTAAAAATATCTATACTACCCATATTGTCCAGATATGCATGTTAGCCAGATATCTATAATAATGAGAACGGATAAATACATGTTGATATACTCATGCAAGAAATATTATATTGCAGTCCAAAACAATGCAATGGAACTATAAAAAATTGATATGTGTATATCATAGCAATATAAATTGAAGTAAAAAAAAGAGAGCATGTGTTGTGATGAGCACTGCGTGTTATAAACAACTAATGAATCGTTGAACACTATATCAAAAACTAATGATGTCATGGATCACCACATCAAAAACTAATGATGTATTGTACGATGACTAACATAACATAATAAAATTAAATTAAATTAAAAAAACTAATGGTGTACTATATGTTGGGTAACTGAACATAATAAAAAAAGATGCAAAAGCTGATAATTTTAAAAATTTGAAACAACTGTATACGTGGGTGCATACATGTATGTGTGTACAAACATATTTTATATTTATTACAATTACACATTTTACAAGGAGAGATAAGTGCTTTAAAACTGTATTTACAATGCATGGTGGAAAATTTCCTACAAATTTCAAGACATGGGGTTAAAGAAGGAGATGGGATAAGGGCAAAATATGTAGGTAGATTATGTTATGTGGTCATTGCAATCTTCTTGTTTTAAGTTGGAAGGTGTTACTATTTTGGGTTTTTCTTCATAAAATGTTTTGGGGTGAGTTTTTTGACATTCTCAATTGGCTGTTAGAAAGTGAATTTCCTATAGCATTATATTAATGGATATTTATATTTATATAAAATTGAGATATATAGATATATACAGATAAACACAGATGAATTTTGAGTTTGGATTCCTGGGTCATAAGGTGAATTTCAGGTAAAACCATAAGATCCAGAATTTACATGCATTGTTCTTTGCTAATAAAGTGAAATTCTATGATTCTAAATAACCGCATAATCCTTCTACAGGGAAATTAAATAATTTTTAACAAGTATTTAATCAATACTAGAAATATCAGCTTAGAAAATCATTTTGAGGGGCGCCTGGGTGGCTCAGTTGTTAAGCGTCTGCCTTCGGCTCAGGTCGTGATCCCGGGGTCCTGGGATCGAGCCCCACGTCGGGCTCTCTGCTCCACGGGAAGCCTGCTTCTCCCTCTCCCACTGTCCCTGCTTGTGTTCCCTCTCTCGCTGTGTCTCTCTCTGTCAAATAAATAAATAAAATCTTTAAAAAAAAAAGAAAGAAAATAATTTTGATTTATACATTCTAATTCTTTTTATAATAGTACCTACTAGATATGTTGCATATTACATATGAAGATTTTGAGGCTTAGATTTAAAAAAAAATACTATCATTTCATCATTCTGAGTATGAGGGATAGTGTCTGAGATGTGTTTCAAGTCTGACCACAGTAAATGATGCAACACGACAGGTGCAGTTTAAACAATTTCCAGGAAGCTTGATTTTACCCTTAGCTGAGGCCCCACACCCACCTATATGCAGAGTAAAAAGAGCCTCTATGCATCACCTTTCCTTATTGTGGTCAACTTATGAATGTGAGCTGGGCCCCATTTCACAACATCCTGTGTACTTGTCAACTCTGTTCAGCAGAAGCAGCGCCATGTCACCTGTGGTCATCAGCCTCACAAGTCTGGGTGAGTCCCAGAAGGGGATGAAGGAAGGGAATACATGGTGGAAATATTGGCCTGGAACGTTGGGTCTCCCCACAGCAGAACATTCCCATGGGGGCAAAGCAGACCTTGATGGCTCAGGCCAGGTGGGGGAAGGAATGGGGGAAGCCACTTCTTCTGTGAAGATGGACCATCCATCATGAGTCTTTCTTTCCAGTGTTCTTCTTCATCCAGAGGATCTGGGCACAAGTGGGTGAGTCCTTTCCCCAAACCCTGGGCTGCCATCTACTCAGAATAAGAGAATTCCTATAACAGGAAGGCAGATGGCACAGGAGGTTGGGTGATGGGTTGACTGTGGGAGGCCTTGTGGGTGAATCTCTTGTGAACTAGAAAGTGGGGGCCTAGGGAAACCCTAGCCCCAATTCTGGTCCAGAGACCCTCCCTAGACCCTCTTCCCCTTGGCTGAGACAGGCTCTAAAGCCATCTTAGGGACACTGCTGCTCAGAGCTAGGGTGTCTGGGAGGAACTGGTGCCGTCTGTAGATCAGGGGATGCAAGCAGTGTCAGGAGCAACAGACTGTCTGAGGTCGGGACAACGACTCAAGCTCCCCAACACACCCATGAGTGTAGGAGCCCCAGGATGCTGCCACTGATGTTCTACAGAGGTGGGAGATCCGCATGCCAGGACCCCTGGAACTCCACCACATTCTGATGCAGCTCTGTCATGTAACGTGCTTCATGTGTTTGCTGATGTTATGGCATACACATAAGTCATTACTCTCCTGTTCAGTGTCTACTTTGTCTTCTTTTACACAACAACTTACATTATCAACACCTAGTACGAGCCCACTGTTCAGTACTCACTCAGAACTCTCAGCCGACATGTTTGTTGTAGGAGATGCCATGTTTGTGTGGTGTGGGGAGTCTTCGTGTGGTGTGGGCACCCCGGGTTTGGAAAGGAGCCTTAGAGACCTGGAAAGAAGGGGAGCCTCTGAGCCAGGGGAGGGGAGACCAATGCTGTGCCTCTTCCTCTCCCAGGTGGTCAGGACAAGCCCTCCCTATCTGCCTGGCCAAGCCCCGTGGTTCCTCAAGGACAGCATGTGACTCTTCAGTGTCACTCCCATCACAAGTTTGACACATTCAGACTGTACAAGAACAACAGCATCTTCATCTCCAAGCTCCACAGCACAATATTGCAGAACAGCTTCCTCATTGGCCCTGTAACCCCAGCACATGCGGGGACTTACAGATGTTGTGGATCCTATCTTGGCTCCTCTTCTGTGTGGTCAGAACCCAGTGACCCCCTGGTGATTGTGGTCACAGGTCAGAGAACACTTGTTTAGAGGGGCTATTCACTGTCCCAATCTTCCTACTGTCAGAGTTTCCTGGTGGGAGTGTCAGTCAGGTCCAATTAGAACAATAGGAGCTGCTCCAAGTATTTTAAATAAAAGGGCATTTCATGCAGGTGGGCAGAACAATGACCCCCAATGATGTCTATATCATAATACTCCAAGTCTATGAATAGTCCAAGGGCAATTCAGGTTGAATGTGGAATTAAGGTTATTAAGCAGGTGACCCTGACATGGGGAGATTATCCTGGATTATCCAGGTGGGCTTATTGTGATTACAAGGGTAGAAGGAAGCAGGAGAATGAGCTTCAGAGTCATGCAGCATGAGAAAGACTCCAGCAGCCATTGCTAGTTCTCATGATGGAGGAAGGAGGCACAAGACAAGGAAGACAGGCAGCCCCCAGGAGCTGGAAAAGGCACAGGCATGAATTCTCCCCTTGAGGCTCCTGAAGGAATGCAGTCCTGCCAACCCCTTCCTTGGTCCTAGCCCATAAGACCCAGGTCTGACATCCAGAACTGTAAAATGACAGATCTGTGTTCTTTCCAGCCATCATGTTCATAACAATTTCTCACAGCAGCTAGGTAATCATTACAGATACCCAGGGGAAGGACAAATTAGGAAATGAAACAGAGGAAGCGAGACTATGCCCAGCAATAGGTAAGAGCAGGATGTTGATGCCACCACGAGGCTGCAGTGACAGGGAGGGGGTGCTGTTCCCGGAGCCACCTCAGGGGTGCCTGTGGAAGCTGGGACCATGGAGAAGGCACAGACACGGCAGATGTGCCCCTCCCCACGCGTCACAGGCTGGGTGGACACTGGAAGTTACTGTGGTACCTGCGTTACTGCTTAATTCCTACCTCTTACCAGGGATTCCAGTTCATCACGCAGGGCAGGAATTGGTCGGTAAGAGAACCTGGAAACACAGCCCGTGGTGCCAATCTCCCACCCCAACCAGAGAAAGCAGAAAAGGAATCTGTGGGAAACAGGTGCAACACTGACAGTGCCAAGGATGAGTGCAGTGGGAATGGAGTCTGGTGCTGATGCTAGACACAGAGACACACAGCAAAGGAGGGGCAGAGACAGATGGGGACATTCAGACAGAAAAGGACACAGAGAAGAAGGAGACAGACAGACACAGGGGCACCCTCACTCATTTCAGATGACAGGGAATCGGGTGGGGCAGGGTGGCTCCTTCTAAATTTACAACATCCATGTTCTTAGGAATCTACAGAAAACCTTCTCTGTTAGCCCAGCCGGGTCCCCTGGTGAAATCAGGAAGGAACGTGACCTTGCATTGTTGCTCTGAGATCGTGTTTGAAAGCTTCATTCTTCAGAGAGAGGGGGTATCCAAGGACACTTTGTATCTTGCTGGTCAGCGCCATCTTGGGGGCTCCTATGCTAACTTCTCCATGGGTCCTGTGACAGCTGCCCATGCGGGGACCTACAGGTGCTTCGGTTCTCTCAATCACTCCTCCCATGAGTGGTCTGCCCCCAGTGGGCCCCTGGACATCATGATCACAGGTGAGACTGTCCAGACCCGCCCCCATCCTCTTTGGGATACAGACAGGATGTTCTAAGACCTGGAAGTCCCAGGTGGTGAAGAAGGAGATGAATATGGGTTTTTATGAAGAGAGACAGCCTTGGTGAGAGCTACACCAAGAGAGACAATGACAGAAGAGCAACAGTAGAAACCGTTTGTTATAAAGGACAGATAGAGGGCAGAAACAGGGAGTCAGTATGGAGATAAAGAGCAAAGGGACAGATAGAGATGGGTACACCCACATCAGAGACAGGAGCTCTTCCACTCTGAGTTTGTTCAGAGACCTGGGACAGTTCAGAACATGGTTTCCAATAAATCTCCACACCCTCTTCTCTACCAGGAGAATCCAAAGACACACCACATATGTGAAGAAGTTTCAGGGCCAGGTTGACCTGTCTCAGGCTGATGGCCCATGGGCCCCGGGTCCTCACTCTATGTGGCACCCACAGATGCTGAGTTCACTCTGACATGACTTCATCCCATGTAGCTGAGTCACAATATGCCCCAGGAAACCATGGTCCCAGGTGGAGGAGCCAGATACCAGCTCCCATATGTGGTGTGTGTTGTGGGTTCCCAAAGCTGTTTCCCAGGCCCATGTTGAAGGTCACCCCAGATCTTACAGGATTACTGAGGTCAAAGCCTACAGAGAGATGCAATCAGAGAGAAAGCAGAGTTGATGTATTCAATGTACATAGAAAGTTTCTATGTGAATAGACACAGAAATGCGTGTGTGCACATGAACACGCACACACAGAATGGAGGGATGACAAATACAGATGGATAAGCAGACACTGGCTCAGACACACGAAAAACAAAAGAAAGAAAAAGGGATAGAGAAATAGAGAGAAAGACAGAGAGGGCAGATAAAAGCCTTAAAAGACTGAGACCTGAATGTGGGGCACAAAGAGAAAGATGATGATGTGGGGCTGGGTGACAGAGACCCCAAAAGAGGACTGGGGACAGAGGAGCAGAGCAAGTCACAGAAACCAAGGTGATGGAGATAGATGATAGATAGGGAGATAGAGACAGATGATAGATAGATGACAGATGATAGATAGATAGATGATAGATAAGATAATAGATAGATAGATGATAGATAACGCAGAAAGATCGTGACAAGGCAGAATGAGAGACTCAGAATGAAAGAAAAGGCAGATCAAACCAACAGGTCCCAGGAGAGACAGAGTAAGGCAGTGTGAAAGTGAAAAAGAACAGGAGGGAGGCAAGGACAGGAAGCAATAGGAGAGGTAGCCAGGAGGGGCCACAGCGGGCTTTGGGCTCTGGGAACAGGGAGAGGGAATTCTTAGTCCAGGTGTAAAGGACACAGTGAGCAAGGAAGAGCCTCTCTGACTGAACTGCCTCCACTTCCTCCAGGTCTACACCAGAAACCTCTCTGGGCCCAGCCGGGCACTGTGATGAGGTCAGGAGAGAACGTGACCTTGTCCTGCTGCTCAGAGAGTTCCTTTGATGTGTACCATCTATCCAGGGATGGGCAGCCCCATGAGCTCTGGCTTGCTAAGGGGCAGAGGCACGGTGGTGCATCCTGGGCTGACTTCACTCTGGGCCCTGCACACCCAGCCCTGGGTGGGACCTACAGATGCTACGGTTCTTTCAACCCCTCTCCCTGTGAGTGGTCAGGCCCGAGTGACCCACTGTACCTTTCTGTCACAGGTAAGGAAGCCCAGAACATGCTCTGTGTCCAGTGATTCAGGATAGATTTGAAGGCCATATGTGAGGGGCATCCTGCTGGTACCAGGGGGATGCTTAGGAGTTCTGGAGAGACAGAAACATAGATAAAGAAACAGGGAGGAAGAGACTGAGGACTCACCTCCAGCATCCTCCTGCATGGATTGTGTGGAAACCCAAACTGGGGGTCTGTGTCCCCAGGAAGATGGAAAGGGGTCAGGGCAGACCCAGGAGCAGGGGAGAAGGGGCTCAGTTTGGGGAGATCAGAGGTTGCATTGGCCCGTCACCATTACCCGCTTCCTTAGCAGCCCCTCCACACCTCATGCACAGAGTGGTCTCCCAGGTGGTACAGGTGTCTTTACAGCAAGATCGGGAAGCCTCCTCTTAAGTAGAGGCCCCTTTCATCATCAACCTCTCCCATCTCCTCTCTGCAGCTTGAAGTCTCAGGGAGTCAAGGCCCCAGAGATTCTGGGGAGAGGTCCCAGGAGCTCCCAGGAGCTCAGTGTTAGATGACAAAGAGCTTCAGTGGGTAGAAGACAGTCAGTTCCCCTTCCCCCCCTTCCCCTGGCTTGTTTTTAGGAAACTCTTCAAATAGTTGCCTCCTATCCACAAAACCAACCCCCCAAACTGGTGAGTAAAGGATCCCTTTTATCCCTGTTTGTGGAAACCTGACAGAGAGAAGCCTTGGGTTTGAGGGTTGGCTCAGCCACCTTCCAGCTCTGTGATCTTGGGCTTGTTACCTTCCCAGTCTGATCCCCAGACTCTACAACAGCAGAAGGGTTTCGGTCAGCATGGGGCTGGTGAAGACTCTTAAATTCTAATTTTCTGCAGCAGAGACCTCCTCCAAGAGAGGAGGGTGAGAATAAACCTGATCTGGCCAGGAATAATGCTGTGCTTACTCTGTCCCCATTCCTAAGTGGAGATAAGATTCGTGGGGACTTGGGGGTGGGGCGGTGGGTGGGAGGAAGGGAGCAGCTGATGAGGGACAGGCAGTGCTTAGAGAAGTTCCATTTGCCAATAAATGGGCTCTTGTCTGTGAGGATGCAACCCTGATGTGCTAAGTAGAGTGGGAGAGAACTCAGAACGCAGTCTGTCACGCATATACATGATTCCTTCATTTATTCATTCAAGCACTGATCCAGCGCATATATACATCCATGTGCTGGATATGCCATACGTACTCGTTTCTTATTGCTGCTGTAACAAATGTCCACAAGCTCAGTGCATTAAAACAACAGTTTTTAAAATGATCTTACAGGGCGCCTGGGTGGCTCAGCTGGTTCAGCGACTGCCTTCGGCTCAGGTCATGATCCTGGAGTCCCGGGATCGAGTCCTGCATCAGGCTCCCTGGTCGGCGGGGGGGGGTCTGCTTCTCCCTCTGACCTTCTTCCCTCTCCTGCTCTCTATCTCTCATTCTCTCTCTCTCAAATAAATAAATAAAATCTTTTAAAAAATTAAAATGATCTTACAGTTCTGTAGGTCATAGATCTGAAATGGGTCTCGTGGGGCTGGAACCAAGATGGCAGCAGGCTCGGTGCCTGCCGCGATTTGCTTCTGTTGGATTCACATCTTCCTACAGGCAACCCCGGACACCTGCATGTTCTGGCTGGACCCTTAGTGGCCATCATCTTCCTCGCTGTCCTTCTTTTCTTCCTCACTCGTCAGTGGTGCCCTGCCAAAGAGAGTGAGTCTCGGGAAGAAGAGGCCAGTGCCTGTCTGGGAGGAGTGGGGGAGCCAGGGAGCCTCCGTTTGCAGGCTGACTCCTGGTTCAAAGCAGGAGCCACAGAGGTTGGGCTTTCTAGAGAGAACCCCCATGCCCCCATCCTCATCAATGGAATGGAAAGAGGGAGACATTAATGGGATGTGTCTCTGAACTTCAGAGAGGTAGAATTTCTGACTCTACTTTTTGGCAGCAATTCCAGGCATTGGCTGCACCTGTCTGTGCTCTGGTATCTGTATCTATAAGATGAGAACCTTTGAAGTGTTTTTGATGACTTCTATTCCCTACAGATGCTGCTATAATGAACAGAGAGCCTGAGGTGGACAGAATGGTGAGCAGGGAGGTAGGTTGTCCTCAGCTCACTCTCTTCAGTGCCATCTCATTTCCTCCGAGTCCCCACAAGTGTGTGCACACCCTCCTCACCATTTCCCATCATGCAGGACCCTCAAGCAGAAGACCCACAGGAGGTGATATACACACAGTTGGATCATTGCATTTTTATGCAGGAAAAAACCATTCCCACTTCCTGGAGGCCCAAGGAACCCTTGCATGATGACGGTGTGTACATGGAACTCGCAACATGCTAAGACCAATCAAGGCATGAATTCTATGCCCCAAGCACACACAGGAAGACCCTGAGGAGGCTCTCCACAGATGCCATAGCTCTTTCTGAAACCCCTCCTAACAACAGCTAGAATCTGAAGACAGAAGTCTTCATCTTCCTCTCACCCTAAGATGAGATAAATATCTCAGGACCCCCTAGAAAGCCCCCAATCCATTCTAGGAGGCTATTATGATGATACAGACATTTCCAATATTGTCCACAAAATCACCTTTTCTTTTCAAGGGTAAGTTCTGACTTGTGTTGCTATGTTACTACAAACAAATAAACAAAATTATCATCTATCATCAATCATCTTTCTTCCCAGCTATTGTTGATTTTCATCTACATGGAATCACATAGTATGTATTTCTGTGACTGACTCCTTTCATTCAACATTGTATGTTTGAAATTTAATCCTATCTTTGCATGTAAGAGAAGTGTTTTCCCTCCTGTGTAGGAATCCACTGTGTGACTATGTCACAATTATGTATCTAGTTGTGTTGAGTCTCCCAAATTCTGATGTCTTAATTTCTTGCATTCTTTCATCCTTCTAGAGTCATCCAGATAGATTTGCCCATTCCTATTGGAATCTGGGAAGCCTTGCTGGGGCAGGTCCAGACATCCTCAAGTGAGAGACCCCTGGAAGTTCTGGTTGGTTGCCAGAGAGCACCTGGCTGGTGTCCCCAGCATGGGGACTGGCTCTCTTCCACCACCTTTGCAGCTACCACTTCAGGGCACATTAGGGGGCCCCAGGCACACCATGTCTCAACTCAGTACAGATGATTGCCCCCAAGGCTCCAACAAGGAGATCCCATAGGAGCAGGTGGATCTATCTGAGTGATTCTGGAAAAACAAAACAGTGTAAGAAATTA
Organism: Callorhinus ursinus; assembly: GCF_003265705.2. Classification (NCBI taxonomy): domain Eukaryota; kingdom Metazoa; phylum Chordata; class Mammalia; order Carnivora; family Otariidae; genus Callorhinus; species Callorhinus ursinus. Next base: position 169,853 of record NW_027397168.1, read on the forward strand.
AGACATCTGAGTTGGGGAGACTCATCAGAACTATAGGTCTAGCAATATTTTGGATGCAAAATTAGCATCAAAGTTAGTGAACATCATTGTTAGTGAACAACAGTGAAAATGATAGGTGTCTGTGTGGCAATGACAGGAATTCACACCTTTGAGCACCTGTTTAATGAAATGTGTTTTACAAATGTTTCCTTGATGAGTCCTTATGTAAAATTTATCAGAGCTCCTTGTTATCTCCATTTTGCAAAGTAGGGAAATTCAAAGAAATTGTCTTGTCAAAGGCCACACAACATGGCATGGTTGTTGACCATCATGGGGCCCCAAAGAGAAGACTCTTGAGCCCATCCACTATCTGTTGAACCATCCCCTGTAAACAAATGTCACACCTTGGGCTTAGGGGATTGTTCCAGATTTGGACTTGAAGACACGCTTGGGTTTTGGAACCAGGTGAGGCCTTGGGCTTGGCTCAAAAAATTTCCAAGAAGTCAGATATTTTTGTTCAGCTCACATTGTGGGAAAACCAGAGCTATGATTAAGAAAGGAAGTTTTCAGCTTCCTCTCTTGTCATCAGTTTGTAGAGTGACCTGAACAGTGATGACAGGGACTGACAGACTGCACCCAGTGCATGGATCAGCTCTGTGGGGCTCCTGGTTTCTGCACAACAGAGGTGTACAATAACCAGGGAAGGAAAACAAGCATATTAGATCTTACTGAGATCTGCAAAAGGAAGCATTGTGGAGTTACCTGGAATTCCCCAGACATCAGGGCATGGACCCATAACTATCACATGGACAAATGAGGTTTTCTGCAACCCCAGCCTAGATGTGGCTTTTTGAACACAAGGTTTCAGCATGGATGCTAGGGTTAAGGCAAGAGTTTGGAAGAGAGGTTAAGTTTCCATGTGGCTTCTCTTAGAGTGTTATGAATGAATATGAGAAGGTGAGTTGCTCCCCCAGACTACAACATCTTCCTTCTTGGTGGAGAAGCAAGAGGTTCCTCCAGAGTAGCTGGGAGGAAAAAATAGGGTGTTTAGGATAAGGTTGATTCTGGGAGGAACTTGTTGAGAACTCAGGGAACAGCAGATTAAAGGAACACTTTGAGGGTTTGTGCCTAGAAATGTGCTCTAGAGACCTTCCCATTGGACGATTCTATGTCCTGTGACCCTAAGTGGGGCCTACATCCTGTAGAACTTAAATGCCTCAAGGAAGGGACATGAGATGCTGTTGGATGCATGAAGCTCAGTCATGTCTCAGAACAAGGTCTAGTTCCTCAGCCCGTATGTGCCAGCAGACAGCACAGGACGCTGGTTCTCAGCTGGGGCAACGTTGCCCACCAGGAGTCATTATGGTAATGTCTGGAGACATTTTTAGTTGTCATGACTGTGGAGGGGGCTGCTACTGACATCTACTATGCAGAGGCCAGAAATGTTGCTCAACATCCTTCAGTGTCCAGGATGGACTCCTCCACACACACAGGCAGCAGAGAATCATTATCCAGCCCTAAATGTCAATAGTGCTAAATTGAAAAAACCCTTGTCTAGGATACACTGCTGGTCACCATTTCAAAACACTAGCAGCTGGAAAATATGACATATCCTAAGGTAAGCTCATTTTTTACAATAACAAAGGCATATTTTATTAGACAGTGATAGATATATATTATAGCTATATTAACTATATATATATATATAGTGACATTTCCATTTATTCTCTGACATACAATATAAAATATTCACATATCAGAATATATGATATAAGATATAAGAATATAAATATATAAAATATAAGAAAAGCAACTTTCACCATTTCTCAAAATAGATCCCTCAGGTCTTTTCAAGTCAACCCTTCCCTCAAGGGTAAGTCACTATGTTACTACAAGCAAATAGACAAATCCACCATCTATCTATCATTGGAATGTAACATATTTGTCATGATCATCTTGTCCCAGGGTGAAGTGATCAAGTAACCCTAGCATCTCCCCTGGAGAGTCCAAGTCATGCTGCAGAGGTGGATATTTTTTTGGATGTTTAACAATTAGATTTTGTTTTGCTCCCTCTTAGCTGCAGGATCTTTGGCAAAGTCACTTCTCTTAAAGATTCATTTTCACTATTTTTAAAATCTGACTGTTGGTGGTGCCTTCCAAAAGAGGTGAGAAGCTCAGGATTTTAGGCATTTGGTGTATTGGAAGGCAAGAGTATGTAGGTATGTATTATAATGAAAATGTGATAAGTGTTAGAGAATTTGATTTGGAATATTTGACTTCCCATCCCATCTTACAGCTAAATATCTATCTATCTATCTATCCAGTATCTGTATCTAGATATATAGATTGGTATAGGTATAGGACTTTCTTTCCCTACAGATGATGAGTAGCTCCTGAGAAAATTCCTTGGCATGCTGGCATAAAGAAAATCCCCAGTGCAAGAGTATATTGTCTTCCTTATCAAGACCAAGTGGATATACTTAGTCCCTGAATTCCAGAGAAGATACATGGGTACATAACAGGCAAGGACACATGACTTTTGACTAAACAGTCCAATGAAGACAAATCTCTGTCTGTATGGCACCATCTTATACTCTGTCCCAGGCCCTTCCACTTGGATGTGGGTTCCGGTTTAAAGAAGGATTTGAGCCCCATTAGACATCGGTTGAGGAAAACACTCGTTTCTCATAGGAAACATAAGCAGGAAGATTGGTCTCCTCTTGGGCCCAACCCAAGAGCTATCCAGAACTAAGTTCTTGGGAAGGAACCATTACTTGTGGGGCAATAGATGGAGAAATTCTCTGACCAAAGACTCTGACCTCATACTTCCTGCTGATCTATCTAACTGTCTTACGAGGCTCTGTCATTCTGCAAATGTGCACCAACAAGAGACTAACTGGGCTGAGGCTGTATCAGAATCATGGACCCCAGAGACACTATCTTTCTCTGTCTCAGTGAGTTCTTGAATGCAAGTGGGTAAGGGGGGGAAGATGGGGGAGCCCCAAAACAGTCAGTGTCCCTCTTACTATGAGGAATCAGGAGATTCTGACCTCCATATTGGAGAGTTGGCCTTTGCCCAGATATCTATAACTGTGTCTTCCCATATCCCAGTAGCCTGTGGGACATGTTCAACCCATGTCATGCTGTGTAGAGATCCATGATGGGTCCAGAGTTCCTGTAGATGAGAGCCTTAGGGCCTGAAATCTAGAAGATAAAACTAAAAGATGAGCCTCAAAGCTATGCTTGCTGTGGAAGAAAAAATGACACCCTGCGTGTCATTAGGCAGGGTGACTTAAAACAAACACTGGAAACTGGAAGACTCATCTCTCATGAATCTCTCTCTTCCAGTGCTCTGTCTGAGCCAGAAGATTCAGGCACAGGAAGGTAAGTGTTCCGGTAACTCTCTCCCAGCCACCTTATACCTTGGTACAGAAGGGTTAGAAGAACAGTCAAAAGCCCAAGCAAATTCCAATTTTATTCCCCATTCCAGCCATCTCTGCTGTGTTCTTCTCTCCAAAACCCTCAAACACATTGTACTCAGACCTGGATTTAGTGTTTTCTTCCATTAGGCTGTCTGCCCTGATGTCAAAGACACATATTTTACTGAATGTTCACAAATACAGGGGTGAGGAAGTTGGGAGCCATTGGTGATTGCCCAATATCTGTCCCTATGTCAGACCTACTTTTTTTCACAACCTAATTCTCTCCACTCTATCCACTTTGCTTCATCTAATGGGATGTTGCCTTAGTCCCACCCTCTCAAGCAGTCTCTGTAATGGACACCAAGTAGCTCTCAAGTATGAGTGTATATTGTCACCTCCACTCTTGCCTTGTCCATCTGTGTCTTCTCTCTTTCAGATCCTTCTAAAGACTGTAGCCTGGATTACTTGTGTGTTTAAAACACGGGTATCTTCATCTCCCTCGAACCCCTCAGGGGTCAAACTTCAGATAAACATACTGATGTAACCGGTTGTCCCAAGCACTGCCTGCCCAGGCTGCATCCGCCTCCCCAACCCATCTTGCAATCTCCCACTGAACCTCTGCTCCTCACCCATGCTGAACTTACTTTAGTTTGTCCCTTACTTCTTTGTACTTCATTAACCCTTCTCCCATCATCCCTTCTATCCACAATGCCCCCGACCTGCCAGTCCACACTGCCTAGGCAATTGCTACTCATCCTCATGTATCAGTTGAACCCTTACATCTATTATCAGACCTCCAAGATCTATATCTCTATGCTGCAGACTATGTGTCATGAACTGCGATTATATACTTGTGTATTTTTAAAAATTAGTATCTGACATTTCCCACATCATCACTCCCTTAAAGATCTTACACAGGTTGTATAGGTCAGGGTTTCTCAACCTTGGACCTATTGACGTTTGGGAGCAGATAATCCTTTGTTGGGAGGGAAGTCCTGTGCATTGTAAGATCCCTGGCCTTTACCCAGTAGATGCCAACAGTGCCTCCCGTCCCAACCAAAAATGTCCCCAGGGATTGACAAATTGTCCCCTGGGAGGCAAAATTGCCCCCTGTTGAGAACCACTAGTTTAGGTCATGATATTAAATGAACACTGTGTCTGCATTAATGGAGGCATCTCTCCATATACTTTGGAAGAACAAAAGCGTGGATGTATTGGTGAATGAATAATACTGAATAACAGGAAGTCCTGCAATTTTTGGTAAATACAGTCAACATCTTCCATGGCCACAGGTAGTAGGTTGGTCTTCCTTGATGGCATTCCTCCTGAACATGGCAGAGCCCCTTTCATTCCCCCCTCACAGAGCTGCAGTTGAGTACATCACTATCAGATCTAAAATAGATGATACACATCAATAAAGGAACCAGCAGATTGTGAGTTGTTGATGAGGATTGCCATGGCAACAAAATACCACTCTTGGTTGCTAGGGGAGGGGCTGTGGGAAGAAAGAGTGGGAAGTGACCTCTTAGTGTGTACAAAGTCTCCTCTGGGGTGATAAAAATACAAGATAGAGGTGATGGAAAATCTTTAAAAAAAGGGGGGGGCGCCTGGGTGGCTCAGTCGTTAAGCGTCTGCCTTTGGCTCAGGTCATGATCCCAGGGTCCTGGGATTGAGCCCCGCATCGGGCTCCCTGCTTGGCGGGAAGCCTGCTTCTCCCTCTCCCACTCACCCTGCTTGTGTTCCTTCTCTTGCTATGTCTCTATCTGTCAAATAAATAAATAAAATCTTAAAAAAAAAGAGAGGTGATGGTTACACAACATTGTGAATGCATTAAATACCACCGAATCCTACACTTTAAAAATGGTTCATTGTATGCTATGTGAATTACACCTCAAAAAGAAAATAAACATGAAGAGGAAGGAGTTTGGTTCCTCAAAAGGCTAAACATAGAATTATCATATGATCCAGCAGTTCCATTCCTACGTATATAACCAAAGGAATTGAAAGCAGGGACTTGCACAGATACCTGTACACCAATGCTCAGGGCAGCATTATTCACCATAGCCAAAGATGGAAACAACCCAAATATCCATTGGCCTGAGTGGATAATCAAAATGTGGTCTACACAGATGATGGAATGTTATTTGGCCATTCAAACAAAGGGTATTCTGACACATGCCACAACATGCGTGAACCTTACTCAGGGTATTATGCTCAGTGAAATACACCAGACACAGAAGGACAAATATTGTATTATTCCACGGATACGGAGTACCTTGAATAGGCAAATTCATAGACAGAAAGCAGATCAGATATTACTGGTGGCTGAGGAAAGAGGGAGTCGGGAGTTATTGCTTAATGATTATAGAGTTTCTGTCTGGAGTCATGAAAAAATTCTGAAAATAGAGGTCATGTTTGTACAATGTAGTGAATGTAATTAATGCCATTGAACTGTTCACCTAAAAAAAATGGTTAAAAAGGGGGAAGGGTGTCTGGCTGGCTCAGTCGGTAGAGCACATGACTATCAATATCACGGTCATGAGTTCAAGCCCCATGTTGGGTGTGGAGCCTACCTAAAAAAAAAAGAAAAGAAAAAGTTGAAATGCTAAATTTCACATTTTATATATTTTACTACATTTAGAAAATACCAAAAAAAGATTTTAAAAAGGAAAGAATTGCAGGTCCTTCACACCTTAATTTTTAAAAAAAAATTTTATTGTTATGTTAATCACCATACATTACATCATTAGTTTTTGATGTAGTGTTCCATGATTCATTGTTTGTGCATGACACCCAGTGCTCCACGCAGACTGTGCTCTCTTTAATACCCATCACCAGGCTAACCCATCCCCCTACCCTCCTCCCCTCTAGAACCCTCAGTTTGTTTTTCAGAGTCCATCGTCTCTCATGGTTCGTCTCTCCCTCCAACTTACTCCCCTTCATTCTTCCCCTCCTGCTATCCTCTTCTTTTTTTTCTTAACATATATTGCATTATTTCTTTCAGAAGTACAGATCTGTGATTCAACAGTCTTGCACAATACCCTCCCCAGTGTCTATCACCCAGCCACCCCATCCCTCCCACCCCCCACCACTCCAGCAACCCTCAGTTTGTTTCCTGAGATTAAGAATTCCTCATATCAGTGAGGTCATATGATACATGTCTTTCTCTGATTGACTTATTTCACTCAGCATAACACCCTCTAGTTCCATCCACGTCGTTGCAAATGGTAAGATCTCATTCCTTTGGATGGCTGCATGATATTCCTTTGTGTATATATACCACTTCTTCTTTATCCATTCATCTGTCGGTGGACATCTTGGCTCTTTCCACAGTTTGGCTATTGTGGACATTGCTGCTATAAACATCGGGGTGCCCATACCCCTTCAGATCCCTACATTGGTATCTTTGTGGTAAATACCCAGTGCACACCTTAATTTATTTGTATTCTGCCCAGAGAGAAGGAAAGCAGTGTGATTTCTCCATAGCCGACCACCTGAGTCTGGGCTTTATTTTCTTCTAGGGGAATTTCCTGTTCCTCTCATAACTGCCACACCTGGTTCTGTGATTCCCTGGAATGAGTCTGTGAAGATCCTGTGTTGGGGGACTCCTGAGTCTTACTTGTACCAACAGGAAATCCTGGGAAACTCCACATTTGAGGTGGTGAAGAAGAAATTGGGATTTCAGAAGAAGGCTGAATTCCTCACTGAACACATGAATCCAAACACTGCAGGGTGTTATCAGTGCCAGTATAGGAAACAGGACCACTGGTTGGAGCACAGTAAAGCCTCGGAGCTGGTGGTGACAGGTGAGGACACATCCAGGGTCTCCAGCCCTTGGTGTTCTTTCTTTCTTATTTTTTCATAGACTTTACTTTTTCTTTAATTTAATTTAATTTTATTGTGTTATCTTAGTCACCATACAATACATCATTATTTTGGGGGGTTTTTTTTTTTAGCTCTCATTTTCATTTTATTTTTAATTTCCAGCAAATGACCATGATGTGTTTATGGGTTGTTTTCGGTGTTCCAAATTTTTTTAAATTTAATTTTATTATGTTATGTTAGTCACCATACAATAAATCATTAGTTTTTGATGTAGTGATCCACACTTCATTGTTGTCGTATAACACCTAGTGCTCTAGGCAGTATGTGCTCTCCTAAATACCCATCACCAGGCTAGCCCCCTCCCCTCTAAACAAACCCTCAGTTTGTTTCTCAGAGTCCATAGTCTCTCATGGTTCATCTCTCCCTCTGATTTCCCCCTATTTTTCCCTTCCTTCTCCTAATGTCCTCCTTGCTATTCCTTATGTTCCACAAATAAGTGAAACCATGTGATAATTGACTTTCTCTGCTTGACTTATTTCACTTAACATCATCTCCTCCAGTCCCATCCATGTTGATGCAAAAGTTGGGTATTCATCCTTTCTGATGCCTGAGTAATATTCCATTGTATATATGGACCACATCTCCTTTATCCATTCATCTGTTGAAGGGCATCTTGGCTCTTTCCACAACTTGGCTATTGCAGACATTGCTGCTATGAACATTGGGGTGCATGTGGCCCTTCTTTTCACTACCTCTGTGTCTTTGGAGTAAATACCCAGGAGTGCAATTGCTAAGTCATAGGGTAGCTCTATTTTTAATTTTCTGAGGCACCTCCACACTGTCTTCCAAAGTGGCTGTTACCAACTTGCATTCCCACCAACAGTGTAAGAGGGTTCCCTCTTCTCCACAACCTCTCCAACATTTATTATTTCCTGCCTTGTCAATTTTTGACATTTTAACTGGTGTAAAGTGGTATCTCATTGTGGTTTTGATTTGAATTTCCCTGATGGCTAATGATGATGAAGATTTTTTCATGTGTCTGTTAGCCATTTGTATGTCTTCTTCAGAGAAGTGTCTTTTCATATCTTCTGCCCATTTTTGGACTTGATTATTTGTTTTTTGGGTGTTGAGTTTGAGAAGTTCTTTATAGATCTTGGATACCAGCCCTTTATCTGTAGTGCCATTTGCAAATATCTTCTCCCATTCTGTGGGTTGCCTCTTTGTTTTGTTGACTGTTTCCTTTGCTGGGCAAAAGCTTTTTATCTTGATGAAGTCCCAAAAGTTCATTTTCGCTTTTGTTTTGCTAGCTTTTGGAGATGTATCTTGAAAGAAGTTGCTGTGGCCGATGTCAAAGAGGTTACTGCTTATGTTCTCCTCTAGGATTTTGATGGATTCCTGTCTCACATCGAGGTCTTTCATCCATTTTGAGTTTGTCTTTGTGTAGGGTGTTAGAGAATGGTCCAGTTTCATTCTTCTGCACGTGGCTGTCCAATTTTCCCAGCACCATTTATTGAAGAGAGTGTCTTTTTTCCATTACATTTTTTTTCCTGCTTTGTCAAAGATTATTTGTCCATGGAGTTGAGGGTCCATATCTGGGCTCTTTATTCTGTTCCATTGGTCTATATGTCAGTTTTTGTGCCAGTACCATGCTGTCTTGGTGATCACGGCTTTGTAATATAGCTTGAAATTGGGCAATGTGATGCCCCCAGCTTTGTTTTTCTTTTTCAACATTTCCCTGGTGATTCAGGGTCTTTTCTGATTCCACACAAATTTTAAGATTGTTTGTTCCAGCACTTTGAAAAATGTCATTGGAATTTTGATAGGGATGGCATTGAAGGTATAGATTGCTCTGGGTAGCATAGACATTTTAACAATGTTCATTCTTCCAATCCATGAGCATGGAATGTTTTTGCATCTCTTTGTATCTTCTTCAATTTCTTTCATGAGTGTTCTGTAGTTCCTAGAGTATAGATCCTTTACCTCTTTAGTTAGGTTTATTCTGAGGTATCTTATGGTTTTGGGATTGCTGTAAATGGGATCCATTTACCAAAGCATCATTAGTTTTTGATGTAGACTTTACTTTTAGAACAGTTTCGGGTTTCCAGAAAAATTGAGAAGATAGGACAGAACATCCCCATATACCCATCACCCACTCTCCCTTGTTGTTAACATATTCTGTTGGTATGGCACTTTTCTTATCATTAATGAACCAATATGGATAACTTAGCATGTGCCAGAGTGCACAGTTTATTTAGGTCTCCTTAGCTTTTACAACTGTTGATGGGCATGCAGGAGGGCGCCTGATGTGATGAGCACTGGGTGTTATAGGCAACTGATGAATTATTGATCACTACATCTGAAACTAATGATGTACTATATGTTGGCTAATTGAATTTAAATAAAAATTTTAAAAAAGATTTCCTTAGCTTTTACGCAGTGGTCATTCATCTGCTCTAGGATCCCATCCCACACTGCATGCAGTTGTCATTTCTCCCTAGGCTGCTCTTGGCTGTGGCAGTTTTGAGGAGGGCTGGTCAGATACTTTGTAGGATGCCCCACTATTGGAAGTTGTCTGATGTTTCTCTCGTGGTAAGACAGGGTTCCTGGGGTAACTGTGAGGAAGACCACAGAAGCGCAGCGCCATTTTCACCACATCACATTAAGGGTACACACCATACAAGTGAATATGGCTGTTGATGCTGAGCTTGAGTACCTGGCTGAGATAGCATGTGCAGGTTTCTCCTCCTGACCCTTTCTGTATGGATAGAAATCAGTAAATGCAGTCTGTACCTAAGGAGGGGGAGGTTATGCTCCCTGCACAAGTCCGGCCCTAGATTTTAAGCCCTCTGTCCTCAGGGTGGCTTGACCCTGTGTTTCTAGAAGGGTTTGTTTCTGGAAGGGTCCATCCTGAATTTCCAGGTCTTTTCACCTGCTAACATTCTTTTTACATAATGTTGCCTCTCTCAGCCTCTGACATAGCTCCTCAAACTCTTTGGATACTATTCCCCCTTTTCCCCAAATAAAGCTTGTGATATTGTGATTTATAATAAGAACTATATATTTGGTCTTTGTTCCTGTTCCGGGCACAGAGCTCTTAAATCCCTTGGAATTTCCTGAATGACTAAGAATGGTAAAGTGTTTTGATATTCTAACAAACCCCTTCTTCCTACCTTGCCTGAGGTTATGTTAATGAGGTGACTTTTGGACCCCACTTAAGGACCGGGGCTGGTTGCCAGGAGAACCGACCGTGTGAATAAAATGTTTGAACTTTCAGTCCGACCCCACCCCCACCTCCAGGGATGGGTGAGGGGCTGGAGGTGGAATCAATTGGCTAATGGCCAAAGATTTAATCAACCATGCCTAGGTAATGAAGCCTCCATAAGAACCCAAAAGGATGGGGTTCAGAGAGCTTCCAGGTTGTTGAACACGTGGAGGTGCTGGTAGAGAGGCGCACCTGGAGAGGGCACCTGGCCTTATGCATCCCTACCATCTGGCTGTCCCTGATTGTGTTCTTTATAATAAACCAGTGGTCTAGTAAGTAAACTGATCTCCTGAGCCTGTAAGTTGCTCTGGCAAATTAAATGAACCCAAGGAAGGGGTTCACAGCCATTCTGTCAGAAGCACCGGTGACACGAGAGGCTTGTGATTGGCATCTGAAGTGGGCGTGTTCTCAGGACTGAGCCCGTAATCTTTGGGATCTGATGTTATCTCCAGGTAGATAGTGTCAGAATTAAGTTGAATTATGGGATGTGCAGTGGGTGTCTCAGGACTGCTTGGTGGTGTGGCGGGGAACCCCACATGTTGTCATTGGAAACAGAATCATATGGGTCTTATGGCTCTAGAAACAAGATGTCTATATGTTGAAGATGGCATCTCATCCAAGCCGCACAGGCTGCTTGCTTGCTCAGCCCTGTCTGAATAGTTTGGGACAGAGTATGGGTCCTGGGGTAGTGAAATGGGAAGTTCCCAGTTCCCATTCCTTTGGATCAGGGAACATCAGCGTGTTCCCTTCTCTTACCGTGGATCCAATAGGAGTGGTGGGGATAACAGGGAAAGGAAGAAAAATCTTGCTATTAGCTTACTCTCTTCTCTTTTAGGCTTCTACAACAAACCCTTCTTCTCTGTTGACCAGGGCGTTGTGGTGATGCTAGGGAAGAATATCTCCCTGCAGTGCAGTTCAGCACACATCCCATTTGATAGATTTTCACTGATCAAGGAAGGAGGAGCCACCCTGTCACAGAACCAAAATGGCAGACACCAAGGCAACTTCACTCTAGGTCCTGTGAACCAAAGCTTCTCAGGGAACTACAGGTGCTATGGTTGGTACAGCGGCAGCCGTTATGTGTGGTCAGCCCCCATGATGCCCTGGGGCTTGTGGTCACAGGTAGGTGCACCCCAGCCCAGCCCTGTGTCCTCCTCCTTGGGGCCTTGGCCTCCGGCAGGAATACAAAGAGGGACACTGAGAAAGAACAGTGAGGCAGTAGAGGCTGTGAAGAGAGAAAGACTTTCATCCACACCCCATTTGATTTTCACATCCTCTCCTAGAGTTCTCCAGACAGTGCCCTTTAAAAACATGTGGTCTGTTGAGAATGGAGCAGCCAAAGTTCAGAATCACGTTAAGGGGCATTGTTGAGACAATAGATCCCAGACACCACCTCAGACTAACCCACCTCTCTTCTTCACATCCTTGGTTGCATCTGGAAACCCTTAAACTAACCTTCAGTACTATAGGCTGCTCTGAGTGATTGGCTGGAAATTTATGGCTTGTGGAAAGAACTCTAAAAACTCTAACATGAGACCCATTATCATAGTGTTTGCACCTCTCTAATTGGCAGAAGAAGACAAGTTACAGCAAAGGAAAGCAACTGCTGACTGCTGCACAGGGCAACCACATTCATCTCTCGTGCCCACCTTGTCCAGTCACTCTACAAGCTGAGCACGTATAGTAGTCATGGCACTGTAAGATCATAGAGGCTAGAGTGCTTTTTCATTTAACAGTGCATAGATAATTGGGCACTGATGGAGGAGGAGTGAATTTATTAGTCTTTTTCTTTAAAGCAGATAGCCACAGTATCTTGTCTTAGAAATCATCTATTGGATTATCCCAGTGTTGGGATAATACTATCCTGTATTATCCTCTCAAACTCAAAATACTGTGCATTTTGTAATTAGGAACTAATTTGAAATTCCAAATCCATTTGAAATTATTTCAGTATTTTAACAAGAGAGTTACTATGATTTCTGAGCATTGTCATTTCACAGTATTTTATTACATCCTTGAAAGGGACATGGGCCCGGAAAGTCCATATAACAAATGAAGAATTTTTTTTTAATGATTCAGAGAACAGCAATGTCTAGTGAACAGTCACACAATAGTGGAGATACAATTTACCTAAGATTATCTGAAAATTTTCTCTGAGCTACTTCCCATATACCAACACTGCTGTATCCTTTGTCATGTATGAAGAAGGAACACAAGTTGTTACGTGGGGTGAAGAAAGTGTAGAGGAGGGCGCCTGGGTGGCTCAGTTGGTTAAGTGACTGCCTTCGGCTCAGGTCATGATCCTGGAGTCCCGGGATCGAGTCCCACATCGGGCTTCCTGCTCAGCAGGGAGTCTGCTTCTCCCTCTGACCCTCTTCCCTCTCGTGCTTTCTATCTCTCATTCTCTCTCTCAAATAAATAAATAAAATCTTTAAAAAAAAAAAAAAGAAAGTGTAGAGGAGAAAATTTAGGATTCCAAATATATGAAGGTGTTGCAAGGAAGGATATGACTAGACTTTGAGGGAAATGAAGAGGGGATGAAAAGCTAACACAACATCGCCATAGTCACCTCCTTTCCTGTTCACAAGACTCCCCTTTGACCCAGGCTCAAGGATTAAGTATGGTGCTTGTGAATGCATGAGTTCATTGAGGAGGGGTTCTGACACAAATAGGGAAATGAGCTCCTTTTCAGGGCTCTGGGGCTGGGATGAAATGGAATATGACCAGTGATCGCTCATCTCCTTTTAATTATGTCTGCAGATATAATGAAACAAGATTACACAATGGGGAATTTGATCTGAATGGGTGTGGCAGGGCTGGTCCTGTGGTTCTCTCGACCATACTGGTTGAAAATTGGCACAACCATCAGGCTCCACACAAGGAAAACTGTCCAGATTTTCCTGAACTGAGCTGGAGTAAACAGAAAGGTCAGACATAATGGTCCTTTGGACAAACCCCTAACAGCCAGAAGGTAGACACCTGTTGCTGAAGTAGAAATGAGTCAGCACTTGTGGAGTCCTGCAGAGCTACTGGGAGAACAAAAGAGAGAAAGGGGCACTAACAATTTTGGATCCATTTTCACACCAATGGTATTTTCTTATACATATCTGATACAGTTGTATACCACCTTTCCATATGTTGGTGATAAAATTCTTGGTATAGTCTTGGTTTAGTTCATTCCTGTGATAAAAATCATGCAAAGCATTCTCAGTTCTCATTGCTGACTGTTTTTCTCCCAGTCTCTACAAAAGGTCTGGCTCAAAATTTCAATCTGTCTTGAATTTATCAGCAAAACCAGATACCCTCACATCCTTCTAGGTAAGCTCTTAACACTTAGAATTCCATAAATTATTAATACTACTAATTAATTATTAATGCTGTCCATTCAACATACCATATATTCCATGACATGTATGCTTCTAGTTTTCCCTACACTGACATTTGTGTATTAACACAGGCTTTCCCCATTGCTAAGAAGACTCTCCTGTTCTTATGAAACTAACATTTTTTTCTTTTTATTTATTTGTTTAAAATCAATTAATTAACTTATACTGTATTATTAGTTTCAGAGGTAGAGTTTAGTGATTCATCAGTTGCATATAACACCCAGTGCTGATTATATCAAGTGCCCTCCTTAATGCCCATCACCCAGTTACCCCATCCCCCTATCTCCCCTCCAGGAACCTTCAGTCTGTTTCCTATAGTTAAAAGTCTCTATGGTTTGTCTCCCTCTCTGATTTTGTCTTATTTTATTTTTCCTTCCCTTCCCCTATGTTCATCTGTTTTGTTTCTTAAATTCCACATATGAGTGAAATCATATGATATTTGTCTTTCTCTGACTAACTTATTTTGTTTAGTATAATACCCTCTAGTTCCATCCACATCATTTCAAATGGCAAGATTTCATTCTTTTTAATGGCTGAGTAATATTCCATTTTATATTTGTAACATTTCAAAATATCTCATGCCTCCAATGCAAATTCAATAGACTTGTAAAAACAACCTCAACAAGCATGTCCTCTGGGAATTTTCGATAGACTGCTCAGTCTATTGATCCATCTCTTTGTAGTATTTGGCATAAAATATTAGAAATATTTATTGAGATTATGAATAAATAAGTTGATGAAGGAAATGTTAGTGATTGGACCAGATAAAACTACAAGAAAGTGCCATAGTTTCGGACGAGGGCTAATCAAAGACTTTACATCAGAGCCAGGATTTGGACCCAAGAATGCAATGGGGTTTGATCCTGACAGAGGGAGAAGATTAGTTTCACACACTTGGTTTTGTCCACACCAGGGTCTTGTTTGGAAAAGCAGACTGTAACCCTGGGAATAAAAAGATCTTCCCCTCCTAGGAAAAGACTATATCGTCCTGTAGCCATGATGACAAGGAGCCACCAGAACCGGTTTTTCACCCATCATCAATGACCACTCACCTTAGTGAAAATACCTTGGTGATTCAACCAATCAGCTCCTTGTTTCTAAATGTCAGCCAATCAGAAACAGGTTTACTCCAGTAAGCACATCCGTGAGTGATAGCCAATCAAAAGTCCCCCTCAAATAAGCGGCTTTTACAAATAATGCCAAACCATAAGAGGCCCTGAGAATCCCAAAAATCCTGTCTAGGATCATCTGTAGGCTCTGCTCAGAGACTCAGAGATATCGCGTCTGGCCAGCGCACCAGCATAACTCTCCCTTAATATAGTAAAAACAAATTCCACTCTGCCTTTTTTATTTCAGGCACTGGATGGTGAGTGCTTTGGCCTCGACAGTTCATATATTGGGTTGATTTAGGTTAAGTGTAAGGCTTGGCTTAGGGCAGAGTATGGGGACTTATATTCCATGACCTTCACTTTTATGTTAGGCTTTATTCTAGTCACTTCATTTGCAGGAGCATGCTGCAACCCTGTGAATTTTATTCTATTCAATCCATCTATCATGTGGGCAAAGAGATGCTCACAAATGATATGATTTGATGGGCACCTGCTGGCTCAGTCCATAGAGCATGTGACTCTTGATCTCGGGGTTGTGAGTTTGAGCCCCACACTAAGTATAGAGATTACTTAAAAAAAACTTTAAAAAATGTTATGATTTGAATAATGATGCAAATATATGGATACAGAGTTTCAATTTGGGATGATGAGAAAAATCAGAAACACTGACATCTTCCACAAGAGTGTGATGTTGAATTCCACTTCTGAGCTATGTAGGACCAAAACCACAAATGAATGTAAGATTGCTTACAGCCTGCTGAGACACCTGGGCCCTCCAGAAGAATCAAATGGAAGGCAACACTTTCGCTACAAGTACACACAACAATAAACATTGGAATCCCATAGGTAGGAAAACTCACTGTGAATAACCAGCAATAAAAAATTGCAAACTTCATAAAGAAACAAAGAAACCCCCAAATATTATGGAAGAATTAGCAATACCAAGGGACTTGAGATACAGAACTCTCATATGCCTATGTAAATTATTAAAGTAGTTAGCAGAGAAAAAAGCCACAAGGAAACCGAGGCTAGACCCATTCTCTAAAGTCCAGACCCAACTCCAATTAGGGCCATGCCATGGAGATACTAACCTGATCCTCTGTGGTGCCAGGAGGCTGACTTAAATTCCAGGGAGCTCCCCACAACTTTTAAAACAATTTCACAGGAACATGTTATCAGGCAACCAGCCTCTTGAATAGACTCTCAAACTCTCTAAGTGAGAGGTAGCAGAACGTTCTCACCATACCAAGAGAACTACTTCTCTGTCACTTTATCCCCAAAGGACAACTAGCTCTTTTCTGACACAGGGACCCACTCACCAGGAACCTTACCTTCATGTTATGAATGGACTTTAGGCTGACAATGATGAGTAAATTAAGATGTATTATGGGAGAGAAGTGAGACCAGATCCCTTCTTGGCCCAGAGACATCTTCGTCATCTATAGGCAAGCCTGCCTCATTGTCTCCTCTGAACTAGCAACCACTGCCTCTCTCCCCCATGGTTTGGTATCTAAATGTTTCCATAGGTCAAGTCCACACTTGAAATTTGTTTTAAAAACAAAAAACAAAACAAAACAAAACAAAAAACCCATGGCACATAGCCAGGTTTCTCACAGACATTGGCTGTGCCCACTCTCCAGAAATGAGGTCAACGTAAAAAACTCCAGTGGGTGGTCCTGGGTCCTCGCCTACTACTTTTTTCTGCACCCATCTTTCCTGTAAGTTTCCTAAAAGATGCACACAGGAAGTCAGCTGGAAGAACCCCCGCCCCGCTATATCCTTAGCGAGTCCTAATGGGGAGATCAAGACAGTAGCAATCCAGGGTATGACCCTTTTTACAGGGAGAGCAGAGCTTCTGATTTTAGGTCTAAATCTGCCCAGGAGTAAATGCACAAGCTGTCATCTCAAGAGTGACCATCTCACTTGAGCTTTTCTTCTCCAGGATGGCTTCTGAAAAAGACTTTATAGATACGTGAGAATGATGCCCTCCCTCAAAATGTTTTAAGGCCATTTTGGTGGAGACCATCTAGACAGGTGGCATGGGTGGGTGTTGGCTGGCTGGAGAAGATGGGTGCTGGAATTTGGAGTCAAGGATTGGAGGCAACAGAAAAGAATGGAATAGAAATCCTATCATTTGCAACCACAGGAATGAACCCACAGGGCATTATGCTAAGTGAGATAAGTCAGACACACAAGGACAAACACTACCAATACCACTTATACTAGGACAAAATTGTCCTATATTTTGACTTAAGTGTTGGTTACATGACTATATACATTTATCAAAACTCATATAGAACTGAACAAGAAATGAGTGGGTTTTACTATATGTAAATAAGAAAGTGAATGGAATATATTCAACCACAAAATCAAGAAATAAGAACAATGGTAATAGATTGGGGGAGATTTCCTCATAGAATGTAAGGCAGAATATAAATTGGCATTACATTTCATTTTCCAAAATTATTTAGACTCTTTGAGGAAAAAAACACATTTTGAGTTTTAAAATATATTAAAATATTTAAGATTTTAATATTTAATTTCTGCTTTATAACAGACTAAAGGAATATACTTATGTAAGAAACAGAACATTTTGTTTCAAAAATTGCATTTTTTGAAATGTTGTAACAAATCTTTGGAGAAGATAGCATTATCATTTCATTCTAATGAAACCAATTAACTGACCCAAGCATATGCATACCAAACAAAGAGGAGCCAAGATTAAACACATATTTTTTAATGATTCTAAGGTTTCTGCTCTGTACACTTCTGTATGCCTTTCCTGGGCATAATGTCCACATTTCAAAATTTGGAAGAAGACCCTGAAATGAGTTTCAGGTGGGGCAGACAATTGTCAGAGGATCTGGTTAGACCACAGAGATGACCAGATGTGTCATGGGGACAATGACCAGTCCTTATGCCTCATGGTCAGAGGTAGAAGGAAAACTGTGAACCATCTTGTAAAAAGTCAGTGTGAAAGCCCCATGGTGATTAGTGCTGGGCTTCACCCACCACATCCTGTGCATCTTCCCGGCCTGCTGGACTCAGTCTCCACCCAGCTACTCAACATTCTCCTGGTACAATCAGTACTATGACCTCTACACTCAGTGCCCTGCTCTACCTTGGTGAGTTCTTGCAGGTGAGGGAGACAGAATCCAGGGGTCTGGGTGTGGGGGGCAACATGTCTCACTGTTCTTGTCTTCCAGGGCTGTACCTGAGCCAGACCATCAGCACCCAGAAGCGTGAGTCCCTCCTTCAGAGCCCCAGAGTCTCTCTACTGGGCTCAGACAAAGTATCCACCTAGGAGCCACCAGAGGAGAGAGCAGGGGCTCTGGTTTGCTAGGAGTGCTTGGGACCAGCAACCGGGTGGAAATGTGGGTGGGAAGGGACTTTATCTGGAACTCCAGCCTCTGATTCCCTTCCAGAGATTCTTTCGAAACCCATCATCTGGGCCAAGCCAGATTTCATGATTCCAAAGGGAATGCGAGTGTTGATCTTATGCCAGGGGACTCCTGAGGCCGTTGAATACCAGCTGTATTTTGAGGGACACCTCTCTGCCCAGCAGAGCCCAAAACAACTTGGAAGGAGGAACATAGTCATGTTCCACATCCCAGCCATGACCCTGCTCACTGCAGGGCAATACAAGTGCATTTACCGAAGCAAGGAGCTCTGGTCAAACCCTAGTGACCCTCTGGATCTGGTGATAACAGGTAACTGTCCCATCCTCAGCCTGAATCCTGGGGAGGGTCACCATTTATTTATTAATCTCCTTTGGTGTCATTCAACCTCACTCAACGGTTACCTATGACCTAGAGGCAGATTGGTCTTAGGTCAGGTTCTCCAGGTGAGATGCTCTGAGATGGATGCATGTGTGCAGGGGGGAACACTGGGGAGCATCTTCAAAAGTGACCCCAGCGATGAGGAGTGAGGGAAACAGGCCAGGCAAAAGGCAGAAGCTAGACCATGGTGCAGTTTCCACAGACACCTCAGCCAAGCAAATGTGGAACTCTGGACCTGGGATGGCCATTCTGAGTGGTCTTGAGATGAGGCTAGGGGTTCTGTACCCACCAGTGTCAACCCCTTCTAGGGAGGAGGTTCCATTCAAACATCCGGACTCTTATGGCACTTGTATTCTAGCAGGGGAAGACAGACCACGAGTATAAGTCAGGACAAATCAATCATGAGCACCTAAGGAGTAAATGATGATATGGAAAAAGACAGAGTAGAAAGGGGTTGGGAGGGAAGGCAGTCTCAGGCTCGTTCAGCTGAGGAATGTGGTTTTCAAACTTAAGCAGGTATCAGAATCACCTGGAGGGCTCGTGAAAACACAGATGGCCCTTGTACACCCATGTTCACGGAAGCGCTATTCACAGTAGCCAAAAGGTAGCAACAGGCTCAGTGTCTACTGACAAAGTAATGGATGAACAAAATGTGATCGATACACATGATGCAATATTATTCGGCCTTGAAAAGGAAGGAGTTTCGGACACCTGCTACGTCATGGACGGACCTTGAGGGCATTATGCTGAGTGAGATAAACCAGTCACAGAAGGACAAATACTGTAGGAGTCACTTCTGTGTGGGAGCTAGGATGGTCAGATTCATAGAGACAGAAAGCAGAATTGTGGGTGCCAGGGGCTGGGGGGCAGGGATGGGGAGAGGGTGCTTAATAATGGGGACAGTTTCAGTTCTGCAAGATGAAAAGTGTTCTGGAGATGGATGGTGGTGATGGTTGCATGACAATGTGAATGTACTCAATGCTACTGAATTGTACCCATAAAATTGGTTAAGATGGTAAATTTTATGTGTAATGTATTTCATAACAATGTAAAACAAAAATAATTTTTAAAACACATTTGGCTTCCTTACCCCTGAGTTTCTGATGCAGTGGGTCTGGGGTGGAGCCTGGAAATCGGCATTTCTGATAAGCTTCCCGCTGATGCTGATGTCGCTGGTCCCAAGGATCTCTAACTCTGAGAACCACTGATGTTAGGCAATTCCCAGAGAGAGAGTCATGCTAATGCCCCTGAAAGTTAGAGGAGTGAGTGTCTCAATCTTGAAGGGAGAGATCAGGGAGGGCATGTCCATGACCAAAGCAGAGCAGACAGAGATTCTTGGGTGTGACATCCCAGTCTTAAGGCCAAGAAGGAAGGGAGACATAGGAGGCAGGATAAAGACTCTCTTAACCTTCCTGTCTCCTTCTCCCACAGAAATGTATGACACACCCACCCTCTCCGTTCATCCTGGGCCTGAGGTGACCTCAGGAAAGAACGTGACCTTCTATTGCCAACTAGGCACTGCAACAAACAAGTTCTTTCTGCTCAAGGAGGGAAGATCTGGCCGCCCTCAACACAGATATGGGAACACCCAGGTGGAGTTCCCCATGGGTCCTGTGACCACAGCCCACAGAGGGACGTACAGATGTTTTGGCTCTTATAACAACCATGCATGGTCTTTCCCCAGTGAGCCTGTGAAGCTCCTGGTCACAGGTGAGGATAACCGTATTTCCCCCATGTCCTCTGCGGAACCCCAAGTGAACCCCAACCAGTGATGAGGAAGGCAGCAAAGGGACAGGGGGGAAGATGCAGAGGGCACCTCCCTGCAGTGCCCTCATCCACATACATTTTTGCAGAGGCCCAGTTGATTTTTCCTGAGGAAGAAGGCCAGAGGGACAGAGAGAGGGAGGACACAGAGACTAGGTGGGAAGACCAGAGGAAACCCAAAACCCTTACGGTCTTCTTTGTTTCCACTGCCAGAAGATGTTGGGGACACCAGCCTTGCACCCACAGAACACAACTCTTTTTCTGGTGAGTAACAGTTACTTCTAAACTTGGGTGGGGGGTGATCAGAGCCTCCCAGTGACACTAAAAACATGTCGTTCATTCGAAATATCCATTGACTGTCTGGCATTTGCCATGACCTGCAGTTCCCTCAGGGGAGCAAATACCCTTGCTTTTGCGGCACTTGTATCCCAGCGGGAGACAGACCATGAGTCAAAGCCAGAGAAATAAGGCAGGCATTTAGCACAGGGGGAGCAAACAGTGGTGGAAGAAAGAACAAACAAGGTGAGGGTGACCTGGAGGGCAGGTGGCAATATTAGAGCTGTCTGAATCAGCCTCACAGCGGAGCAACTACCTAAAGAACTAAGGGCGTTCGTTCTATGGCTACATGGGAAAGAAGGTTCCAGAGAGAGGGAGTGGCCACTGAGTAATGGCAGGGGGAGGGCCCAAGGTAGGGGGAGGGCCAGCACCGGGAGTAACTAACTCCCTCCACTGGGAGTGACATTGCCCGGTGCTGGTTGGGACGGGGTGTGGGCTCAGAGCTGGAAGAAAATGGGGAGACTGTGAGTCATCCAACATGTGAGGAAGAAGCCATGTTGACCCACATAATGAGGAAGCTGAGGGCCAGAGGGAAGACATGCCCGGTGGGAGGTCCTGGAGCTGAATTCCCCCTCGGGTTTGCCTGTCCTTTGGCTCTTCCTCTCTACCTGCCAGATGAAGCCACTAGGACCTGGAGGGTGGGGTGGGGACCTGGAGAAGCTGCACAAGGCCATGGGGTCCAACCGAGGGGAGGAGCGGCAGCCTGGGCAGAGGCCAACACTCTCTCTTTTTCTCACTGCTTCACTTCCCTATCATCCGCAGACCTTTGGGACCTCGACTTGTTAACCACAGAAGCAGAATTCCAGCAAGGTAGGCAAGCAGCGAGCAGGGCAGTCTGTGAAGGAGCGTGATCTGGAACGGGGAGAGGGAGAGGCAGGGCGAGGCATGTCCATCCATTCCTGTCAGCCACCAGTCTGTTCTTCTGACCCCAGACCTTGGCCTCTGGGATCACACTGCCCAGAATCTCCTTCGGATCGGTCTGGCTTTCCTGGTCCTGGTGGCCCTCATGTGCCTCCTGGCTGAAGACTGGCTTTGGAGGAAGAGGGCACAAGAAAAAGCCAATGGGAACGATACAGAGAAGATTAGCATGGCCCCTGTGCAAGGATGACACACAAATTCGTGAAGCATTCCATATTTTTGGGTGGGGGGATGGGTTAGCCTGGTGGTGGGTATTAAAGAGGGCACATTCTGTGTGGAGCACTGGGTGTTATGCACAAACAAGGAATCATGGAACACTACATCAAAAACTAATGATGTAATGTATGGTGATTTACATAACAATAAAAATTTTAAAAAAAAAGCCAATGGGGCTTCAAGTCAGGAACGCAGGAGAAGGTCCAGAACACAGAGACGCCTGGACAAATGACTGAGAGAGGTGCTGGCCACAGGTAGAGCTGAACGCTGGCCTTGACCCTGAGCTGAGTGAGCTCTGTGTTGTATCCATGGAGGGGGGTTCCCTGCAGGAAACTGAAGGACAGCTGCGTGGAGTCTAAGCTTCCAGGAGGAGTTGGGCAGGGGGAATGAAAGACCTAATTTCTCCTGCAGACAGACCCTCTTGTCTCTTGTTGAGTGTAAGCATTTTTGTGCCTGCCTGATGAAAACCAAAGTTTTAACCACCCTGGTTTTCACCAAATGTATCTCCTTTGTAAACAGCATCACCACAGAATATTTCCTTCCTGCTTTGGTCTTTATCCCTAGTTCTTCTTTCCTTTGCTGCAATATGTCATTCAAGATTTTTAATAACAAGTACAGAAAAAAATAATAATAACCAGTACAGAATAGGCATTTATCAAAAGGAACATCACCCAGAGAGGCACCACCGGGTTAATGGAGATGCAGGCTGTGAGCACACGTACAGCTGAGTGTGTCCTGGCTAGGTCTCAGCCTTGTCCCAATTCCTCTCTCTTATACCACCTCAAGCTTCTGTCTTCCTCACTTCTTTATCCAGAATTTGCCTTCCTCCTTGGGTTTCCCCCCAAGAAAGCTCCCCAAACCCTCCAACTTGACTTCAGATATCACTTCCATGCTCCCAAAGCACCTGTTGTTCGTCTGTAACATCACTGGGGCTCTAACACTGCATACATATCCATTTTCCTGTCTCTACAGTGAACTTGTGTGAATTAAGTCTGTGTTGGGTCTGGTGGCTGTGCTCACAGCTCCTGACACTAAGAGCGTTCTCCGGAAATATACGTCAGGTCAATGGATATACAAATGAGGCTGTAGCTCAGCTTAGCTCTCGAGACTCCTAATTATTGTCCTTGAAATGCTATCTGGACCCTTTGTTCCTTGAGAACTTCTTCTTGATCAACCCATTAATATAACCATTATATGGGTCCCTGCCCTCCTCAAGATTCTGACACCTCACACGGTGTCAAATCCATTCTCTAAATCTGAGTTCCTGTTATGTATCAGAGAACATTAATTCCAACCTCAAAAGGGTTGGACATGCATTTTTAATGAGATAAAGAATATCCAGAAACCAGTATAGGCTCTGACACATGTAAGTTAACTCAATGCATGGTAGCTGTTATTATTCCCAGTACAATGGGGAACTGAAACTCACACAAATTGTTACCTCAGTACCAGTGGATCAGTACTGAGTGTCCTTTCTGTTCTTCATCTGCTAGGTCTTCACAGACCAAGAACTTCTGTTGATACTGAATCATAATGTTCTTTATCCCAAGACATGATGGACTTCCTCAGAGTGTGTTTATGACATCCCAAATTTTCCATATCCTAAGCTATGGCAGGAAACCTACAGTCTCAAGGGGGGAAAAATGTGTAAGGTAGAAGAATTTTGGATCTCCAGATATAAGTGCAGGGGCTTGAGAGCCTCCTCAGAAGGATGGAGGGGTCTTTTCCACACAAGGCTGTTTCCCACACTGCTCCAAGTCAAAATCTTCCAAAACTGGTTAACAGGACTAGACCAGATGGTTAAGTAGAGCATTACTCTTTTTGAAATGTTGCACCCAGTTTGTATTCCAGACAGCGAAATGAAGCATGGGGAAGAAGGAAGGGAGGGAAAGGGAGAGAAAGTACCGGCCAATTGTTTGTTATGGAGGTTTATCGGAAACACTTAAAAACACTTCCATCACAGCAGGGAGGACATTAGGAGAAGGAAGGGAAAAATGAAGGGGGGAAATCGGAGGGAGAGATGAACCATGAGAGACGATGGACTCTGAGAAACAAACTGAGGGTTCTAGAGGGGAGGTGGGAGGGGGAATTGGTTAGCCCGGTGATGGGTATTAAGAAGGGAATGTACTGCATGGAGCCCTGGGTGTTATACGAAAACAATGAATCGTGGATCACCACATCAAAAACTAATGATGTATTTTATGGTGACTAACATAACATAATAAAATAAAATTAAAAAATTTTTTAACCATTAAAGTGCTAACATGATAAAAAACACAACAAAACAAAAACACTTCCATTTATTTCTCAGTGGTTAGAACCTAATAGCTTGCCCCACTTGGATGCAAGGGAGGTTGAGGAAGATAGCCTTTATTCCAGGCGTCTCTGTGACGAGATAAATGCTGGCATTTCTGTTACCAATGGAGTGAGGAGGGATGTGGCAGAGTTGTGATAGGCAGCTGCAGTCTCTGCAACCAGAGCCTACTATGTGCCAGGCACTGGTAAAAGGACCACATCCCTGCTAGAACAGGGATGATTGTCCAGGAGAGCAGATCTTCAAGAAAGTGAGTAAATGCAGGGAAAGGGGACAAGTTGGGATAGAAGAAATACAGGATGCCACTGGAGCTTCTTTCTATGCAAAATTACATTCTAGAGAGACATTGAGGAGGGCATACAAATGAGGAATGGGGGTGACAGTGGCAGGGGTCTGCACCAATTCATGCAGAGGCTCACATGTGGGACAGAGGGTGAAAACCATGTAGTATTAGTAGAGCTTTGATTCTGGGTGACACTGGGTGCATCACACCAAGCACAGCCATGGAAGCCACATCTTAAATGCACATCTCATCTTTAAGGCAAAGGGAGCTCATTTAGCACTTTTATCATGGCTGGGATAGGATGACGTGTGCATTGCAGAAAGATCCTTCCAATTAGAGAGAGAAAAGAATAAGCAGAAGAAAACAAAACCATGGAGAAACAGCACAGTTGAGAATGTCATCTATTTCTGGGGTTGCCAATCAGAGAGAAGACAAACTGATAACCCAGAGGGAGGTCCAGCAATGGATGATGGGTCCTGGTCCTGAGATTGGTAATATTTGCTGGTTTTGTTACTTTTCAGAATTGCCTAGATTATTCTGAGCCCTTTAGATTTCAATATTAACTTTAGGATGTCGGTTGTCACAAAAGACCAGCCTGGGTTGTGCAGGAAATTGTACTAAAGCTACAGATCGATTTAGGGGGAATTATCATCTCTTCAATCTTTAAATCCATGCAAGTTTGCACCCTAAATGTGTTATATTTTGCCATGTATTTACATGTTCCCTGATTTCTTTAAATAATATCGTGTAGTCCTCTGTGTACAGAATGTGCACATCTTTTGTTAGATTTCCACAAGATATATCCTATAGTTATATCATCCCCAGATAGATCCCTAGGTATGTGACTTTTATTTTGTAAGTGGTATCATTCTTTAAATAATTTTATCACTGTTGTTTATTGCTGGTATTATAAAAATAAAATTGGCTCTTGTATATCTAATATGTACTCAGTGGTCTTGCAAATTTCACTTAATTTTGACAGTTTAAGATTATTTCTAGGTTTAAAAATTTTTAGAATTTTTTGTAAAATTGATTTCTTTTTTACTGTCTTAACTACCTGGCTAGAACCTCCAGCACATTAATGGATAGCAAGGATCCTTTTCTTAGTACCAATATTATGGGGAATATTTTTAATATCTTACCACTGAGTAAGCAAATTGCTATAGTTTTTTGTAGATATTCATTGTCCCAGTAAGAAAATTCCTTTGTATTCTGGTTCTGCTAAGCTTGTTTCCATTTGCAAATGAGAAAGAACATATCCAGTGAGACCAATTAGGAGACTCCTACATTATTCTAGATGACAGTTGATAATGGCTCAGAGAAAGTGGAGACCTTTGACATATTTTAGGCACATAAGTCATATTTCATTTTATTGCTTAGAAATGATGGCTGAAAATTATGGAAGCAGCCCAAATGTCCATCAACTGATGAATGGATAAAGAAGGTGTATATATACAATGGAATATTACTCAGCCATCAAAAAGAATGAAATCTTGCCATTTGCAATGATGTGGGTGGAGCTAAAGTGTATTATGCTAATTGATGATAAGTTATGGTAAGTCAATCAGAGAAAGACAAACACTATATGATTTTACTCATATGTGGAATTTAAAAAACAAAACAAATGAACAAGGGAAAAAAACGAGAGGGGACAAACCAAGAAATAGATTCTTAACTATAGAGAACACACTGATGATCACCAGAGGGGAAGTGGGTGAGGGGATGGTGATTAAGGAGTGCACTTGTTATGATGAACACTGGGTGATGTATGGAAGTGTTGAATCATTGAATTATGTGCCTGAAACTAATATTTCACTGGATGTTAGCTAACTGGGATTTAATAAAAACTTAAAAAAAAGAAACAATGACTAAGCAGGTAGCAGGATCAGCTCTGGACGAAGGACTCTGGACAACTTGGGTGGATGAAGAAGGGGACATTTCCCTCTCACTCCTACCCACAGGTGAACCATGAGCTGCACGGTAAGAAGATACATTTGGGGCAAAGTCAGAGATACAAATTAATGGCCCATCTTCCCAAACTGAAAAGGTTTCATTTTTTATTGAAATATAATTGACATATAACATTGTGTCAATCTAAGATGGACCACAAGCTGGTTTGATACACAATATGCACTTACATATTGCAATATGATTGTCACTGTAGTGTTTGTGAACACCTCTGTTGTATCACATAATCATTTCTTTGTTGTGGTGGGAATGAGTAAGATGTAGTCTCTTAATGATGCAATATCATTGTCTGGAATCACTATACTCTATATTAGACCTCCAGGACCTTCTTATTTACTAGTTGCTAGTTCATACCCTCAAACAACGTCTCCCCATTTCCCCCACCCCCATCCCCTGGCCACCACCACTCTCCTCTCTGTTTCTGTGAGTTAAGCTTTTTCAGATTCCACATATAAGTGACAACATACGGTATTTGCCCTTCTCTGTGTGATTTATCTCACCTCTAGTAATGCCCTCAAGGTTCACCCATGTTGTCACAAATGGCAGGATTTCCTTCTTTCTCATGCTGAATAATACATGAAAGCATTTTTGAGAAGCAGGCACGCTCATCACTCTACAGCACATCACTGGGGCTCTGGTGCTAGACTGTCTCTGGTGCTGGACAGGTTGGTGCTACAGTAGCATGGTCTCACAGACATTAGGTAAGGTGATGTTTGAGGGCTGAGTGACACCTCCTTTCCCTACTCAGTCCAACCTCCCTTCTTTCTGCATTTACCCCAGATTCTTCCATATTCCTAATTACAATAAGACTGGCTCTCCAGGCTGTGTGCCCTGTTTTCTTCATCTCGTTTCATACGACAAATCTAGTGCAGAATCAGGAGGTAGCGGGGAAAGGACCAAATTCAGTCTCTATGAAAAACCTGTGTTCCTGAGACAAGGTAGGTCCCCTCTATTTCCACCTTCCATTTGCCAAAAGGAGGAACAGTAGCTCCTTCTCAGCAATGTTATAAGGATGTGATGTCACCCTAGAGATATGTCAATGTTCCACCACCACTGGGACCTGACTTTTCCAACTTTGAGTTATCAATGGGAGCTCAAGCTTCAGAACATGGACGGTTATGTGGGGAAAGCTCCATCCCTCTACTCTTACTGGTCTATGGCTCTGAAGACCAGTTTTCTGCTTGGCCCCTCACACTCAGGCATCAACCCACTGGGAGCTGGTTTCTCCGCCCACACACACTTCCGCTGAAGCTGTTTTTGTGATAAACATTAATGGCTTCCTGGAACTCACAGTGGATGCTTCTCAGCCCGTGTCTCACCTTTGTTCCTCTGTTGGTTGTATGACCACTTCCTCCTTGAAACAGTTAGCTTCACTGGCCTCCTCCACTCGTTTTCTGACTATCCTGTACCTTCAGTTTGCAGGCTCTCCACCCTCAGAGCTTGTGGGTTCCATGGTAGACCCGCCTTTCTCTGGATACAAGTCTGGGTGGATCTCATTTAATGCCGTGGTTTCAATTTCTCTAAGACAGATGCTCAAATCAAATCTGTCTCTCTGAACCCAAGGTTGTTGTTGTTGTTGTTGTTTTCTGGAACTTCGGGTTATTTTATCAGGTTCTTCCAGCCAGCCTGGACTCATCATCTTCCTACCACCAAAGTTGTTCTTCTCATTTGGAAAACTCCCCACTCTGTTCACGGCTCCTTTGCTCTTTTCTATACTCATGCTTCTTCTCTGATCGCTGCTGGGAGGAAGTGCCGCACAAATTAGCAGGTAATGATGCATTTGTCATTTACGTGTTTGTGGGTAGATATTGATATTTTTATTATTTCTCCTAACAAGTGTCCTTTCATCAGTTTGCCTTTTGGAAGTCGAACCAGGTGAAGATCTTATATATAAATATTTTTGGGAGCACCTGTGCGGCTCAGTCAAGAGTTTAACTTTTCTTTTTTTTTTTTTAATTCAAGTTAGTTAACATATAGTGCAGTACTGATTTCAGGAGTAGAATTTAGTGACTCATCAGTTACATATAACCCCAAGTACTCGTCCCAACACGTGCCCTCCTTAATGCCCATCACCATATCAGCTCAGGTCTTGATCTCCGGGCCGTGAGTTCAAGCCCCACATTGGGCTCCATGCTGGGCATGGAACCTACATAAATAAATAAATAAGCAAACAAACAAACAAATAAATATTTTTAAAAGATTGTCATAAATTTTAAGTGTTTAATATATATAGTATATATTATATATTATATGTATAATTTCCTCAGTTCCATTCATGTCACAGTGTTTTTCTGATATATGGTATCAACTGCAACTCACACTTTAATTTGTGCGTCATTGTTGGTAAATGCCTTTGACCTCTGTATTCCTCTATTCTATTTAAAAGTCCTCAAAAACCCCAACACAAAGGTCCTCAATCTTTCCGCCAAACGCCTTTGTCTTTAGATTAGCTATTTCCTTACGTACACACATACATCATACATCCACATTGTAATAGTTAACTTTACAGTCAATTTAATGTAACTGTTAAGTCCGTCATGGTTAGTGTGAAGCACCAGGACAGTCACCTGCCTGCAAATCAGACACCCACTGGGACATCTCTGCTTGCACATGTACGTCTGAGACCCTCAAATGCGGCATGTTAGGGGAGCCTCGGCCCTCTCATCTGGGGCCAGCTGATCCTGTACTGTGGGGGGGGATTGCCTCCATCAGCTCAGCTGCCATAACAAAATACCAAAAGACTGGGTGGCTTAAGCAACAGAAATTTATTTTCTTGTAGTCCTGAGATTGGGAAGTCCAAGACAGAGGTGCCGGTCAATTCGGCTCCTTAGTAATGACTTCTTCCTGCCAGGGAGATGGCCTTTCCTCAGTACGGGCACAGGTTCTGATAAGACCACCAATGCTGTCAGATCAGGAGCCCACCAGTATGGCCTTATTTAAACCTCATGATCCCCTAAAAGCCCCAGTAGGGATTAGGGCTTCAAGCTATGCATCTGGGGGAGAGGGGGCACAATTCAGTCTCTACCCACTAGATGCCAGGTGCACCCCCTTAACCTTGACTCTGGATATTGCCAAATGTCCCTTTGGAGACAAAATAACCCCTGGTTAAGAACCTCAGGCCTAGAAGGACATAAACAGGGCAGTGGCATGAGGTCTGGCCTGGGGACAGCTGGTGACCACGTGAGCCCTACCCCCAGGCAGAGGGAACAGGAGGGGAAGCTGAAGGGGGCGTGCTTGTGAAAATAGCAGGCGCCCAGCATGGCTAGAGCGAGTGAGCTCCGGGAAGTTGAGTGACAAGGTCAGAAGGTCAGATAGACACGAAACCTAATGCCAGTTCTCTGAAAAATAGAGATGTCTTACTCTAAGTTGAGTCAGGAGAATTGCCCTGGAATTGTAACCCTGCATCTACTCCACACTGAGTGGTCGAAGGTGGTTCTTATTTTCTGGCAGAGAATCATCTAAGCCAGCATTTCTCAACCTCAGCGCTACTGACATTTGGGGCCAGATAATTGTTTGTGATTGGAGCAGGGGATGCTCTGCTGTGCACTGCAGGATGTGTAACAGCATCTCGTCTCTACTCTCTGGACGCCAGTAGCTCCCCTCCCCCAGTGGTGACAACCAAAAATGTCTCTGGACATTAAGGGGGTGGGAGAAGGATCACCCCAAGTTGAGAACCACTGGGTCTAGAGAGAGATCCAGGAGGCTAGCCTGGGCATCGGAGCTGGAACTCAGCAGGCGCTGAGGGAGAGTCTGAGTGGGACCCCAACAGACAGAGATGTCGAATGCGATGTTGGGCAATGGATGTGAGGCAGAGAGCCCAGCCCATTCCTGTCTCTCCTGAACTCTGTCCAGGGTCCTCTGCCTCTGCAGGAAGAAGGGTATTTCCC
The DNA here is from genome assembly GCF_003265705.2 of Callorhinus ursinus. Taxonomy (NCBI): domain Eukaryota; kingdom Metazoa; phylum Chordata; class Mammalia; order Carnivora; family Otariidae; genus Callorhinus; species Callorhinus ursinus. The sequence goes on from NW_027397168.1 coordinate 200,301, forward strand.
TAGTCCATCTGGATCCATCTCTGAGCTGTGCATTGTTGTGCCTGTGCTCTGGACACTGCAGATTTTTCCCTACCCAAGTGTCAAGGTCCCCCCCCCCCGATCTATGATGGAATGTTCCACTTCTGACTCCCCCCTTGGTCTATGATGGATTGTTCCACTTGTGACTCCCCCTGGGTCTGTGATGGATTGTTTCACTTCTAACTCCCCCCTCAGTCTATGGTGGATTGTTCTACTTCTGGCTCCCCCTTGGTCTGTTGTGGATTGTTCCACTTCTGACTTCCCCTGAGCCTATGGTGGATTGTTCTATTTCTGACTCCCCCCTTGGTCTATGATGGATTGTTCCACTTTTTTTTTTTTAAGATTTTATTTGTTCATTTGAGACACAGAGATAGAGAGAGAGAAAGAGAGAGAGAGCATGATGGGGGGGAGGAAGAAGGAGAAGCAGGTTCGCCGCTAAGCCAGGAGCCCGATGTGGGGCTCGATCCCAACACCCTGGAATCACGACCTGAGCCGAAGGCAGATGAAGGCAGACGCTTAACCATCTGACCCACCAGGCGCCCCAAGGATTGTTCCATTTCTGACTCCCCCGCTTGGTCTATGATGGATTGTTCCACTTCTGGCTCCCCTCTTAACCTATGGTGGATTGTTCCACTTCTGGTTCCCCCTTGTTCTATCATGGATCCTTTCACTTCTGGCTTTCCAACCCCCTTGATCCATAATGGATTATTCCACTTCTGGATTTCCTTTCCCACCCACTTGGCTCGTGATGGAATATCCCACTTCTTCCCCCCACCTTGGCCCATGATAGAATGTTCCTTTTCTGGCTCCCCCTCCTTGTCCATGATGGAATGTTCCACTTCTGACTCCCCCAGAGTCTGTCATGGATTGACCCAGACCACCTGTTTGCAATTACAGGCCACCCATTTGCAATCACGGAATTGGGAAGACCTGAAAGAGAAGGGCTAGCAAGTGTGTCTGGCAAGTAGGATCAAACCCTGAATCTTCCTGGATTCAGCTCTCCGGGCCACCTTCTATCCTGAGGCTTTTTATAGGAGAAGGAAGCTTATAACCCCACACCTGTCTTCCCCAGCCACCCTGTAACCAAGAAGGTCAAGTAAGCATGTGGTGGGGGGCAGGACTGAATCTCTGACTAGGGGATCCTGGGCCTGGACACAGCGCTGGAAGAGAAGCCCAGGTGAGAGCACCCCACACCTGCAGGGTTTCTATCCCATCCTGGGCGCAGGTTGGCCCAGCACCTTCTTTCTGGACTCCCCAGGCTCAGCAGGATGGGAGAGTAGAAGGCACAATGGTCAGTCCCCAGCTGGCCTGCACCTGCAGAGCTGAACTAGTAAGGGGCTGATTTGGGGGGGGTCTTGTGGAGGCACAGGCGTAGAGAGTGGGGCCCACCTGACACCAGGAGGCTGAGGTCTCCAATACCTGCCCTGTGGAAGGTAGAGAGGAGGAAGAGTAGACTCCTCCTCCTAGGTGTTTATTTACCCAGCATGGTGCAGTGTCCTGAAGACATAGAATCAGGCAGGAAGCCTCGCAGCTGTCCACTGCTGTGGGGTTTTCAACCCCAGAATGATGGGATTTTTTTATCATCGTTATTGAAGTATAGTTCACAATGTTTTATTAGTTTCAGGTGTACAACATAGTGATTCAATTCTATACACAATGCTCACCATAAGTGTAGTCACCATATGTTATTATATTATTGATTTTATTCCCTATGCTGTATTTTTCATCCCTGTGACTTATTTATTTTATAACTGGAAGTTTGTACCTCTTAACCCCCTTCACCTATTTTGATTATTCCCCACCCACCCCCCCTCTGGCAACCAAGAGTTTGTTTTCTGTATTTATGAGTCTGCTTCTTTGGGGTGATGAAAACATTCTGAAACTAGATACTGGGGATGATGAATAGTGGTGAATATACTAAGTGCTGCTAAACTCCACACTTTAACATGACAACAGTAAATTTGATGTTATGTGTGTTTTATCACAGTAAAAAACGTCTCTAAGCATTGCCAAGTGTCCCCTGGTTGAGGACACTTATTCTGTAGTAATGAATGCAGAGACTGTAGAGTTTCTCAATTTTAGCACTACTGAAATTTTGAGCCAGACCATTCTTTGCTGTGGGGGCTGTCCTGTGCATTGTACGATGTTAGCGGCATCACTGGTCTCTGCCCATTAGATGCCAGGAGCACCCCGTAGTTGTGACAAAGAAATATCTCCAACATTACCCAATGTCCCATGGGTGGCAAGTCACTCCTGCTGAGAACCACTCAGACTCTATGCTGTTTTGCAAATCCATAAGACCTTTTGATTTCTGCACAAAGGGAGCTAGACTTTACCATCTGATGAACACTAGTTTCAAGTCCATCTGCTTCTTAGATGCTATGTCCTATCAAACCATTGAACCCTCTCACTGTGTCCCCTTAATTTTTTTTAAGATTTTATTTATTTATTTGACAAAGAGAGAGACAGCAAGAGAGGGAACACAAGCAGGGGGAGCAGGAGAGGGAGAAGCAGCCTTCCCTGCCAAGCAGGGAGCCCAATGTGGGGCTCGATCCCAGGACCCCGAGATCATGACCCGAGCCGAAGGAAGACGCTTAACGACTGAGCCACCCAGGTGCCCCTGTGTCCCCTTATTTATTAATGGGTAAAATAATAGGACCTTTAGGGGCTAGGGGGACTGCTGCAAAGTTTCAACAAACATGTGGTTTTTTTTTATTGTGTTCAGGTAGCATATGGTACATCATGAGTTTTTGATGTAATGTTCAACAATTCATTAGTTGCCTATAACACCCAGTGCTCATCACAACATGTGCCCTCCTTAATACAAACATGTATTTTAAATACCCAATATCCAATATAGGGTCTGACCCAGACATTCTCAATCACAACCCACCGCCACTGTGTATATTTTTTAATTTTTTTATTATGTTATATTAATCACCATACATTACATCATTAGTTTTTGATGCAGTGTTTCATGATTCATTGTTTGCATATAACACCCAGTGCTCCATGCAATACATGCCCTCCTTAAACGCTTTGTATCCACATGAAGACCTCAGCCCCACCTCCAATTACTTGATCCCCTCCCCTGAGTCATATTCAGTTTCCCCACCGCACACCTCCCTGAAATCCTCGCCTGTCCACATCCTGGTAAACATGGTTATCCAAAAGCCTGGGAAGCCAATATCCCCTGAGTGGAACACCAAATACTACACAGCCATGAGCGCTTGAGGACATTTATCCTGATTAAGTCTGCAACGCCAAACAGTAGAAGAAACTGGGTCCTTCCGTTTGCCACCCAGTGGCTAAGTAAGCCACACCACTTCCATCCTTGAGATAGAAGAATCCTGTGTTAATTTGTGGCCTTGAACTTCCTGCTGACTAGTTCTCTTTCAACTAATTAATGTGATGTGCAACCCACAAAATAGCAGAGAAAAATGCGCAAGAGAGATTAAAGAGACAAGGAAGATGAAATGAGACCGTACAGAACATGGAAGAGGGACAGTACACAATGAGATAAAGGCTGAATTTTTTTCCAAAATTCTGAATCCCTTTGCTGTGCAGAAGCTTTTTAACTTGATGAAGTCCCAAAAGTTCATTTTTGCTTTTGTTTCCCTTGCCTTTGGAGATGTGTCTTGAAAGAAGTTCCTGTGGCCAGTGTCGAAGAGGTTACTGCCTATGTTCTCCTCTAGGATTTTGACGGATTCCTGTCTCACACTGAGGTCTTTCATCCATTTAGAGTTTATCTTTGTGTATGGTGTAAGAGAATGGTCCAGTTTCATTCTTCTGTATATAGCTGTCCAATTTTCCCAGCACCATTTGCTGAAGAGCTTGTCTTTTTTCCACTGAATCCCTAGCAGCATAAAATAAATAAAAAATAGGAAAGGCAAGGACGGAACCCCATACCAGAAAATATCAGTGCACAGACAGAGGAAATCAGCTCGACAACAGCCAGAATGAAAGGAGCCATTGCCCACAGAGTGGCCCCAATTAGACCGGAGCAGACATCCCAGCAGCAACAATGAAGGACAGAGTGTGGAACGGAACCTCCCAAACACCTGTCAGCTTTCAATTGTAATGCAGGCAATTATTCTTCAAGAATGAGGTTTTAAGAGGACCTTTTCATCTCCCCTAAAAAATTGTAATTGGGGGTTTTTATAGTTCCATCATGTGAAAATGTTGGGGAAGAAAACGTCACTGAAATAAGTATTCTCCTAAATCCAAAGGGAACAATTCTATGTTATTTAGGCTGTTAACCTGGATCGCTAACTACAGGTCATTGTTTTTGGAACATCCCTGTGTCAGTGTTCTCAGTCTTAGGGATGCATGATAGGGCTACTTGAAATTTGGTAGAAAAATTAAGTAAGGATATAGATCACTCACTTTTGTCAGTGTCTGGGAATCAGTGCTAAGTAGTGATTTTGCATTTTTTTAAGAAAATTCTAGAGTGGTTTTCCCATATTTTCTGTGAGTTATCAGCAACAGAATGTGGATAACTTAGGGAAAGCTGTGTTTTCCAATGTAGTGGATTACACACACACAAGCACTCATATGTGGAATATAAGGAATAGCCCAGAGGACCAGAGGGGAAGGGAGGGAAAACTGAATGGGAAGAAATCAGAGAGGGAGACAAACCATGAGAGACTCTTGACTCCGGGAAATAAACAGGGTTGCAGAAAGGGAGGTGAGTGGGTAGATGGGGTAACTGGGTGATGGGCATTAAGGAGGGCATATGATGTGATGAGCAATGAGTGTTATATGCAACTAATGAATCAATGAACATTTAAAAAAAGTTTAAAAATAATGATGTGGTCAGATTTGTACCTCATAAATAACAGGCTAGATTAGAATGGGGGTTGGCAAACTATGGCTCATGGGCCAAAGCTGGCCTGTTGCCTATTTTTATAAATAAAGTTTTATTGGAACATAGCCACACCTATTCATTTAAATATTATCTATGGCTGTTAGCACACTACAACAGCAAAATGGAATCATTGTGACAGTGACCATATGGCTTACGAACCTAAAATATTAGCTATCTGGCTCTTTGCAGAAAAAGTTTACTGACTTCTGGGTTAAAATATCCTAAAACTGGAGCACCTAGTTGGCTCAGTTGGTTAAGCGTCTACCTCTGGCTCAGGTCGTGATCTCAGGGTGCTGGGATCAAGCCCTGCATCAGGCTCTCTGCTCAGCGGGAAGTCTGCTTCTTCCTCTCATTCTCCCTCTGTGCTCTCTCTCTCAAATAAATCTTTAAAAAAAATAATAAAAATTAAAAAATATCCTCAAACTGATTAAGGAAGCCACAGGCCACACTAATCATGTAGACTCATCAAGCATCTATTAAATTTGACCCAGAAATACCTGAGCTAAGGCAGAAAAAAAAATGAAAGAAACCAACATAGCCATCTATGAAGTAGTGATATTTTTTTCCTAGACCGGTATCCCTAGTGTGAAGATAACTCTAAATTAGGTCTTGGGCACATTAATAAGTACAGCTTCAAACAAAGTTCTTTGCCTTTTATTATGCTTGTGTCCTTGTGAAATAACAGACATTTTGACATAAAGTTGGTATGTGACTTGTGCAGAATTTCTCATAAACCAGAGAGGAAAAGCCAGTGCTAAATTCTATATTTTGATCCAGTAATTCACATGTGACCCTCTAGTTCATGGTGTGTCTTAGAGATATCAGATCACCCCCTTCAAGACACATAGTCACTAAAGACGGTCTCAGGGTGTTCAAGACAGGAATTCACAACATGGGGACAGGCTTGCTCTGGCATCACTGCATTCAATGGTCAGATTTGGATTGTGATCTTTCACGTCCTTCAACAGCTTCTGGATTTCCAAGCTAGATTCATCTATCTCCAACCTGAGTATCTTTAAGGGGCTGTTATTCTGTTTTAAAGCCTCAAAGAGCACCGTTATTCCACTTTGCCCCAAGATATTCTGGCCCAGGTCCAGAGTTTCCAGCCTCTGAGTGCTGATGAGAACAGATGCAAGACCCTGACAACAGGAAGAAGTGATGGAACAGCCACAGAGCCTGTGGGGAAAGAGCACAGAAACCCAGTCAGTTCTTTCTTAGAACCTACTGTGTTACCAGGCACACTCTTGGCTTGCTGGGGAACTAGTAGTAAAAAATTTTTTAAAAAAATAATAGTTTTCTTCATAGAGCTTATTTTAGTGACTTCCATCAGAACATTGAAGACCGTGGATGATGGCACTGGAACAGGATTAGGAGAAAAAAGTGAAAGAAGGAGAGTGAGCCATTATGGTAAGTGTGGGATGTAAGCCAGTGAAGCTGAAATGCCCAGCTGGAAAAGAGTCTTGTAGACTGCTGGAAAAACCTTCAGATTTTATCTGCGGTGGCCTGGGGAGCTTTTGAGTCTTTTGAAATAGACGTGTCCTGGTCCAGCTTGCAGACTGAAACAAACCTGGAAATCAAGGACCAATTCTGAGACTGCACAACACTCCATGTGAGAGTTGGCAGCCCAAATGAGAGCGTTAGCACTGGAAGTGTAGATGGTCATCTGCTCGGTATCTGGAAGGAGATGCCTCAAAGTGATGTGAATGTGAGGTTGTGATATAAAGGCAGGAAGAAAAAAAAAAAACAGAAGCCTTCGAGTTGGTGAAGAGACACACACTGTTTCCTCCTAGACCTTAAAGTGAATTAATTATACTCAGTAATGTGAAATATATTTCACATATATTCAATATATATAAATTCATATATATCCATCCCTCATCTCCTTGTCCCAGAGCTCTTCCAGACTAAAAGATGCATTTGCCAGTGGAGGGCAGAGGGTGGGACCATTTAGGGTAAATATGCCTCATGCTAGCTTATATAGAGTCCAGTGGGCTGACCCATGTTCCCTCAGCCATGGACCCTTGAGCACCCCACCACCTGCACATCTATATGCCGCATCACTAACCATCCTTCTGCTGCCCCAGGCACCATAATAGGCACTGAAGACACAGGAAATGCATCCCATTCCCTCAGAAATAAAACAATCGATAAATGGATTAACAAGTTGCAGTATATTCCTACAATGGGATATTGTTCCACCATATAAAGGAATGAGGTATTTATGCCTGCTACAGCATAGATCAATCTTGAAGATACTATACTTACTGAAAGAAGCCCAACACAAAAAGCCACTTATTATATGTATGACTCTCTTTATATGAAATATACAGAATTAGTATGGATAGCAGGATAGGTACAGAATGGAGACAAAGCAGAGGGGTCTGGAGGCCCCATTTGGGGTGACCAAACAGATTGTAAGTATTCCAAAGCTACCGAGTTGTATACTTTAAAATGGCTAATTTTAGGTGAATTTCACTTCAATAAAAAAACTAAACAAAAAATTATAGTTCTACAAATTGTGCCATTTTCCGACCCAATCAATAGAGAACAGAGCACTTCAATAGGATAGTCAGGAGATCTGGAACTATCAAGGCTAGTTTGTTGTCCCCCATAACAGCCAAGGTGAGAAGTGAAATATTAGCAGATAGCCCTGCAAACTGCAGGGTCTGAGTGCTCTAGTCAGAAAAAAGGAAACCAAACAGTAAGAACAAAGACCTTGTGCTGGAAAGGAATGGGGTGTGTTCTGGGAACTGAAAAGAAGCTGGTTGAAGATGTGCCCCAAGGTGGGGAGAAAAAGCCGAGATGAAGTTAGAGAGAAAGGGGCTCGGGCATAGGGAACACCCTGAGATTTGGTAACAAATATTGATTCATGTGTTTGCCGCATAAAACTTTGTCATGAGATTGACAAGCCCACAATGTAACTCCATAAACGCAAGAAGTGCACCATTGTGAGAAGTTGTCCTATAGACGAATCATGCATACCATGAGGGGAAAATGGAATGTCAGAAGTCACGGCTAATAAGTATCAGATGGGATCTGAACCACATTTTGAAGTCAGAGACCCTATTCAATATGTCTGCTATGATGCAGAGTCCTTGTGCCCCAAATGAAAAAGATAGACCCCAACTTGTGGACACTGTGGATTTTCTTGTTTAGCATTTTCCAACCTCTAATTCAAGGGAACTCAAACTTAGAGAATATTGGAATCTTCTGGAATATCTCTAAAGATTTTGATGCCAGGCTCTACTTCTCCTGAATTTAATCAATTTTGTGAGGAGTCTGACCATTAAGAATTTTAAGAGTTCTCCAGGGACGGCCAAGACATAAAACAAAAATCGCCATGTGTTCTGGTGTTCTTTCTCATCTCTACAAGACTAGGGAAGCATTTACATGACCCAGATTCAGTTTACATTACGGTTTTAGTTGTAAAATACATTGCATCAATGAGTTGCATTTGATGGAGACTTGTGAGGGAGAAGTGATGCACAGCCCACCCTCCTGTTGGTGAAGCCACTGCATTTCCTGGGGGCAGTAACCATCCATGGTCCCCTAGGCACTGAGCTGGGACAGGACCACTGTGCCCTGCTCACTGGATCCCAGCAGAAGCAGTATGCCCTTGAAGCCCACTCCTCCAGGGCCTCTGAATGACTTTGAATACAGGTAACTGGGTGCTTACAATTGCTGCAGGGATTTACCTCCTAAAGCGGAGCAGGAGAGACACTACTGCAGTCTACATTCTAAAATATCTAAAATATCTCAGATAAACTATCTCCAAAACACCTTAAAAGTGAGCAAAAGTACCTACCCTAGACATCTTAGGTTACAATTTGGCTTCTTCAAGGCCTCACAGAGAAACCACGATCCAGTAGCTATGGGATTGAGACCCAGATCCAAGTTTGTTAAGCTCGAATCTTCTTGGAGGAGCTTTGAGATGTACCTGCAGCCGCGTCTGGTTATGTTGCAATGCGATAACCTGCAAAGACAATCCCATTCATCTGTGACTTACGCCCTGTGAGGTGGTTGTTACTTCCAAGAGCACACACCTTCTACTGCAAGATATATACGTTCAGGTAGGCCTGTATGTGAAAACATACAAGTGAAATGATGATGACTACATCATTCCCACCCTGCCTAGGTGGCAGAAGGTTACACTGGCCTTCGCCCACCACCTTTTATAAATTGTGGAGAAGCAGACGCACATCTCCAAAGACACAGATTTTCCTAAAGCAGCAGCATAGCCTATAGGTCAAGAACTTAGGCTCTGGGGTCAGACAGACCCAAGACTGAATCTGAGGCCCCTATTATGCTCTGCATGGTTAGGTTCTACTTCTTTCCCTTTAGAGAGAGGTGTTTTATGTTTTATTTCATGTCTTGTATTTAATCGTCTGAGCAGAATTGTGGCACACCAAAAGCTCAACATTCCTGATATCTTAGTGACTGGGCTTCTCATTTAAACTCTGCAGACTCTCCTACAAGCTTAGGCTTCTAGGAGTCCTCCAGCTGGGAGGCCAGACCACATAGGAGGATGGTCACATGGTAACTTTAGGCAGGTGGGTCTGCAGCGGACCCTCCCAGCCCTATGCCCCAAGCATGGCACAATTGCAACAGAGGCTGTGGATCCTGAAGTGCCACTGTTAAGAACGATGGAGGTTGACTAGACCAAAGGACACCATGCTTCATAGTGTGTGAGATCCTAAAGTCATCAGTGAACCTGAGGCGTTTGGGGAGGACGATGGTATAAAAGTATAAGATTAAGTTTTGCATGTTGTCTAAGTGGAGGCTTGATCCAATGTTGACTCTATGTATTTAAAGCAATGATTGCTGGCAACTCAGTTGATAGAGGGGGCTTCATACCTACCACACAGATGTGACCACATGCAAGCTAAGTGGCTAAGCACTGGTTTCCCAGTTAGTAAATCTTAAATAAAAGTAACTATATCATGAGGTTGTAAGAATTTTTTAAAAAATCTTTGCAAAATTTGGTAGAGTCCCTCATATACAGTGAGTGCTTGATGAGGACTGGACATTTTTTTATTGTCTGTTTAGATGCCTAAGCCAACTCTCAAGATAGGATGTCACTATGTAGACAGCCCTGTGAAGTTTTATGTTCTTCATATGTCTACCTAAACAGTATTCATTAGATGTTTTCATTTTCTCTGTCCACCACCAAAAGCTGAATACTTGTTTTCTCTTTTTAGTCTTAAATAACTGGGGCATGTCTGGATTAAGGGATATCCTAGATTAATACAGAGTTTCCAGGACCAGCTGGAAGCCGTAAAGCTAAGGGGCAGACAGAAGTTTCCCAGTAGAACAAGAGCCTCAGAGAAATCAAAGCCAAGAAAAAATTTCTGAACAGAAATAAGCCTCATACTCTACACAATCTCTTGAATGTTACCCTAACTATGTATGCTTCTAGTGGGAACAGGTACTCCATGCTGGGCTTGTTCCCATATAACAAGGGCAAATGACAGCCCATGGGGCAAATCCAGCCCACCACCTGTTTTTGGTGAATAAAGTTTTATTGTAACACAACCACACTGATGTCCTTACATGTTCACTCAGCAACGGCACAGTTGAATAATTGCAAAAGAGACCATATAGCCCACAAAGTCTAAAATAATTACTATTTAGCCCTTTGCAGGAAAAAAAAATGTATTGAGCCCTACCACAGAACTCAATCCATTCCCAGTTATGGGAAGAAATAGATCATGTGAACTTTAAAAACATACACAAAACATCAGACCTGAGAACCAATTGGTTATCCCAAATTCCCACCATAGGAAGAGGCGAGAAGGTAATCCCTGCCTGAAAGACATGCAAATATTAATATCTGTTTCTGCCTGTCCTTTCCCTAATTTATGCCAGGATCTTGCCAGTTTCATTCAAGTAGAATCATTAAGTGCTCTTCTATCTCTCCTACCTGAATCCCGGTGTGTGCACACACAGACTTACACCAGATTCTGTAGTTGACAGTCGGGGTAACTCAGACCCTCACACAAAAGCTTCACCCCACCATCCCCAAGGTTGTTGTTGGCCAAGCACAGGTGCGTCAACCTCTGGTTGACAATCAAAGCAGAGGAGAGTTCCTTGCAACAGGCTTCTGCAAGGTGACAGTTTTCCAACCTGCAAAAAGCACCACATAATTGGCAAGATGGTTAGAACATTTCCAAAGCCCAACCTCCTCAGCTGACAGCCCTTTTTGTTAATTCTATACCCTCTATATATTGTGCTCATGACCAAAGCCTGAAGGACCATGAATGAGAAAAGGGCCAGCAAAATGCATGAGTCATCCACCTGGGACCAAAACTGGGAACTGGGTGTCTACATCAGTAGGAGGTCCCATATGGGTTGCCCTGTACATCCAGTACTACCATTGCTCCTCCCCGTGTGGTCCCAGACCTAAAACGGAGATGCTCCTTGGGAAGAAAGGCGGTACTTACAACAGCCTCTGCAGGAAGCACTTTGGGTGTCTCAGAGTCATGCACAGCAACTTGGTGCACTCGTCCGGGAGCTCACTGGCTGTGAGATCCAGGCATTTCAGGGACTGGTTGACTTCAAGGGCCGAGGAGAAATCAGCCCACTGCTGAGTGGTGTCAGAACAAGACCCCAGCCTGTGGGATAAATGGGGGGAAAGTCATTCTTCTGAGAGGACAGAGAGACCACATCAGCTTATTATGTTTCCCTGAAGATTATACCCTTGAGTTCTATTTCATCCTACTCCAGTAGGTGCTCAGCCCTGGCCTGAATTGATCTCCTTTGCTTCTTCAATTATCCCCGCTGCCATTTGATCAACATCCAACATCATCTAAGAGAAAAAAAATCTGTAATGTAAGTATGCATGTAGTTTCACTACTGTGGCTATTATTTCTCAAACCCTACATTTTATAACGATCACTTTCCCTGCCTGAGTGTGTCCCGATTAGGACAGACTTAGGTTTAAATATGCAATTCTATAGGGAAAAAATTGATGCCTGATACTCAGAAGGGTCAACCTCATGAATTATTAGGGAATATGCAAATTAAAACAAGGAGATACCATTTGACACCTGGGCAGCCAGGTCCAAAATTTGTTGAGTTTAAGTGTTGCAAAAATAAAAACTGGGTACTCCTTCTGTTGATGAGCATATGAATAGAGTACAGCTGTTTTGGAGATCATTGAGGAAATCCATTAATCCCTTATACCAGGCTTTAAAACCCAGCTACTCTTGCACACAAAGATCAGACTACAGGACTCTAGTACACGTCTGTTGTTTGCATCACACTTTTACTATGTTCAGAATCTTTGCAAATTACTAAACCTTTGTAATATCTTTCCCCATTTGTGCTTTGCAGGGAGACAATACCTTCATGTCCAGCAATTAGAGAATATAATCCATCCATATTCTGTGCCCAGTAGAATGTATGTCATAGGTAAAACTGGGAGTTCTTAAAATGAATACCTTTCTTCCCTCAGATTAGCCTATATAATAAGGATGTCCTACGTTTACTTAAGTAATTGGAATACAGGGTGGAATGTGAAGGGTCTCAAATCGTGTGAGCACAAATGGGAGATTCTGAGTCAGCTATTTGTCTTTTGGAGCTTCAGTGTATCCACTTAAAACATCCATTACCAAAACTTCAGAGCAACAGATGTTTTTCTAAGTAAATGAGACACAGCATCAGAAATCATCAATATGGTAAGATCTACCTTTTGTGCCTGGCCCCTATGCAAAGCAGGTCACATCAATTCTTAAAACCCCGCTTTATGGATGAGGAAGCAGCTCAAAATCCTAGTGGTCATAAATGTTAGAGCAAGGATTTGAGCTCATTTCCAATCCAAAAAAAAAAAAAAAAATCTGTGCTGTTAGCCAGTATTGCAGGCTGCCACTCAACTAAATGGAGGGAAGGAAAAATGGTCCCCTAGACACAGGTAAAGACAATCAGAGCCCTCACTAGGTGGGCTCACTGAGGAATGGCTCAGACCAGACATACCAGGACCCAGGACAGTGGATTCTTCTGCAATGTTACTGAGTGGTCATGATGGATGCTCTGAACCACAACGGGTAGACAACACGGGGTCTAAAATACCAAGTCCCCAGGCTAGAGGGGGATGCAGAATTCTGGGTGTTCCTTTGCCCTCGGGGCTCACTCTTCAGTGCACAAGACAAGCTGGCTGGAGAAAGAGAATGTGGATGGGCTTTCTGCCTCCGTTTGAGACTATGTCCTCTGTTTGGCATGGTGTCCTGACATGTGGCTCTGCCTTCCTTCCAGTTCAGCCAGAAGTGCAGGGGGACAGAGGAATGCACAGCATCCGGCTGAGAAGAGCAAGGACCGTGAGATCTACCTCAGATACCGCAGATTGCATCTTGGGTGCCTCAGAGTCTCACACAGCAGAAGCAGCAGCTTGTCACTGTGGACGCCACCTTCCAGGACCAGGTGCGTCAGAGTCTTCTTACCAACAAGAGCTAGACACAAGTCCCGGTAAGCATCAGCAGGGGAAACATTTTTAATCCTGGGAAAAAATGAAAAGGGATTCCGTCTTGAGTGCTGTGAACACAGGGAGAGGAGTGGTCTCCAGACAAGGTGGACAATGGGAAGATGGTCAAGAAAGCCACTGATGTGAAGGGCAAGTTAACAGAGGGACAGCTGGAATGAAGAGAAGCAGGGACTGCAAAGAAGGTAGTCTGTGGTGGTGGGAGGAAGATGGGTCAGATGCTGGAGGGCTTGGTCACCCTTGTGACCTGGCTCTTGCTGTTCTTCAGAGGAGCCATCTATCCTCTCCTTGAGTTTTGTGTCCTACCCTGTAACTCCTTCAGCATTCAGCTCCCAACCTCCTCCTCCTCAGTGCCTGACTTCTCCTAGCAAGAATAAGTATTTCTTACTATCGCCCCACACAGCCATTTGCATTCCCACAGATCAGTTTCCACTTAGGTTACACTAGGTTATCGTTTATGAGTTAGCAAATAAATTAGACTCTTTGAAGGTGTGGACCATGAAGAGTTGGGGGGTTTGGTTGGTTGGTTTTTTTATTTCCCTCTCCGCTAGCATGAACGTGGAATTTCAAATAGGATTAAAATAAATCCTAGGTGGAAAAGAACATAGATTTTCTCTAATCCAACTGTGGGCTTCAAGAAATAATTCAGCATTAAAAAAAAATAGTAAGATTTTTTTCCGGCACCTGGACTGTGCCACCCTCTTTAGAGTAAGAGTCAATCAAGCTCATGTTATACATAATGAATCTAGCCCATAAGTGATCCTGTGTGCATAGTAGGAATAAGTGGGAAAGCACTTTCTCAGGACCTCTTTTTGAAGCATGCTTAATGCATCCTAATTTGGGATAGACTCCGCACACACCATTATTGCCCACTACCCTCCTATTTCAGATGTTCATTTTCACTTGAGTTCTAGAGGCTCTTCGCCTGTTTTTAAGTTGTACCTCCAAACCTGGCAATCCATCCTCCTGTTGGCGGGGGGGAATGGATACTCTCTTCTCCCTAAACCCACACTTCTTCCTAAACCCACAGTTGCTCTTATGACCCTTGACCCTTCATTGTCAGATAATGAATGTTCCCTGCAGCTTACCCAAAAGAGGCTTCAAAATGAAATTTTCAGCACAGAGAACCAGATTAAGGGGGATGCCAGCCTTTCAGAACCCCTGCTTACATTGTCCTAAACTCTTAGCAGAACAAATTACAGGTGCCTTCTAATTCTTGTTTCTCATGTAAGGCCTTGAGCATTACAGAGCAATGTAAACTTTCAAGGCCATACAGAAGAAATTGCTATCTTTGCTGACACCAACCCATGTCAGATTTCATTGCTTTGAACACAAAAGTCCCACGGCATTCTGAGACAAGCAAGTCAACTGATGTTTGGCATAGGTATTTATCCCAAGTAAATAGCACATTTTCAGGGGCTTAATTAAGCTTTCTAAGGCATGTTGTTCTAGGGAAGTGGGGGGAGTTTCAGTAATGTATCCGTCTATAATTTTGAACAGAACTTATGAAGTTTATCACTTGGACATGTGTCGGTTGAACCTTTTAAACCCTAACAATCACCTGCCCAGGCAGCTCCATCATGATTTGCTTCTGCCCTAACCTACCTTACTCAGACTCCTCTCTCAATCCTGTTCCACACACTGGTTATAAATTCATCATTGCCTCGCCGACACGTTCTTTTTTTTTTTTTTTAAGATTTTATTTATTCATGAGAGACAGAGGAGGAGAGAGAGAGGGGGAGAGAGAGAGAGAGAGAGAGAGAGAGAGAAGCAGAGGGAGAAGCAGGCTCCCAAGGAGCAGGGAGCCTGATGCGGGACTCGAACCCAGGACCCTGGGATCATGACCTGAGCCGAAGGCAGACGCTTAACCATCTGAGCCACCCAGGCGCCCCTCGCCGACACGTTCTTATTCATGTATTTAAAACTGTGCTCTCTGGAATATTTCCCCAGTTCCCACCAGGTGTCCTTCTGATATGCATGTACCTATATTTCCCACAGGCTGAGTTTCAAATATGCAGATGTATGGAAACATCCAGACGCTTGGCCAAATTTCATGACAATAACTCAATGCAACATACGATTCTCCCACCAGCTACCATTTCAATTCTTTGTGTTCTGAGCACCTGGTTGGTCAGAGCCTGGTCAGGCATTCAAATACTGCTGCCACATTAAAAACGCCTGGGGATCATCGTTACAGGATTGGTGTCTACTTACACCAGTTTCTGGAGATGACAGGTGACACGGGTGATTTGCTCACAAAGAATCCTCACTGAGGAGTGACTTAGGAAGCTTTGGCTCACATCCAAGAAGCACAGATTCTCATTTGAACTGAACACCGAGCAGAGATCAGTCCAGAGATGGAGAAAGACATGGTCGTGCTGTGACCTAGAAGGAAGGGATGGACCAGAGCACCTACTGAAAAGCATGTAGGGAGCAGTAACAAGAACTGATAGTCCCCCAAAGGGAACCACCAACAAAATGAAAAGGCAGCCTACAGAATGGGAGGAAATATTTGCAAATCATATACCTGACAAGGGGTTAATATCCAAAATATATAAAGAATTCATACAATTCATTTAAAAAAAACTGATTTAAAAATGGGCACGGGGTGTTATACACAACTCATGAATCGTTGAACACTACATCAAAAACTAATGATGTATTAGAAGTTGACTGATTGAACGTAATAAAATTTTTTAATTAAAAAAATGGACAGAGGAACTGAATAGATGGTTTTCCAAAGAAGACATCCAGATGGCCAAGAAAAGATGCTCCACATCACTCGTCATCAGGGAAATACAAATCAAAACCACGATGAGCTATCATCTCACACCAGTCAGAATGGCTGTCATCAAAAAGACAGGGAGTAAGTGTTGGGGGGATGTGGGGAAATGGGGATCCTCATGCCCTGTTGGTGGGACTGTAAATTGGCACAGTTACTATGGAAAACAGTATGGAGTTTCCTCAAAAAATTAGAATTACAGTATGACCCAGCAATCCCATTTCTGGGTATTTGGAGAAAATGAAATCACACTGTTTTTTTTTTTGAAATCACACTCTTGATAAAGTATCTGTACTCCCACATTCGCTGCACCATTATTTACAACACCCAAATGTGGAAGCAAGCTAAGTGTCCACTGATAGATGAATGGATAAAGAAAATATGGTATGTGTATCTGACAGAACATTATTCAGCCACAAAAAAGGAAATTTTGCCATTTGTGACAACATGGATGGATCTGAGGAGCATTAGGCTATGTGAAATAAAGTCAGGCAGAAAGACAAATACTGTATGATCTTACTTCTATGTGGACTCTGAAAAAAAAAAAAACCAACCAAACAAAAAAAACCATGAGTTTCTAGAACAGATGGGTGGTTGCCAGAGGCAGGGTCAGAGTGGTCAGTAGGTACGAAGTTTCAGATCGAAGTCCTGGGGATGGTGGAATGGGTACAGTATGGTGGCTCTAGTTTAAGGAAAGGATAAAGAATTGTTAAGGAAAATATGTGAGGTGTCTAGAATGTCTAGGGATGCCCTGGACTTGTGCCCCACAGGTAAGCTATACCACTGAACAAAGTAAAGTTCCACCCCTAATCTGAGCATCGTGCTCCCCACCTTGAATGGCAAGCTGGCAGAAGAAATTCTGGCAAGAAGAAAATTCTGACCCTAAGCCACAGGGAGCAGGACACTCTGCCCTGTTCCTAATGCAGCAGGGGATGAGGCTGAAGAGGGCGACACTAGCAGAGTGAACAGGGCAGGTCCTTACCGGTCAGCCTGAGCCTCTGATTCCCCTGCAGCGTCGTTCTCCAGGAACATCCCCCTTTCTACCCGCAGCCACATTTTCTGCAAGTTTTCACAATGCTTGAGGCAGAATGCTGCGTGCACCATGTCCGAGGTATCTTGCAAATGCAGGGACACTTCCGTGACCTGGGCCATGGCCTCCTTCACAAGCAGCTCCTCTTGGGATTCATAGAGACAGTACAAAATCTCCTTCGTGTCGGTCACCGAGGAGAAGGGTCTGTTCTCGGCGGACCTTATTCTGCATTCCAGTAGCTCCTGCTTGACCTCCGTGGACACCGGGCAGCCAAACGTGGTCCCCAGCTCCCTGGCCCTCTTTTCATTGGCGAGGCCGAATAGGAAGCGCCCCACGGGGGCCAGCTGGGGGTTCTTGAGTCCTTCTTCCTTGGACAGCAGCCTCTGCACACCCCCAATGTTCCAGCCGGGGCTCCCCGCGTCTGGGTGGTCCTCGCTGCCCAGAACGTAGAGCGCAGCGGCCAGGAACTGCTGGACGCTCAGGTGGACGAAGCAGTAGCAGCCCTCACAGTTTCTGCCCTTCTGGAGGATACTTGTGTCCAGGAAAGGGCGCAGGTCAGACTCGTCCATGCCCAGCCTGCGCAGGTCGTGTCCATCGAACACCGAGGTCTGCGCCCACGTGCCCTCGGCGGCCAGCAGGCACAGGGCGCGCAGCGCAGCCGCGAGGTGTGGACCCGGGCAGCTGCCCCGCACCGGTGCGAACCGACTGCAGAGAAAGCACAGCAGCAGCGACGTGGCGGTCTG
The DNA here is from genome assembly GCF_003265705.2 of Callorhinus ursinus. Taxonomy (NCBI): domain Eukaryota; kingdom Metazoa; phylum Chordata; class Mammalia; order Carnivora; family Otariidae; genus Callorhinus; species Callorhinus ursinus. The sequence continues at coordinate 218,214 of NW_027397168.1, forward strand.
GCAGGTGGGGCGGGGGTCCTCGGCCTCGTCCATCTGCAGCCCCAGGCAGGTGCACACCATCCAGCACACCGCGGGCGCCGCGCCCATGCGGAACAGTGCCGCATTGCTCTTCATCAGGTGGAAAGCGCGCAGCGCCCGAGCCTCCTCTCCAAAGTGTCGCAGGAAATACGCCCTCCTGTCGCGTTCTGAGAGCCCTTCCATCTCCACCAAGAGTGGCCGCTCCACCAGGAACCGCAGCTCCCTCAGGGCCTCGGGCCGCGTGGTGACCAGTAGGGTGGCCGTGGGTAAGAGCTTTCTCTTCAGCAAGCTCCCCAGGAGGACAGGCGCAGGTCTCTGCGTCCTCCAGTCGCCACACAGGTCGTGCACCAGCGCCCCCACCCCCGAGGGCACGCGCAGCTCCTCAAAAGCATCAATGACGAACAGGAGTTTCTGCGCCTGGGCGAGGACCTGCGGAAGGGCATCCTGCAGGTCTGGGGCGCTCTCGGCCAGCACCTGTGCGAAGGAGCACGTCCCCTTGCGGCTGAGCACCTTGCAGCTGAGGTAGAAGGCGCGGGGGCAGGTCTGTGCGAGGTTGTCCTGCGTCCAGTCCAGCATGCACTTCTTGGCCAGAGTGGTCTTCCCGGCGCAGGTGGGGCCACCGTGTGTGGAAATGGCCCTGCAAGCATTTTCGGATTACAAAATGGGACCAGTGTCTCATATCTTTGGGTGACAGTGTGAATGTTTTCACTGGCTCCAGGGCAAAAGTTCTTCTTCCAGATTTGCTGGACCTTCTCTTTGAAAATACTTCTATATTTATCCTGTTTACCTTCAGTGATAGGAGGTGGGGGATAGGAAAGATATAGCTGATTATTCATTAGGAAAAAAAAATACTTTGTGTTAAGTAGGAAAGAGACAATAGAGAAGTTTACAAAGAACTACCTGACACCAAGCTCACCCAGGAAGATAGGATACAGACCTGGCTTTTCTCCTTTCAAAACTTCCTTTGCTTCTTCTGGGTTTCTGACATCTTCTTCCTGTACATGTGTAAGTGCTACAAAAAACAAATTAAAAATGAGCTTGACACAAAAACATGTGAATTTCTTTTACCAGAGATATGGTGTTAAAGCAGGCTCCAAGGAGTGCAGAATCTAATCTCTGTCTATATCGTGTGCTGGGAGGTGCAATGGCCGGGTTTATACAGATGAACAGAGTAAATGACCTTCTAAAGCAAGTCACCTGCCTCTCCTCTGTAGACCCATAACAAGAAATATTTGTTCTAGTTGCTCTACCAAAACTCAACGTGATCTATTGAAACTACTTGTCTATCTTTCCCGCTGGACTAGACTGTGCACCAGGATATCAGGAGATAGATCTTCATACAGCCCAATCCATTATAGCTGCTCAAGTATCTGAGTAAACAAGTCATGTCATGCCTGTGTGGAATGCCAGACAATTCCTGAGTATCTGCCCAAGGTAAATGAAAACGTGTGTACGCCAAGACTAGCACATGAAGGTTCATAGCAGCGTTATACAAGACAGTTACAAAGTAGAAAAAATTCAGACATCCACCAATGAACGGACAATCGAGTGTGGCATAGCCACACAATAGAATATTATTCTGTAATAAAAAGGGATGAATCAGTGATACAAGCAATAATACGGACAAACCTCAAAAACATTATGCTAAGTGATGAAAGATGACAGGAAAGACCACATGTGTCCAGAAAAGGCAAGTCTAGAGAGACAAAATAAAGGGTTATGAACAATGAGAGATGATGGACTCTGAAAAACAAACTGAGGGTTCTAGAGGGGAAGGGGGTGGGGGGACGGGTTAGCCTGGTGATGGGTATTAAAGAGGGCACGTTCTGCGTGGAGCACTGGGTTTTATGCACAAACAATGAATCATGGAACACTACATCAAAAACTAATGATGTAATGTATGGTGATTAACATAGAGATAACAATAAAAAAATTTAAAAAAAAAGTAAGGGTTACCTGGAACTGGGGGACAGAGACCAGGGAGTGACCACATGTGGACATGAGGGAACTTTTTGGGTTGATGTAAATGTTGTAAAATCAGATAGTGGTGATGGTTGCAAAACTCTGTACATTTATTGAAAGTTAGTAGTAGCACATTTAAAATGATTGAAATTTATGGATACATAGATTGTACTTCACTAGGGTCATTAACAAAAAATACTAGCAGGCTGACTTGAGCAACTCACTGACATTAATCGGACCACAGTGCCTGTTGAGGCGAGTCACCCACCTACAGCACATCTCAACTTTCTCATCCGGGAGTTGAGATTACTAAAGTCTGAACAACTGAGATTGAAAAATCAAAGAAAAACTCCATATGGTACACTAATTTTCTGTGAACTGAAAGAATTCCAGTTCTCTCCAATGGTCCTTTCCTTGCTTTGTTCTTAAGTGAGGGAGGAAGGCATTCTCTGTGAGACAACTGGTGATTATAAATAGTGGAGAAAATGAGCTTGGGGAGATGGAGCTCCCGAAGGGTGGGGGCAGAGAGGACACAACAGGGTGGGGTATGTGTCACTTGGCTTGCTCCAACCCTGGGTGTTCTAAGACCAACCTGGCTCCTTTTCTTCTGCACACTGTTGGGTTTCTTCTAAGTTTGCACATTTTGGTTCTGGAGTCCTGGTGATGCCTGAGGAAAGAGGGGGCATTATAGACTTGTCACCAGGTTAGTACTGAAACTTCTACCTGGGGAGAGAGTGGGACTTCAAGAAGACTTATGTTTGACAACTGGGTCTCATACTTAAGCCCCGATGACATAAAAAGGACCATAATATGCTACTGGAGGTAAAATTAAAGTGTGTCAGGCCACGATCTCAGGCTGCCATGCCTCTTCTGGCTTCCTATGGTGGCTTCTTATGCAGTTGAGAACACACAGTGAGTGTTCCATGGGAGGGAGGTGTATGCACAATAATCTCCAAAGGCCCAATGAGCCATAAGACTGAAGAAAAAGGCTGACCAGTCCAGCTTGACAAGAAATGGTTTATTTAAAAATTTTATTTATTTGACAGAGAGAGAGCACAAGCAGGGGGAACAGCAGGCAGAGGGGGAGAGAAGCAGAATCCCCGCTGAGCAGGGAGCCTGATGAGGGGCTCTATCCCAGGACCCTGGGATCATGACTTGAGCTGAAGGAAGATGCTTAACTGAGCCACCCGGCTGCCCAAGAAATGGTTTATTAAGGGGATAGAAGTGTGTCTTGGGCAGCTCCAAGACCAGCATATCTCCATGACCCTGGTGATTTGGGATGTTGAGGGGAGAGAATGTTGAAAATCACTAACTCAAAAATCCTTTTGGCTGGGGTTAGCAAACTTAATTTTCTTGCTCCTGCAAAAGGCCAGACAGTAAATATTTCCTGCTTTTCGGGCCACACCTCTCATCTCTGTCCTTGTAGGGCAAAAGCTGTCACAGACAACATATAAGCAAATAAGTAGGCCGTGTGCAAAGAAAACTTCGTTTATGAATAATGAAGTTTGAGTTTCATATGATTTTCATAGGCTATAAGACGGTCTTTTGATTCTGTCCCACCCCCCAACCATTTAAAAACATAAGAACTCTTCTTAGCTTGTGGGAAGGTCAAAAGCACATGGCAGGTTGGATCTGGTTTGTGAGCCTGGTTGGCCAACCCTTGCTGCAGGTCAGTCTAAAATCCAGCTTGTCCAGATTCCAAGGGAAAGCTCATGCTTTCCTGCATCTGTGTGTGCTTCCTGACTTCTGGTATAAATACCGCCTCCCTGAGCTCCCCAGGTCTCACTCCTCACGCACCTGCATGGCAGCAGAGAGGAGAGCTTGTCTTTTTTTGCATCCTTAGTGCTCAGCACTGTGTCTTGTCTAATTAAAACAAGCTCCTGAATTCCAAAATCTCACATGAAAAGTAAATGAGGTAGCTTATCTAATGCTAGAGGCTTGTTCCAAGAGACTCCAGAGCTGCTTCTGGTAGAGGAGGAGGTGGGGGAAACCCGCACTTTTCAGAGCAGACCCTTATAGATGCTAAGCTCAGAGTTTCTTCATGCTATTTCCAAATTTATAATCTCCAGAGGCCAGCTAGGGGTGAAAACCCTCACCTGTCCATTGAAGACAGGGAACATTAAACTAAAAACAGATCCCTTGCTGGAATAAAACTGGTCATTTTTTTTTTTAAGGAAAAAGAAAATTGTAGGTAAGGCAGAGCCGTTTTGAATACCCTTGCCAAAGAGGAAGACAGAAAAGGTCCTCTAGAGCAGAGTGCTCTCCAAAACAAATATAACACCTGTCACAAAAGCAAGCTACCTATGTAATTTTGTATTTTCTAGTAGCCACATTATGAAAGGTATAAAGAGGTACAACTCATTTTCATAATTTTTATGTATCTAAAATGCTAACACTTAGATGTGTAGTCAGTGTAAGAGTTGCTCATGAGATGGTACATAAAAGCATGCAGTTAAAAGCCCATGTGTATTCTAGCCTTGTAGCATGCTTGAATCAAACCAGCCATGTGCCAAGGGTGTACTAACTGCATATGGCCACTCTGTGAGGCAGCAGAGCCCTGGACATTATAAAACCTTGGGTGCACACAGGCATCATCTGAGAAGCTTTCAAGAACCCCACACCTAGGGGAGACACAGATCATTTAGCTAAATCAGAGTCTCTGGTGACCAGTTCTGGACATCAGTGTATTTAAGCTTCTGAGGACATTGCCCAGAATGGTGAAAGTTGGCAGCCACTGACCTAAAACACTGTTCTCTACTCAGGGGCCATTTGGCAGTGCCTAGAGACATTTTTGGCTGTTGCAAGCGAGGGGACTGTGCTCCTAGCATCTAATGGGTGGAGGTGCTGGAATGCTAGCACTGGGGTCCCAGGGATGCTGCTAAATATCCTGCAATGCAAAATATGTCTCCTCACCCAGCCCCAAATGCTATTAGTGCGGCTGATCGAAGGGAAGGTAGGGGTTTCTGAGTGTGTGGAAGGAAAAATGAGTGGGAGCTGAAAACCAAACAGAAGGTGTGTAATAATTTAACATCTTGGATGTATAAGAGAATGGGATCCAGAATATACTCCAGGAACAGTCTTAGAAAAGAGAAGGGAAATAGACTGAGGAGACCAGGGAAGGTATACAATACCTGGATGGAGTAGAAATAGCTAGAATGAGAGATGCCACCAGACTTTATGAAGGTCTAGCATTTGAGTTCAGGACAGGTGGCCTCTCCAAGGCTCAATGTTATTCCTATACGTGTAAAACCCTGGAGGCTAATCCTCCTTCCTCCTATGACACTGTGTGGGCTCGTTTCTACTTACCCCTGATCTCATCCTTTGCTCTCTCAGACAGATCTGTTCGGTTCATCTTGTCAAAGACCTGGATGGTCACCATCTCTACCCAGTGGCTGGGGCAGTGATTGGTGAGAATTTCTGCCAGTTGCTTCCCATCGGCCTCCTCTACCTCTGTCTCAGGGATGTGCTGTAACTCATCTTGCAGGGAAAGGGGCCTCAACAGAGACTTGAACTGGCTCAGCTCATCCTGGCTGAGCTGCTCCAGGAGGGGCTGCAGGCTGAAACCCAGCTGTGCAGAAGGTTCCATCTCACCCTGCATGAGAGATCCAAGCTTTGGGCATTAAAGAATTAAGGAGAGAAATGAAAGAGACAGCAAATTGGTATTCCTGTCTTAAATACTGGTTGCTTCTGTGCCAGAAACTGGGCAATTCTCACTCCTGACCTGCTGCTTTAGGAACCAACTCTCCAAGATAGGAAAAATTCACACAAAACTCCCTTAGTTTTTGCCTTACCCCATTTTGAGAGTCTGGGACTCTTTTGAGAGTGTGCAAATCCCTGACGATAGGTAGGAAGTCCATGCAGAGGCATCTTCTGAACCTAGCAGATCATGTTAATTTTTAGTAAATTTGGTGTACAAATGAGCTAACGAGAACTACTCACTTTAGCTCTCTAGAACAACCTGACATGTTGTTGTCTTAGTATGTTTATGGACCTTGACTACAAAACGGTCTCAAGTTGAAAATATCTCAACAGAGACTCACCAAGCAGTTGGGTGGTACACTTTTTCAATTTGCCATTGCTTACAAAGAGTTATTTCCCAACCTGAACAGACATGGGTTTGAAATTCTATTCATTGAACAGATGAGCATTTGAGTCAAGGGTCCTATGGCCAGATTTCCAGTCGTAAAACAAGCATGCCATCACCCACGTCATTAAACGGCCATGGGCACTAGTTTATTCAAAAAAATTTCCCGTTGGGTGCCAGGAACAATTTTAGAACTAAAGGGACAGTTACAAAGATGGGTAAGAACCCTACCCACTTGGGGTTTATACTCAATTTGGGTACACGTATAGGGTGCGAGAAGCAGACATTTCACAGATCAATTCAAACAAACAAGTGACATAAAAATATGAAGACAGTATGATACAGAAGCAGAATGAGGCAGATTTTACATCACATGAGCATGGACATTTTCTCAGAGGAAATAGGTCATTGAGAACATGAAGACAAGGAGCTACTAGCTGTGAGAGTTTTGTGGGGGGTAAAGTCTAAGCAGAGTGAATGAGTATTAAAGCTCGGGACTGAGTGGAGTTCAGCATGGGCACTCATTGAAACAGATGAACACAGGATGGGACTCATACCCTAGGGTCAGATCTCTGATCATGAAGGCAGTGGCTAGTTATATTTGGATTTTAAAAATTTGATTCCAGGTATAACAGGAAGCAGATCTGAGGTTTCTAGCAGGGATGCCACATAATCTGACTCATACACAGAAGCACTTTCTCTTGCTGCATGCGGAAGATGGAGAGCCACACCAAGAAGCTGGTAAAGGAAACTTTTCATGACCCTTGAAGATGGTAAGGAAGGCTTTATTGGAGAGAGGGAGCTGCTGCTAGGGTTTGGAGGTAGGGGAGAGATGTGGAACTCAGCTCCCAGCACAGCAAGGACAAGTGGGGCAGATCCAAGGAGGTGGGGGTCAATGGGTGGGCAGTCACCAAGATTTGTGCTGAGGCCGACCAGGTCAGACCTCCACTGTGTTCCTGAGGTGCACGCCCACTCTACCTGCTTCTTTGTCACCAATTCCATTCACAAAACCATGTTTCAGCCAAGAGCACTCAAGGAACATTGCTAGCCAGTGAAATCAGCTTAAGCCTTTTCAGTGGGGCTTTCTCGAATGTTATTTTTGTCCTGATAAAGAGAGGGCAGAAACAGCTGAGTGGCCTTTGACCTTTGTTCCTCCACCCTGCCAGGCACGTGGAGAGGGTACCTGCAATTGGGAAGTTGCAGTAGAGCTGCAAGAGGGAAGCTGGACCCTGGGGAATTAGCCTGCAGAACCTGCATCTGCTCCAGACCGTGGTGTGAGGGATGAACTCAACTGAAGCATCGCAGGTGTCCACATCCTACTCTGTAGAGACATGTCCCTCCTTCCACAGGTACCAAGGCTGCTGGAACACACAGCTAATAATTCTGTTTGTAAGAAATAATTCAATCTTCTTGACCATTCAACTTTCTTTGTCCATGTAAGCATAGATTTCTCTTAAGGTAAAATTCACATAAAATTAACCATTAACCATTTTAAGTGAACAGTTCAATGGCATTTAGGACATTCACAGTGTTGTGTAACCACCACCTTGGATTAGTTCCAGACACTTTCATCCCCCCAAAAGGAAACCCCATACCCATTAAACACTTGCTCCCCATTCCCCCTTCCCCGCAGACCCTGGCCACCACCAGTCTGTTTCCCGTCTCCATGGATTTGCCTGTCCTGGAAGGTTCCCATAAATAGTCACACATTATAAAAACTAACTCAAAATGGACTAAAGAACTAAACATAAGGGGAAAAACCACCTAACATTTTGAGGTATTTATGAGCTGCCTGAAGTCTTATGCCAGTTTAAAAGGAAGGACATTTTTCTAGTGTTTCTTTTCATATTAATAAGCAACTATGATCCTCCCTGCCCAGCTCCCTTCCTCCCTCTGAAGGCAGAGAGCCACTGCTTGAGATCCTCAACATCTTGATTCCCACCCCCCCACCCCAGTCTGCAGAGTCCTTCCTGGCCCTATGGTCTCCTCAAATTTGACTTCAGGTCACATTTACCAACAGATTTCATAGGTCTTCCTTTTTTAAAAGGGATGATGTCAATGTCCCCTGCCCAAGTGCCATTTATAGGTCAATCAAGCCAGGTGTTCAGCATATAATTTAGCCCTGTTGAAAGAATTGGATGGGGTCATTGGGTAAAAATGATCCTTAAAAAGGCAGAGAAGAGGAATTTACAGGGGTTGCGTGCCAATTCTCACCCAGCTGTTAAGTGTTGAAGACAGTATTCTACTCAAAGCAGTCTTATCCCAGAACCCATGATCTTGATTCCTCTAATTGATTCACATAGATGCCACTCTGAAGGCTACAATTATACACAAAAAATAAGGACAATTCAGAAGAGTAAAATCAACTAAAGACGGACTAAAGTATTCTGTTAAGCCAGCAGACAGATTCAGCAAATTGTGTCAAAACCTGACGGATTTTCACGGCTGGTGATCATTATACAATATTCACTGTATAATTACAGTGGAAAGAGAAAAGTCACACTTGCAATGTTGTTTAGAACTGCAGCAACGAAGAGAATCTTATATGGAAATAGTATATATATACCCAAACATTCTGCAGTCGTATTAACAATGCAATGCAATGGAGGATTCTTATTGCCAGCCTTAGTCTTTAATTAGCATGCATTTTATTTGCAAAACATATTTAGTAGGAAAACAATTCGGCTACATTTTGGAGACTTGTCAGAGAAGGACCAAAAAAATATCCTTCGCATTTCGCAGACAAAATCTTAAGAAGAGCAATTTCAGGAGAACAGTAGGACAAGCAGCTAGATTGCAATGAATAAAAAATGCACAAAATTCTTGGGTATATGGGCATAGAATGCTGCTTCTAGAAACTCAACTCGAGAGAGAGAAACCTTTGCACAAAAAGGAGTTTCACTTGAAATCTCCCCAATAACCCTCAAAGGTGTGACACCCAAACATTCAAAGAAAGGGAGGAGAAATTTTTATTGTAGAGACTGAACAGTTGAAAAAAGAAATGGAGAAATGAAGTAAAGAAGCGGGAACGTTACTCACCTCCCCAGCCCTAGACCTCCTCTCTGGCTGTGAGTGCTGCAGACACATAAAGCCTCCTATAAAGGAGTTGCTCCAGACCCAAGCTCTGTGATTGGCTCTTAGGAGCCTTTGCAGAGAACTCCCTGCATCCACAGGTGGAGGCCATTTCCTGAGGGTGAGCCTCACCTTCTCCTAGACTAGAGGTTAACCTTGTCTGCCTATAGAACCCACTACCCTGGGGCATCATTTCAAAGTATATGTTCTCAGAGATTCTGATTTATGAATCAGATTGGGGCTGCCCAGACATTGGGTTTCTTTAAAGATCCCCAGATGGTAATTGGGGGATGGGCATTAAGGAGGGCATGTGATGTGATGAGCACTGGGTGTTATATGCAACTGATAAATTGAACACTACATCTGAGACTAATGATGTATTCTATGTTGGCTAATTGAATTTAAATTAAAAAATAAAGAACCCCAGATGATTGTAATTGCAGCCTATCTTGAAAAGCACTGCTCAAAGCCTTCAGCTGTGAATAGCTGCCCTGTTCTGTCATACCAGATATTTAAAAGTCCACCCACATTTCACAGTTAAATATAAGTGACATGTAAATACAAAAGGTATATCAATAGCCAAGTTCATCAGTTTTACACTGACAATATTAATTTTTGTAGATACATAAATAACTTCAAAGTTTTAGAGTTCAAAGTTTTTGAAAATTTTTTTTTAATTTTATTATGTCACCATACAGTACCTCATTAGTTTTTGATGTGGTGATCCACGATCTATTGTTTTTGTATAACACCCAGTGCTCCATGCAGTACGTGCCCTCCTTAATACCCATCACCGGGCTAACCCATCCCCCCACCCCCCTCCCCTCTAGAGCCCTCAGTTTGTTCCTCAGAGTCCATAGTCTCTCATGGTTCATCGCTCCCTCCGATTCCCCCCTTCATTTTTCCCTTCCTTCTCCTAATGTCCTCCCTGCTATTCCTGATGTTCCACAAATAAGTGAAACCATATGATAATTGACTTTCTCTGCTTGACTTATTTCACTTAGCATAATCTCCTCCAGTCCCATCCATGTTGATGTAAAAGTTGGGTATTCATCCTTTCTGAAGGCTGAGTAATATTCCATTGTATATATGGACCACATCTTTATCCATTCATCTGTTGAAGTGCATCTCGGCTCTTTCCACAGTTTGGCTATTGCGGACATTGCTGCTATGAACATTGGGATGCATTTGGCCCTTCTTTTCACTACATCTGTGTCTTTGGGGTAAATA
>NW_027397168.1:228679-303460 GCF_003265705.2 Callorhinus ursinus
CCATTTGAAATTATTTCAGTATTTTAACTCTCTTGTTAAAATACTGAAATAATTTCAAATGGATTTGGAATTTCAAATTAGTTCCTAATTACAAAATGCACAGTATTTTGAGTTTGAGAGGATAATACAGGATAGTATTATCCCAACACTGGGATAATCCAATAGATGATTTCTAAGACAAGATACTGTGGCTATCTGCTTTAAAGAAAAAGACTAATAAATTCACTCCTCCTCCATCAGTGCCCAATTATCTATGCACTGTTAAATGAAAAAGCACTCTAGCCTCTATGATCTTACAGTGCCATGACTACTATACGTGCTCAGCTTGTAGAGTGACTGGACAAGGTGGGCACGAGAGATGAATGTGGTTGCCCTGTGCAGCAGTCAGCAGTTGCTTTCCTTTGCTGTAACTTGTCTTCTTCTGCCAATTAGAGAGGTGCAAACACTATGATAATGGGTCTCATGTTAGAGTTTTTAGAGTTCTTTCCACAAGCCATAAATTTCCAGCCAATCACTCAGAGCAGCCTATAGTACTGAAGGTTAGTTTAAGGGTTTCCAGATGCAACCAAGGATGTGAAGAAGAGAGGTGGGTTAGTCTGAGGTGGTGTCTGGGATCTATTGTCTCAACAATGCCCCTTAACGTGATTCTGAACTTTGGCTGCTCCATTCTCAACAGACCACATGTTTTTAAAGGGCACTGTCTGGAGAACTCTAGGAGAGGATGTGAAAATCAAATGGGGTGTGGATGAAAGTCTTTCTCTCTTCACAGCCTCTACTGCCTCACTGTTCTTTCTCAGTGTCCCTCTTTGTATTCCTGCCGGAGGCCAAGGCCCCAAGGAGGAGGACACAGGGCTGGGCTGGGGTGCACCTACCTGTGACCACAAGCCCCAGGGCATCATGGGGGCTGACCACACATAACGGCTGCCGCTGTACCAACCATAGCACCTGTAGTTCCCTGAGAAGCTTTGGTTCACAGGACCTAGAGTGAAGTTGCCTTGGTGTCTGCCATTTTGGTTCTGTGACAGGGTGGCTCCTCCTTCCTTGATCAGTGAAAATCTATCAAATGGGATGTGTGCTGAACTGCACTGCAGGGAGATATTCTTCCCTAGCATCACCACAACGCCCTGGTCAACAGAGAAGAAGGGTTTGTTGTAGAAGCCTAAAAGAGAAGAGAGTAAGCTAATAGCAAGATTTTTCTTCCTTTCCCTGTTATCCCCACCACTCCTATTGGATCCACGGTAAGAGAAGGGAACACGCTGATGTTCCCTGATCCAAAGGAATGGGAACTGGGAACTTCCCATTTCACTACCCCAGGACCCATACTCTGTCCCAAACTATTCAGACAGGGCTGAGCAAGCAAGCAGCCTGTGCGGCTTGGATGAGATGCCATCTTCAACATATAGACATCTTGTTTCTAGAGCCATAAGACCCATATGATTCTGTTTCCAATGACAACATGTGGGGTTCCCCGCCACACCACCAAGCAGTCCTGAGACACCCACTGCACATCCCATAATTCAACTTAATTCTGACACTATCTACCTGGAGATAACATCAGATCCCAAAGATTACGGGCTCAGTCCTGAGAACACGCCCACTTCAGATGCCAATCACAAGCCTCTCGTGTCACCGGTGCTTCTGACAGAATGGCTGTGAACCCCTTCCTTGGGTTCATTTAATTTGCCAGAGCAACTTACAGGCTCAGGAGATCAGTTTACTTACTAGACCACTGGTTTATTATAAAGAACACAATCAGGGACAGCCAGATGGTAGGGATGCATAAGGCCAGGTGCCCTCTCCAGGTGCGCCTCTCTACCAGCACCTCCACGTGTTCAACAACCTGGAAGCTCTCTGAACCCCATCCTTTTGGGTTCTTATGGAGGCTTCATTACCTAGGCATGGTTGATTAAATCTTTGGCCATTAGCCAATTGATTCCACCTCCAGCCCCTCACCCATCCCTGGAGGTGGGGGTGGGGTCGGACTGAAAGTTCAAACATTTTATTCACACGGTCGGTTCTCCTGGCAACCAGCCCCGGTCCTTAAGTGGGGTCCAAAAGTCACCTCATTAACATAACCTCAGGCAAGGTAGGAAGAAGGGGTTTGTTAGAATATCAAAACACTTTACCATTCTTAGTCATTCAGGAAATTCCAAGGGATTTAAGAGCTCTGTGCCCGGAACAGGAACAAAGACCAAATATATAGTTCTTATTATAAATCACAATATCACAAGCTTTATTTGGGGAAAAGGGGGAATAGTATCCAAAGAGTTTGAGGAGCTATGTCAGAGGCTGAGAGAGGCAACATTATGTAAAAAGAATGTTAGCAGGTGAAAAGACCTGGAAATTCAGGATGGACCCTTCCAGAAACAAACCCTTCTAGAAACACAGGGTCAAGCCACCCTGAGGACAGAGGGCTTAAAATCTAGGGCCGGACTTGTGCAGGGAGCATAACCTCCCCCTCCTTAGGTACAGACTGCATTTACTGATTTCTATCCATACAGAAAGGGTCAGGAGGAGAAACCTGCACATGCTATCTCAGCCAGGTACTCAAGCTCAGCATCAACAGCCATATTCACTTGTATGGTGTGTACCCTTAATGTGATGTGGTGAAAATGGCGCTGCGCTTCTGTGGTCTTCCTCACAGTTACCCCAGGAACCCTGTCTTACCACGAGAGAAACATCAGACAACTTCCAATAGTGGGGCATCCTACAAAGTATCTGACCAGCCCTCCTCAAAACTGCCACAGCCAAGAGCAGCCTAGGGAGAAATGACAACTGCATGCAGTGTGGGATGGGATCCTAGAGCAGATGAATGACCACTGCGTAAAAGCTAAGGAAATCTTTTTTAAAATTTTTATTTAAATTCAATTAGCCAACATATAGTACATCATTAGTTTCAGATGTAGTGATCAATAATTCATCAGTTGCCTATAACACCCAGTGCTCATCACATCAGGCGCCCTCCTGCATGCCCATCAACAGTTGTAAAAGCTAAGGAGACCTAAATAAACTGTGCACTCTGGCACATTCTAATTTATCCATATTGGTTCATTAATTATAAGAAAAGTGCCATACCAACAGAATATGTTAACAACAAGGGAGAGTGGGTGATGGGTATATGGGGATGTTCTGTCCTATCTTCTCAATTTTTCTGGAAACCCGAAACTGTTCTAAAAGTAAAGTCTACATCAAAAACTAATGATGCTTTGGTAAATGGATCCCATTTACAGCAATCCCAAAACCATAAGATACCTCAGAATAAACCTAACTAAAGAGGTAAAGGATCTATACTCTAGGAACTACAGAACACTCATGAAAGAAATTGAAGAAGATACAAAGAGATGCAAAAACATTCCATGCTCATGGATTGGAAGAATGAACATTGTTAAAATGTCTATGCTACCCAGAGCAATCTATACCTTCAATGCCATCCCTATCAAAATTCCAATGACATTTTTCAAAGTGCTGGAACAAACAATCCTAAAATTTGTGTGGAATCAGAAAAGACCCTGAATCACCAGGGAAATGTTGAAAAAGAAAAACAAAGCTGGGGGCATCACATTGCCCAATTTCAAGCTATATTACAAAGCCGTGATCACCAAGACAGCATGGTACTGGCACAAAAACTGACATATAGACCAATGGAACAGAATAAAGAGCCCAGATATGGACCCTCAACTCCATGGACAAATAATCTTTGACAAAGCAGGAAAAAAAATGTAATGGAAAAAAAACACTCTCTTCAATAAATGGTGCTGGGAAAATTGGACAGCCACGTGCAGAAGAATGAAACTGGACCATTCTCTAACACCCTACACAAAGACAAACTCAAAATGGATGAAAGACCTCGATGTGAGACAGGAATCCATCAAAATCCTAGAGGAGAACATAGGCAATAACCTCTTTGACATCAGCCACAGCAACTTCTTTCAAGATACATCTCCAAAAGCTAGTGAAACAAAAGCGAAAATGAACTTTTGGGACTTCATCAAGATAAAAGCTTCTGCACAGCAAAGGAAACAGTCCACAAAACAGGGAGGCAACCCACAGAATGGGAGGAGATATTTGCAAATGACACTACAAAGGGCTGGTATCCAAGATCTATAAAGAACTGCTCAAACTCAACACCCAAAAAACAAATAATCAAGTCCAAAAATGGGCAGGAGATATGAAAAGACACTTCTCTGAAGAGGACATGCAAATGGCTAACAGACACATGAAAAAATGTTCATCATCATTAGCCGTCAAGGAAACTCAAATCAAAACCCACATTGAGATACCACCTTATACCAATTAGAATGGCAAAAATGGACAGGGCAAGAAACAACAAATGTTGGAGAGGTTGTGGAGAAGGGGGAACCCTCTTACACTGTTGGTGGGAATGCAAGTTGGTACGGCCACTTTGGAAAACAGTGTGGAGGTGCCTCAAAAAATTAAAAATAGAGCTACCCTATGACCCAGCAATTGCACTTCTGGGTATTTACCCCAAAGACACAGATGTAGTGAAAAGAAGGGCCATATGCACCCCAATGTTCATAGCAGCAATGTCTGCAATAGCCAAACTGTGGAAAGAGCCAAGATGCCCTTCAACAGATGAATGGATAAAGAAGATGTGGTCCATGTATACAATGGAATATTACTCAGCCATCAGAAAGGATGAATACCCAACTTTTACATCAACATGGATGGGACTGGAGGAGATTATGCTAAGTGAAATAAGTCAAGCAGAGAAAGTCAATTATCATATGGTTTCACTTATTTGTGGAACATCAGGAATAGCAGGGAGGACATTAGGAGAAGGAAGGGAAAAATGAAGGGGGGAATCGGAGGGAGCGATGAACCATGAGAGACTATGGACTCTGAGGAACAAACTGAGGGCTCTAGAGGGGAGGGGGGTGGGGGGATGGGTTAGCCCGGTGATGGGTATTAAGGAGGGCACGTACTGCATGGAGCACTGGGTGTTATACAAAAACAATAGATCGTGGATCACCACATCAAAAACTAATGAGGTACTGTATGGTGACATAATAAAATTAAAAAAAAATTTTCAAAAACTTTGAACTCTAAAACTTTGAAGTTATTTATGTATCTACAAAAATTAATATTGTCAGTGTAAAACTGATGAACTTGGCTATTGATATACCTTTTGTATTTACATGTCACTTATATTTAACTGTGAAATGTGGGTGGACTTTTAAATATCTGGTATGACAGAACAGGGCAGCTATTCACAGCTGAAGGCTTTGAGCAGTGCTTTTCAAGATAGGCTGCAATTACAATCATCTGGGGTTCTTTATTTTTTAATTTAAATTCAATTAGCCAACATAGAATACATCATTAGTCTCAGATGTAGTGTTCAATTTATCAGTTGCATATAACACCCAGTGCTCATCACATCACATGCCCTCCTTAATGCCCATCCCCCAATTACCATCTGGGGATCTTTAAAGAAACCCAATGTCTGGGCAGCCCCAATCTGATTCATAAATCAGAATCTCTGAGAACATATACTTTGAAATGATGCCCCAGGGTAGTGGGTTCTATAGGCAGACAAGGTTAACCTCTAGTCTAGGAGAAGGTGAGGCTCACCCTCAGGAAATGGCCTCCACCTGTGGATGCAGGGAGTTCTCTGCAAAGGCTCCTAAGAGCCAATCACAGAGCTTGGGTCTGGAGCAACTCCTTTATAGGAGGCTTTATGTGTCTGCAGCACTCACAGCCAGAGAGGAGGTCTAGGGCTGGGGAGGTGAGTAACGTTCCCGCTTCTTTACTTCATTTCTCCATTTCTTTTTTCAACTGTTCAGTCTCTACAATAAAAATTTCTCCTCCCTTTCTTTGAATGTTTGGGTGTCACACCTTTGAGGGTTATTGGGGAGATTTCAAGTGAAACTCCTTTTTGTGCAAAGGTTTCTCTCTCTCGAGTTGAGTTTCTAGAAGCAGCATTCTATGCCCATATACCCAAGAATTTTGTGCATTTTTTATTCATTGCAATCTAGCTGCTTGTCCTACTGTTCTCCTGAAATTGCTCTTCTTAAGATTTTGTCTGCGAAATGCGAAGGATATTTTTTTGGTCCTTCTCTGACAAGTCTCCAAAATGTAGCCGAATTGTTTTCCTACTAAATATGTTTTGCAAATAAAATGCATGCTAATTAAAGACTAAGGCTGGCAATAAGAATCCTCCATTGCATTGCATTGTTAATACGACTGCAGAATGTTTGGGTATATATATACTATTTCCATATAAGATTCTCTTCGTTGCTGCAGTTCTAAACAACATTGCAAGTGTGACTTTTCTCTTTCCACTGTAATTATACAGTGAATATTGTATAATGATCACCAGCCGTGAAAATCCGTCAGGTTTTGACACAATTTGCTGAATCTGTCTGCTGGCTTAACAGAATACTTTAGTCCGTCTTTAGTTGATTTTACTCTTCTGAATTGTCCTTATTTTTTGTGTATAATTATTGTAGCCTTCAGAGTGGCATCTATGTGAATCAATTAGAGGAATCAAGATCATGGGTTCTGGGATAAGACTGCTTTGAGTAGAATACTGTCTTCAACACTTAACAGCTGGGTGAGAATTGGCACGCAACCCCTGTAAATTCCTCTTCTCTGCCTTTTTAAGGATCATTTTTACCCAATGACCCCATCCAATTCTTTCAACAGGGCTAAATTATATGCTGAACACCTGGCTTGATTGACCTATAAATGGCACTTGGGCAGGGGACATTGACATCATCCCTTTTAAAAAAGGAAGACCTATGAAATCTGTTGGTAAATGTGACCTGAAGTCAAATTTGAGGAGACCATAGGGCCAGGAAGGACTCTGCAGACTGGGGTGGGGGGGGGGGGAAATCAAGATGTTGAGGATCTCAAGCAGTGGCTCTCTGCCTTCAGAGGGAGGAAGGGAGCTGGGCAGGGAGGATCATAGTTGCTTATTAATATGAAAAGAAACACTAGAAAAATGTCCTTCCTTTTAAACTGGCATAAGACTTCAGGCAGCTCATAAATACCTCAAAATGTTAGGTGGTTTTTCCCCTTATGTTTAGTTCTTTAGTCCATTTTGAGTTAGTTTTTATAATGTGTGACTATTTATGGGAACCTTCCAGGACAGGCAAATCCATGGAGACGGGAAACAGACTGGTGGTGGCCAGGGTCTGCGGGGAAGGGGGAATGGGGAGCAAGTGTTTAATGGGTATGGGGTTTCCTTTTGGGGGGATGAAAGTGTCTGGAACTAATCCAAGGTGGTGGTTACACAACACTGTGAATGTCCTAAATGCCATTGAACTGTTCACTTAAAATGGTTAATGGTTAATTTTATGTGAATTTTACCTTAAGAGAAATCTATGCTTACATGGACAAAGAAAGTTGAATGGTCAAGAAGATTGAATTATTTCTTACAAACAGAATTATTAGCTGTGTGTTCCAGCAGCCTTGGTACCTGTGGAAGGAGGGACATGTCTCTACAGAGTAGGATGTGGACACCTGCGATGCTTCAGTTGAGTTCATCCCTCACACCACGGTCTGGAGCAGATGCAGGTTCTGCAGGCTAATTCCCCAGGGTCCAGCTTCCCTCTTGCAGCTCTACTGCAACTTCCCAATTGCAGGTACCCTCTCCACGTGCCTGGCAGGGTGGAGGAACAAAGGTCAAAGGCCACTCAGCTGTTTCTGCCCTCTCTTTATCAGGACAAAAATAACATTCGAGAAAGCCCCACTGAAAAGGCTTAAGCTGATTTCACTGGCTAGCAATGTTCCTTGAGTGCTCTTGGCTGAAACATGGTTTTGTGAATGGAATTGGTGACAAAGAAGCAGGTAGAGTGGGCGTGCACCTCAGGAACACAGTGGAGGTCTGACCTGGTCGGCCTCAGCACAAATCTTGGTGACTGCCCACCCATTGACCCCCACCTCCTTGGATCTGCCCCACTTGTCCTTGCTGTGCTGGGAGCTGAGTTCCACATCTCTCCCCTACCTCCAAACCCTAGCAGCAGCTCCCTCTCTCCAATAAAGCCTTCCTTACCATCTTCAAGGGTCATGAAAAGTTTCCTTTACCAGCTTCTTGGTGTGGCTCTCCATCTTCCGCATGCAGCAAGAGAAAGTGCTTCTGTGTATGAGTCAGATTATGTGGCATCCCTGCTAGAAACCTCAGATCTGCTTCCTGTTATACCTGGAATCAAATTTTTAAAATCCAAATATAACTAGCCACTGCCTTCATGATCAGAGATCTGACCCTAGGGTATGAGTCCCATCCTGTGTTCATCTGTTTCAATGAGTGCCCATGCTGAACTCCACTCAGTCCCGAGCTTTAATACTCATTCACTCTGCTTAGACTTTACCCCCCACAAAACTCTCACAGCTAGTAGCTCCTTGTCTTCATGTTCTCAATGACCTATTTCCTCTGAGAAAATGTCCATGCTCATGTGATGTAAAATCTGCCTCATTCTGCTTCTGTATCATACTGTCTTCATATTTTTATGTCACTTGTTTGTTTGAATTGATCTGTGAAATGTCTGCTTCTCGCACCCTATACGTGTACCCAAATTGAGTATAAACCCCAAGTGGGTAGGGTTCTTACCCATCTTTGTAACTGTCCCTTTAGTTCTAAAATTGTTCCTGGCACCCAACGGGAAATTTTTTTGAATAAACTAGTGCCCATGGCCGTTTAATGACGTGGGTGATGGCATGCTTGTTTTACGACTGGAAATCTGGCCATAGGACCCTTGACTCAAATGCTCATCTGTTCAATGAATAGAATTTCAAACCCATGTCTGTTCAGGTTGGGAAATAACTCTTTGTAAGCAATGGCAAATTGAAAAAGTGTACCACCCAACTGCTTGGTGAGTCTCTGTTGAGATATTTTCAACTTGAGACCGTTTTGTAGTCAAGGTCCATAAACATACTAAGACAACAACATGTCAGGTTGTTCTAGAGAGCTAAAGTGAGTAGTTCTCGTTAGCTCATTTGTACACCAAATTTACTAAAAATTAACATGATCTGCTAGGTTCAGAAGATGCCTCTGCATGGACTTCCTACCTATCGTCAGGGATTTGCACACTCTCAAAAGAGTCCCAGACTCTCAAAATGGGGTAAGGCAAAAACTAAGGGAGTTTTGTGTGAATTTTTCCTATCTTGGAGAGTTGGTTCCTAAAGCAGCAGGTCAGGAGTGAGAATTGCCCAGTTTCTGGCACAGAAGCAACCAGTATTTAAGACAGGAATACCAATTTGCTGTCTCTTTCATTTCTCTCCTTAATTCTTTAATGCCCAAAGCTTGGATCTCTCATGCAGGGTGAGATGGAACCTTCTGCACAGCTGGGTTTCAGCCTGCAGCCCCTCCTGGAGCAGCTCAGCCAGGATGAGCTGAGCCAGTTCAAGTCTCTGTTGAGGCCCCTTTCCCTGCAAGATGAGTTACAGCACATCCCTGAGACAGAGGTAGAGGAGGCCGATGGGAAGCAACTGGCAGAAATTCTCACCAATCACTGCCCCAGCCACTGGGTAGAGATGGTGACCATCCAGGTCTTTGACAAGATGAACCGAACAGATCTGTCTGAGAGAGCAAAGGATGAGATCAGGGGTAAGTAGAAACGAGCCCACACAGTGTCATAGGAGGAAGGAGGATTAGCCTCCAGGGTTTTACACGTATAGGAATAACATTGAGCCTTGGAGAGGCCACCTGTCCTGAACTCAAATGCTAGACCTTCATAAAGTCTGGTGGCATCTCTCATTCTAGCTATTTCTACTCCATCCAGGTATTGTATACCTTCCCTGGTCTCCTCAGTCTATTTCCCTTCTCTTTTCTAAGACTGTTCCTGGAGTATATTCTGGATCCCATTCTCTTATACATCCAAGATGTTAAATTATTACACACCTTCTGTTTGGTTTTCAGCTCCCACTCATGTTTCCTTCCACACACTCAGAAACCCCTACCTTCCCTTCGATCAGCCGCACTAATAGCATTTGGGGCTGGGTGAGGAGACATATTTTGCATTGCAGGATATTTAGCAGCATCCCTGGGACCCCAGTGCTAGCATTCCAGCACCTCCACCCATTAGATGCTAGGAGCACAGTCCCCTCACTTGCAACAGCCAAAAATGTCTCTAGGCACTGCCAAATGGCCCCTGAGTAGAGAACAGTGTTTTAGGTCAGTGGCTGCCAACTTTCACCATTCTGGGCAATGTCCTCAGAAGCTTAAATACACTGATGTCCAGAACTGGTCACCAGAGACTCTGATTTAGCTAAATGATCTGTGTCTCCCCTAGGTGTGGGGTTCTTGAAAGCTTCTCAGATGATGCCTGTGTGCACCCAAGGTTTTATAATGTCCAGGGCTCTGCTGCCTCACAGAGTGGCCATATGCAGTTAGTACACCCTTGGCACATGGCTGGTTTGATTCAAGCATGCTACAAGGCTAGAATACACATGGGCTTTTAACTGCATGCTTTTATGTACCATCTCATGAGCAACTCTTACACTGACTACACATCTAAGTGTTAGCATTTTAGATACATAAAAATTATGAAAATGAGTTGTACCTCTTTATACCTTTCATAATGTGGCTACTAGAAAATACAAAATTACATAGGTAGCTTGCTTTTGTGACAGGTGTTATATTTGTTTTGGAGAGCACTCTGCTCTAGAGGACCTTTTCTGTCTTCCTCTTTGGCAAGGGTATTCAAAACGGCTCTGCCTTACCTACAATTTTCTTTTTCCTTAAAAAAAAAAAATGACCAGTTTTATTCCAGCAAGGGATCTGTTTTTAGTTTAATGTTCCCTGTCTTCAATGGACAGGTGAGGGTTTTCACCCCTAGCTGGCCTCTGGAGATTATAAATTTGGAAATAGCATGAAGAAACTCTGAGCTTAGCATCTATAAGGGTCTGCTCTGAAAAGTGCGGGTTTCCCCCACCTCCTCCTCTACCAGAAGCAGCTCTGGAGTCTCTTGGAACAAGCCTCTAGCATTAGATAAGCTACCTCATTTACTTTTCATGTGAGATTTTGGAATTCAGGAGCTTGTTTTAATTAGACAAGACACAGTGCTGAGCACTAAGGATGCAAAAAAAGACAAGCTCTCCTCTCTGCTGCCATGCAGGTGCGTGAGGAGTGAGACCTGGGGAGCTCAGGGAGGCGGTATTTATACCAGAAGTCAGGAAGCACACACAGATGCAGGAAAGCGTGAGCTTTCCCTTGGAATCTGGACAAGCTGGATTTTAGACTGACCTGCAGCAAGGGTTGGCCAACCAGGCTCACAAACCAGATCCAACCTGCCATGTGCTTTTGACCTTCCCACAAGCTAAGAAGAGTTCTTATGTTTTTAAATGGTTGGGGGGTGGGACAGAATCAAAAGACCGTCTTATAGCCTATGAAAATCATATGAAACTCAAACTTCATTATTCATAAACGAAGTTTTCTTTGCACACGGCCTACTTATTTGCTTATATGTTGTCTGTGACAGCTTTTGCCCTACAAGGACAGAGATGAGAGGTGTGGCCCGAAAAGCAGGAAATATTTACTGTCTGGCCTTTTGCAGGAGCAAGAAAATTAAGTTTGCTAACCCCAGCCAAAAGGATTTTTGAGTTAGTGATTTTCAACATTCTCTCCCCTCAACATCCCAAATCACCAGGGTCATGGAGATATGCTGGTCTTGGAGCTGCCCAAGACACACTTCTATCCCCTTAATAAACCATTTCTTGGGCAGCCGGGTGGCTCAGTTAAGCATCTTCCTTCAGCTCAAGTCATGATCCCAGGGTCCTGGGATAGAGCCCCTCATCAGGCTCCCTGCTCAGCGGGGATTCTGCTTCTCTCCCCCTCTGCCTGCTGTTCCCCCTGCTTGTGCTCTCTCTCTGTCAAATAAATAAAATTTTTAAATAAACCATTTCTTGTCAAGCTGGACTGGTCAGCCTTTTTCTTCAGTCTTATGGCTCATTGGGCCTTTGGAGATTATTGTGCATACACCTCCCTCCCATGGAACACTCACTGTGTGTTCTCAACTGCATAAGAAGCCACCATAGGAAGCCAGAAGAGGCATGGCAGCCTGAGATCGTGGCCTGACACACTTTAATTTTACCTCCAGTAGCATATTATGGTCCTTTTTATGTCATCGGGGCTTAAGTATGAGACCCAGTTGTCAAACATAAGTCTTCTTGAAGTCCCACTCTCTCCCCAGGTAGAAGTTTCAGTACTAACCTGGTGACAAGTCTATAATGCCCCCTCTTTCCTCAGGCATCACCAGGACTCCAGAACCAAAATGTGCAAACTTAGAAGAAACCCAACAGTGTGCAGAAGAAAAGGAGCCAGGTTGGTCTTAGAACACCCAGGGTTGGAGCAAGCCAAGTGACACATACCCCACCCTGTTGTGTCCTCTCTGCCCCCACCCTTCGGGAGCTCCATCTCCCCAAGCTCATTTTCTCCACTATTTATAATCACCAGTTGTCTCACAGAGAATGCCTTCCTCCCTCACTTAAGAACAAAGCAAGGAAAGGACCATTGGAGAGAACTGGAATTCTTTCAGTTCACAGAAAATTAGTGTACCATATGGAGTTTTTCTTTGATTTTTCAATCTCAGTTGTTCAGACTTTAGTAATCTCAACTCCCGGATGAGAAAGTTGAGATGTGCTGTAGGTGGGTGACTCGCCTCAACAGGCACTGTGGTCCGATTAATGTCAGTGAGTTGCTCAAGTCAGCCTGCTAGTATTTTTTGTTAATGACCCTAGTGAAGTACAATCTATGTATCCATAAATTTCAATCATTTTAAATGTGCTACTACTAACTTTCAATAAATGTACAGAGTTTTGCAACCATCACCACTATCTGATTTTACAACATTTACATCAACCCAAAAAGTTCCCTCATGTCCACATGTGGTCACTCCCTGGTCTCTGTCCCCCAGTTCCAGGTAACCCTTACTTTTTTTTTAAATTTTTTTATTGTTATCTCTATGTTAATCACCATACATTACATCATTAGTTTTTGATGTAGTGTTCCATGATTCATTGTTTGTGCATAAAACCCAGTGCTCCACGCAGAACGTGCCCTCTTTAATACCCATCACCAGGCTAACCCGTCCCCCCACCCCCTTCCCCTCTAGAACCCTCAGTTTGTTTTTCAGAGTCCATCATCTCTCATTGTTCATAACCCTTTATTTTGTCTCTCTAGACTTGCCTTTTCTGGACACATGTGGTCTTTCCTGTCATCTTTCATCACTTAGCATAATGTTTTTGAGGTTTGTCCGTATTATTGCTTGTATCACTGATTCATCCCTTTTTATTACAGAATAATATTCTATTGTGTGGCTATGCCACACTCGATTGTCCGTTCATTGGTGGATGTCTGAATTTTTTCTACTTTGTAACTGTCTTGTATAACGCTGCTATGAACCTTCATGTGCTAGTCTTGGCGTACACACGTTTTCATTTACCTTGGGCAGATACTCAGGAATTGTCTGGCATTCCACACAGGCATGACATGACTTGTTTACTCAGATACTTGAGCAGCTATAATGGATTGGGCTGTATGAAGATCTATCTCCTGATATCCTGGTGCACAGTCTAGTCCAGCGGGAAAGATAGACAAGTAGTTTCAATAGATCACGTTGAGTTTTGGTAGAGCAACTAGAACAAATATTTCTTGTTATGGGTCTACAGAGGAGAGGCAGGTGACTTGCTTTAGAAGGTCATTTACTCTGTTCATCTGTATAAACCCGGCCATTGCACCTCCCAGCACACGATATAGACAGAGATTAGATTCTGCACTCCTTGGAGCCTGCTTTAACACCATATCTCTGGTAAAAGAAATTCACATGTTTTTGTGTCAAGCTCATTTTTAATTTGTTTTTTGTAGCACTTACACATGTACAGGAAGAAGATGTCAGAAACCCAGAAGAAGCAAAGGAAGTTTTGAAAGGAGAAAAGCCAGGTCTGTATCCTATCTTCCTGGGTGAGCTTGGTGTCAGGTAGTTCTTTGTAAACTTCTCTATTGTCTCTTTCCTACTTAACACAAAGTATTTTTTTTTCCTAATGAATAATCAGCTATATCTTTCCTATCCCCCACCTCCTATCACTGAAGGTAAACAGGATAAATATAGAAGTATTTTCAAAGAGAAGGTCCAGCAAATCTGGAAGAAGAACTTTTGCCCTGGAGCCAGTGAAAACATTCACACTGTCACCCAAAGATATGAGACACTGGTCCCATTTTGTAATCCGAAAATGCTTGCAGGGCCATTTCCACACACGGTGGCCCCACCTGCGCCGGGAAGACCACTCTGGCCAAGAAGTGCATGCTGGACTGGACGCAGGACAACCTCGCACAGATCTGCCCCCGCGCCTTCTACCTCAGCTGCAAGGTGCTCAGCCGCAAGGGGACGTGCTCCTTCGCACAGGTGCTGGCCGAGAGCGCCCCAGACCTGCAGGATGCCCTTCCGCAGGTCCTCGCCCAGGCGCAGAAACTCCTGTTCGTCATTGATGCTTTTGAGGAGCTGCGCGTGCCCTCGGGGGTGGGGGCGCTGGT
Organism: Callorhinus ursinus; assembly: GCF_003265705.2. NCBI lineage: Eukaryota > Metazoa > Chordata > Mammalia > Carnivora > Otariidae > Callorhinus > Callorhinus ursinus. The sequence continues at coordinate 243,168 of NW_027397168.1, forward strand.
GCACGACCTGTGTGGCGACTGGAGGACGCAGAGACCTGCGCCTGTCCTCCTGGGGAGCTTGCTGAAGAGAAAGCTCTTACCCACGGCCACCCTACTGGTCACCACGCGGCCCGAGGCCCTGAGGGAGCTGCGGTTCCTGGTGGAGCGGCCACTCTTGGTGGAGATGGAAGGGCTCTCAGAACGCGACAGGAGGGCGTATTTCCTGCGACACTTTGGAGAGGAGGCTCGGGCGCTGCGCGCTTTCCACCTGATGAAGAGCAATGCGGCACTGTTCCGCATGGGCGCGGCGCCCGCGGTGTGCTGGATGGTGTGCACCTGCCTGGGGCTGCAGATGGACGAGGCCGAGGACCCCCGCCCCACCTGCCAGACCGCCACGTCGCTGCTGCTGTGCTTTCTCTGCAGTCGGTTCGCACCGGTGCGGGGCAGCTGCCCGGGTCCACACCTCGCGGCTGCGCTGCGCGCCCTGTGCCTGCTGGCCGCCGAGGGCACGTGGGCGCAGACCTCGGTGTTCGATGGACACGACCTGCGCAGGCTGGGCATGGACGAGTCTGACCTGCGCCCTTTCCTGGACACAAGTATCCTCCAGAAGGGCAGAAACTGTGAGGGCTGCTACTGCTTCGTCCACCTGAGCGTCCAGCAGTTCCTGGCCGCTGCGCTCTACGTTCTGGGCAGCGAGGACCACCCAGACGCGGGGAGCCCCGGCTGGAACATTGGGGGTGTGCAGAGGCTGCTGTCCAAGGAAGAAGGACTCAAGAACCCCCAGCTGGCCCCCGTGGGGCGCTTCCTATTCGGCCTCGCCAATGAAAAGAGGGCCAGGGAGCTGGGGACCACGTTTGGCTGCCCGGTGTCCACGGAGGTCAAGCAGGAGCTACTGGAATGCAGAATAAGGTCCGCCGAGAACAGACCCTTCTCCTCGGTGACCGACACGAAGGAGATTTTGTACTGTCTCTATGAATCCCAAGAGGAGCTGCTTGTGAAGGAGGCCATGGCCCAGGTCACGGAAGTGTCCCTGCATTTGCAAGATACCTCGGACATGGTGCACGCAGCATTCTGCCTCACGCATTGTGAAAACTTGCAGAAAATGTGGCTGCGGGTAGAAAAGGGGATGTTCCTGGAGAACGACGCTGCAGGGGAATCAGAGGCTCAGGCTGACGGGTAAGGATCTGCCCTGTTCACTCTGTTAGTGTCGCCCTCTTCAGCCTCATCCCCTGCTGCATTAGGAACAGGGCAGAGTGTCCTGCTCCCTGTGGCTTAGGGTCAGAATTTTCTTCTTGCCAGAATTTCTTCTGCCAGCTTGCCATTCAAGGTGGGGAGCACGAAGCTCAGATTAATAGTGGGGTCTTTGGAACCAGACCTTGTTTTGAGACCTGTCTCCTTTTTTCTTTGAGCAATTTTTGCAGATGGTTCTACCTTATTTCAGTCCTCATGTTGGTTGTCTAGGTTGCCCATTTGTATGGGATTGTCCCATTTTGCATGACAGATGGAAAGGCATTAAAGATGTGAAGTCAGAGGTTGATTCCACAAGGTTTCTGAAAGCTGGCCCCCATCGGTGATCATGGGTACCTGCCTAACACAACTGACACAGTGAAATTACCCCAGTCAGTCATGAGGCTTTTCTATTCTTGATGTAGGCTCAAGTAACATCAGCTCAGCTCATAAAGACTTTCCAAATACTATTTATCACCTGGTGGCTACGTGTAATCTTCCATGTTGAGGATCCTGGTTTCAGAAAATCGTGCTTGAGTGGGATTAGAACTCCAGTCTGCTGGCTTATGAAGTCCTCCTGTCACAACCCAAGACCACTGCTCATGGTCCTGTGTAGGGCCCTCCCCCCTACACACATACTGACATTCATTTTATCAACTTGCCTCTTCCTCAACCCTAGATTATCATCCAAATTCAGTATCTGAAATCCTCATGCATATTCACGGAGCCAGAATAAAATGCCCTCCTGGCTTTCCTGTTGGAGGTGTCTGTTTTACACATTCCCTTAACTTTCCTTCACATTCCTTCCCCATTTAGCAGAGAGCCATGAACTCAAGTCACCCCAAGGGGGCGTTAGGACCATGACAGCTGGGCACGAACATTTCTCCACCTCGCAGATCATCAGGAGTCCACAGACCTTATCCCTTTGTCTGTGTCCGGATTTTGTTTCTTCTCTCATTCAAGCGTTTACACAGGCCCACATGCTGATTTACCTAAATCTTTCTTCTGCAGGAGGGCATCAAAGAGCTGCTTTGAATGAAAATGAGATTGCACGAATAGCCTCCTCTCCCTATCCCATCCAAGATCCCAAGTCAAAATAGTCTCCATTTTTACTTTTTCTTTTTTAACCTTGGTTTGGTTAAAACCAGCAATGGTGCCAACGTTGAAATGACAGGTAATTAACCACAGTTGGGCTGCTTGGTTCTCGGAGCCCCCCATCTGAGAAGAAGGCAACGGATGTCTTTAGGTGTGATTGTGGTCATTCTTATCCAAAACACAAACTGATGCTTTTCATGAACGTTCCTTTCAGGTGCTTTTTGCCACTTTCCTTTCTGCAGGCCCATAGCATTGCTGGTCTGTAACTCCTGGGATGCTTAAATCACAAGATGCTTTCAGTCAGGTCACTTCCTTAGGTAGAAGGGTGGTAAGGAGCCCGTGTCTACGTAATGGCTTGATTATCTTACCTTGATAAGACCATTGCACTAACCCTACACAGCCTCAGATTTCTCTCCCCAGAGCATATAGACCATGCTCTTTGAAAGTCACAAACTAGCTTTATAATGGCTTGTCCTCCTCATGTTGCTTCAAGTTCTACAATGAGGTTGTTAACTTTAAATATGTCTTTCATTGAGGCAAGCACCACTAATAAAACCAAAGGTATAACCTCATCTTAAAACAGCCATGGGCACGGGGCGCCTGCATGGCTCAGTCGTTAACCGTCTGCCTTCAGCTCAGGTCATGATCCCAGGGTCCTGGGATCGAGGCCTGCATCGGGCTCCCCGCTCAGCGGGAAGTCTGCTTCTCCCTCTCCCACTCCCCCTGCTTGTGTTCCCTCTCTTGCTGTCTCTCTCTGTCAAATAAATAAATAATCTTTAAAAAAAAAAAAAAACAGCCATGGGCGCTAGAGGTGACAGAATCTAAGTTCTGTCTGGCTTCTTTTCCTTCCCTTATTTCAAACCACAAAATGTCTACTTTGTGTAGGACTTGCTGTTGAGTCAAATCTACTAATGAAGTTTCTTGCCTTTATAAACTGCTTATTTCTTCTCCCGGCTCTTTTGAAACAGGAAGATATTCACATTGACTCAAATAAAGTTACTCTTCCATTAGTGCCTTTGGAAGAGCAACCCCCAAACATGGTCTTGTGTAGCCTTGCCCATCTGTAGGAGAAAGGACAATTATCCTTCAGAAGACAGAGTGACACGAATGACCAGCCTCATAAGACTTAGAGGCAGAGTGGAATATAAGAAGTCAATTATTCAGATAAATTTTTATGATCTGGAAACCGGATTCCTTGATTTCAAATCAGCTGAGCACGGTTATAGGCTGAGGGATGGAAGATGGTAGGAGGTAACGTAGGTGCTGGGATCTTATTGTCTCACTTTGAGTTCTGTATTAGAACTCTGTCACTATGTGATGATGTACGGTGAGTTAGATACTTTCCTGTGCTTCCATTCCATTACCCTCAAGTAGCCACAGTACCTATCCAGGGTAGTAGGGGTTGTTTTTTTTTTTTTTATTAGTCACCATTCAGTCTATCATTAGTTTTTGATGGAGTGTTCCCTGATTCAATATTTGCGTATAACACCCAGTGCTCATCCCAACATGTGCCCTCCTTAATACCCATCACTGGGCTACCCCATTCCCCACCCCCCCTCCTCTGAAACCCTCAGATTGTTCCCAGAGTCCATAGTCTCTCATGGTTCGTCTCCCCCTCTGATTCTCCCCCCTTCAGTTTTCCCTTCCTTCTCCTAATGTCCTCCTTGCTATTCCTGATGTTCCACAGATAAGTGAAACCATGTGATATTTGACTTTCTCTGCTTGACTTATTTCACGTAGCATAATCTCCTCCAGTTCCATCCATGTTGATACAAATGGTGGGTATTCATCCTTTCTGATGGCTAATATTCCATTGTATATATGAACCACATCTTCTTTATCCATTCTGTTGAAGGCATCTCGGCTCCTTCCACAGTTTGGCTATTGTGGACATTGCTACTATGAACACTGGGGGGCATGTACCCCTTCTTTTTACTACATTCGTATCTTTGGGCTAAAGACCTAGTAGTGCAATTGCTGGGTCATAGGGTAGCTCTATTTTTAATTTTTTGAGGCACCTCCACACTGTTTTCCAAAGTGGCTGTACCAACTTGCACTCCCACCAACAGTGTAAGAGGGTCCCCCTTTCTCCACAAACTCTCCAACATTCGTTGTTTCTTGCCTTGTCAATTTTTGCCATTCTAACTGGTGTAAGGTGGTATCTAAATGTGGTTTTGATTTGAATTTCCCTGATGGCTAATGATGATGAACACTTTTTCATGTGTCAGCCATTTGTATGTCTTCCTCGGAGAAGTGTCTGTTCATGTCTTCTGCCCATTTTTTGACTTGATTATTTGTTTTTTGGGTGTTGAGTTTGAGAAGTTCTTTATAGATCTTGGATACCAGCCCTTTGTCTGTAGTGTCATTTGCAAATATCTCCTCCCATTCTGTGGGTTGCCTCCCTGTTTTGTTGACTGTTTCCTTTGCTGTGCAGAAGTTTTTAACTTGATGAAGTCCCAAAAGTTCATTTTTGCTTTTGTTTCAGTAGCCTTTGGAGATGAATCTTGAAAGAAGTTGCTGTGGCCAGTGTCAAAGAGGTTACTGCCTATCTTCCTCTCCAGGATTTTGATGGATTCCTGCCTCACATTGAGGTCTTTCATCCATTTTGAGTTTATCTTTGTGTATGGTGTTAAAGAATGGTCCAGTTTCATTCTTCTCCATGTGGCTGTCCAATTTTCCCAGCACCATTTATTGAAGAGACTGTCTTTTTTCCATTGCGTATTTTCTCCTGCTTTGTCAAAGATTATTTGACCATAGAGTTGAGGGTCCATATCTGGGCTCTCTATTCTGTTCCATTGGTCTATATGTCTGTTTTTGTGCCAGTACCATGCTGTTTTGGTGATCACAGCTTTGTAATGTAGCTTGAAATCGGGCAACATGATGCCTCCGGCTTTGTTTTTCTTTTTCAACATTTCCTTGGTGATTTGGGATCTTTCCTGATTCCATACAAATTTTAGGATTGTTTGTTCCAGCACTTTGAAAAATGTCATTGGAATTTTGATCAGGATGGCATTGAAGGTATAGATTGCTCTGGGTAGCATAGACATTATAACAATTTTATTCTTCCAATCCATGAGCATGGAATATTTGTCCTTTTTGTGTCTTCCTCAATTTCTTTCATAAGTGTTCTGTAGTTCCTAGAGTATAGATCCTTTACCTCTTTGGTTAGGTTTATTCTGCAGTATCTTATAGTTTTTACTGCTATTGCAAATGGAATCATTTCTCTAATTTCTCTTTCTACAGTTGCATTGTTAGTGTATAAGAAAGCAACTGATTTCTGTGCATTGATTATTGTATCCTGCCACATTACTGAATTGCTGTGTGAGTTCTAGTAATTTGGGGGTGGAGTCTTTTGGGTTTTCCACATAAAGTATCATGTTGTCTGCAAGAAGAGAGAGTTTGACTTCCTCTTTGCCAATTTGAACACCTCTTATTTCTTTTTGTTGTCTGCTGTTGCTAGGACTTCTAGTACTATGTTGAACAATAGTGGCGAGAGTGGGCATTCTTGACGTATTCCTGATCTTAAGGGAAAGGCTCTCAGCTTTTCCCCATTGAGGATGATATTCACTCTGGGATTTTCATAGACGGATTTTATGAAATTGAGGAATGTTCCCTCTATCCCTCTATGCTGAAGAGTTTTAATCAGGAAAGGATGTTGTATTTTGTCAAATGCTTTTTCTGCATCACTTGAGAGGATCATATCGTTCTTGTGTTTTCTTTTATTAATGTGTTCTCTCACATTGATTGATTTGTGAATGTTGAACCACGCTTGCATCCCAGGAATAAATCCCACTTGGTTGTGGTGGATGATCCTTTTAATGTATTATTGGATCCTATTAGCTAGGATTTTGTTGATGATTTTGGTATCCATATTCATTAGAGATATCAGTTTGAAATCCTCCTTTTTGATGGAGTCATTGCCTGGTTTGGGGATTAAGGTAATGCTGGCCTCATAAGATAAGTCTGGAAGCTTTCCTTCTGTTTTTATTTTTTGAAACAGCTTCAGTAGAATAGGTATTATTTCTTCTTTGAATGTTTAGTAGAATTCCCCAGGGAATCCTTCAGGCCCTGGACTCTTGTTTTTTGGAAGGTTTTTGATCACTGCTTCAATCTCGTTACTGGTTATTGGCCTATTCAGGTTGTCAGTTCCTTCCTGTTTCAGTCTTGGGCGTTTTATAGGTTTTCAGAAAGGCATCCATTTCATCCAGATTGCTCAGTTTATTGGCATATAGTTGTTGATAATAATTTCTAATAATTGTTTCTATGTCCTTGGTGTTAGTTGTGATCGCTCCCCTTTCATTCATAATTTTATTAATTTGGGTCCTTTCTCTTTCTTTTGGATAAGTCTGCCAGGGGTTTATTGATCTTATTAATTCTTTCAAAGAACCAGCTTCTAGTTTCATTGATTTGATCTACTGTGTTTCTGGTTTCTAATTCATTGATCTCTGCTCTAATCTTAATTATTTATCTTCTAATGCGTGGCTTAGGCATTGTTTGTTGCTTTTTCTCTAGTTCTTTAAGGTGTAGAGTTAGTTGGTGAATTCGGAATTTTTCTTTTTTTTTTTTTTTTTTTTGAGTGAGGCTTGGATGGCTATGTATTTCCCCCTTAGGACCGCCTTTGCAGTATCCCATAGGTTTTGGACCAATGTGTTTTCGTTCTCATTGGTTTCCATGAATTGTTTAAGTTCTTCTTTGATTTCCTGGTTGACCCAAACATTCTTTAGCAGAGTCGTCTTTAGCTTCCAAGTGTTTGAATTTCTGCCAAATTTTTTCCTGCGATTGAGTTCCAGCATTAAAGCATTATAGTCTGAGGGTATGCAGGGAATAATCTCAGTCTTTTGGTATCAGTTGAGACCTGATTTGTGACCCAGTATGTGGTCTATTCTGGAGAAAGTTCCATGTGAGCTCGAGAAGAATGAGTATTCTGTTGTTATAGGGTGGAATGTTCTGTATATATCTATGAGGTCCATCTGGTCCAGTGTGTCATTCAAAGCTCTTGTTTTTTTGTTGATTTTCTGCTTAGGTGATCTGTCTATTGCTGAGAGTGGAGTACTGAGGTCTCTTAGAGTTAACGTATTATTATCAATATGATTCTTTATTTTGGTTAATAATTGGCTTATGTAGTTGACTGTTCCATGTTGGGGGCATAGATATTTACAATTGTTAGATCTTCTTGTTGGATATACCCTTTAAGAATGATACAGTGTCCTTCTGTGTCTCTAACTACAGTCTTAGCTTAAAATCTAATTTGTCTGATATGAGAATTGCTATCCCAGCTTTCTTTTGAGGTCCGTTGGCATGGAAGATGGATCTCCATCCCTTCACTTTCAGTCTGGATGTATCTTTAGGTTCCAAATGAGTCTCTTGACAGCATGTGGATGGATCCTGTCTTTTTATCCAATCTGCAACCCTGTGCCATTTTATGGGAACATTTAGGACGTTCACGTTGAGAGTGATTATTGAAAGATAGGAATTTATTGTCATCATGTTGCCTGTGAAGTCCTTGTTTCTATAGATTGTCTCTGTAAATTTCTGTTGTATATCACTCTTGGGGTCTTTCTCTTTTATAGAACCCCCCTTAATATTTCTTGCAGGGCTGGCTTAGTGTTCACATATCCTTTCATTTTCTGCCAGTCTTGGAAGCTCTGCATCTCTCCATCCATTCTAAATGACAGCCTTGCCGGATAAAGTATTCTTGACTGCATGTTCTCTTCGTTTAGTACCCTGGTTATGTCTTGCCAGGCCTTTCTGGCTTGCCAGGTCTCTGTGGATAGGTCTGACGTTATTCTGATGTTCCTCCCTCTGTACTGAAGGAATCGCTTCCCCCTAACTGTCCTTAAGATGGTTTCCTTGGTTCTAAGATTTCTAAGAGTTTTACTATTACATGCCGGGGTGTTGGTCTGTTTTCCTTGATCTTGGGAGGGGTCCTCTCTGCCTCTAGGACACAAATGTTTGTTTCATTCCCCAGATTAGGGAAATTCTCAGCTCCAATTTGCTCAGATATATCTTCTAGTCGTCTCTCTCTCTCTCTCCACCCCATCATGTATCCCAATAATTCTGATATTGAAGCATTTCGTGGTGTCACTTATTTCTCTAATTCTGTTTTCATGGATTTTGAGCTGTTTCTCCCAAGCCTCCTCTTCTTCATTCTTTTCTATCAATTGGTCTTCTAGATCACTAATTCATTCTTCTGTCTCATTTACCCTAGCTGTTAGAGTATCAATATTAGATTGGATCTCATTGATAGCATTTTTAAGTTCTGCCAGTTCAGCTTTCATTTCTGCCCTTAGAGACTCTATGTTGCCATTAATCGATTTCTCCATTCTAGCTATTGTAGCTATTCTAGCTTCACAACTGCTACTCTGAATTCCATTTCCGACATCCTGGTTATATCTGTATCCTTTTGTAAATCAGTGGCAGAAGTCATAGTCTCTGAGTCTTTCCTATCTTGGGGGTTCCTCCTCTTAGTCATTCTGTTGAGGGGTGGTTGAGGGAATGTACAGAGTCCAAATTATTGACCACAACCCAAGCAAGATGCACCTGTCTTATAGGGACCTTAGGGTTGTCAGCCTCTTGTTCTCCCAGCCACAGTCTTCTGTGGGAGGGGCCTGCCACACTGTTACTCAGGCAACCCTATTTGGGCAGGGTTGCCCTGCCCCCTGTGGCAGGAGATGGGCTCAGCAAACACCAGTTTTGGGGGGCTTTTGTTCTCTGGCGGCTTTCCCTGGTGGCTTTCCACGTCTCTTCTGAGAGAGCAGAAGAGACCATTTCCAACCCTCTGCCTCAGAACAGAGAGATCACAGTTCTTCAGTGAGCACTCCAGGCCACACTATCTCCATTTCTGTCTATGCTGCTAAAAAACAGCATCCTGGGTTGTGCACCCCTCAGCAGCACTCCCAGTCCTCACCTCCAGGTCAGGGCACGTGTCTGCCCTTTGTGCTTCTAAAACCACCAGCCACCCCCAGTTCACACGTGCAGCTCTGCCACTCCAGGTTTCAGTCCAGGGGCCTGCCCTAAAGTCCTTTCCCCACTGCTACCGGTCTGCAAGTCTGTGCCCTGTCCCCAGCGCAGGAGGCTTTCACACACCGGTGGTGCAGGATCCCAATGGCTCCCTCCCCCTTCTGTTTATCTTCCATTATCTCCCTGTGGAATCACGGCTCCCTGCTTCATACCTCAAAACAACCATCTGCGATATTCTGTTTGTAGAGATCCAGATATATCTTCTTACATCTCAGGCTGATTTCGTGGGTGGTCATAGTGGTCTGGTGAATATCCAGCTCAATTCAGGGGACCAGTTGGAATAGGGTCGCCTACTCCTCCACCATCTTTTCCCAAGTCCCTCAAATACATAAAAAAATCTTTAAAAAAAAGACGTTTGAGTTCTTTCTCCAGTGATATGTCTTGTGATGAGTTGTCTGATAGTGATGCTAAGTGATTAAATCATCTGACTTTCAGAGCTACACTTATTTATTAGGGCTATATGCCCAGAGAAACCTCCCCCGAAATATCTTCACAGTGATGGACAAATGTTAGTTTTCTCTCCAGCAATATTTGGTGAATTCCCTCCTTTGCCTCTTTTTTTTTTTAAGATTTTATTTATTTATTTATTTGAGAGAGAGAGAGAGAGAATGAGAGATAGAAAGCACGAGAGGGAAGAGGGTCAGAGGGAGAAGCAGACTCCCTGCTGAGCAGGAAGCCTGATGTGGGACTCCATCCCAGGACTCCAGGATCATGACCTGAGCCAAAGGCAGTCACTTTACCAACTGAGCCACCCAGGCACCCTCCATCCTTTGCCTCTTCCCAGTAGGTTCCAGAATGATCAATATGTGTTTCCTTTCTGGATGGATCTTTTTTCCGTGTTCAACTCAAACAAGAATCTGGTATTTCTAGACATCAGCCAGTATTTCTAGACATTCCTTAGTACCTCATCAGTGAAGCTTCTTTGTGAAAAAATGGACTCTGCTACCCATAATCTTCAGAAAGTGGTGTAAGTAGAAGCTAATCCCAGGATTAAAACCCCTAGGGCATAACCACGTTCCTTACATTTTTAATATTGGAGCAATATTTGAATTCCTTTCCCAAAGTCCAGCTGGGTACTCAAGACATAATTGAGACGGTTCATACCTTACATTTGTCTACTGAATCATATAAAGTCACTTTTTTCCAATTTTTTATTGTGGTATAACCTAAAACTTAACATCTTAACCATTCTTAAGTTCACGATTATGCATTTTTAAATGTATAATTATGCAACCACCACCACCATCCATCTCCAGAACTCTTCATTTTACAAAACTGAAACCCTGTCCCCATTAAACAATAATTCCCCATGATCCCTTCTCCCCAGCCCTTGGCAACCACCATTTCACTTTTTCTTATAAAGTAATTTTAATGCAATGTGAAATATGATTTGGCTGTCCATGAAACACCGTGATGAACATCCAGATCCTGGGGGCAGCTTTAATACCATTAAGACAACCATAGGGCTGTGTGTAAACAGGATTTCTCGACCTCTGCAGACACTGGGGTTGGGCTAGATAATTCTTTGTTGTGGGGGCCTGTCCTGTGCATCATAGGATTTTTAGCCCTAGCCCTGGCCTCTACCTTCCAGATGCCAGTGGCACCCACACATGCCCAGTTGTGACAACCTAAAATGTCTCCAGACATTGCCAGGTGTCCCAGGGGGTACAAAATCACCCCTGACTGGGAGCACTGTTGAAGAGATGGTGTCGATGTGCTGAGACAGGCCTGTGACCTGGGCTGGGTATGTCTGAATATGATCCAAAAATCTGTGTAGTTGAATGAAGTTGGGAAGAATTGATGGGGCTCAGAAGTACCGGAAAAAGGTAATTACACAAGTTAAATACTCGTAATCAGAATACAGTGTGCTCATGTTCACCTATGACAGCACCTCAGGGTCTTCCTGTGGGGCTCACCTGTGCTGCTCATGTGCTGGAAAAGTCCTGGAAGGTTACACATGGGCAGACTGTGGGGGAGGTTTAGGGAAGGAGAGCAAACATGATTTAGTCAGCAAAATGGGCTTTGGTACCAGCAAGACCCTCTCCAGATGCAGGTGTCCTCTTTCACAGGTTTCTTTCTCAATGTAAAGAAAGAAGGAGCTCTTCTGCCACTTAGGGTTATACCAGCCATGTGATCCTGATTCTACATGCAAGATGTTGAGCAGGACATAGTGCTCCTGAAATGTGCCCATTGGTAACACTTCAGGGGAAGAAGCTACTACCCTTCCTTATCTCTTTCAAAAAGTCACAGAACAGCCTTTGTCTGAAACGACTGTTGATGACCAACTTCCCCTTTGCAAAAGTCTGAGATGACTAAAGAAACTGGGGCTTCCGATAGTTTCTAAAATTAGATGTTAAGCTGTACAAAGTTTCAGTTAATGCAAAATGAGTTCTGGAGATGTAACTGTGCACCAATGTGACAACAGTTAACAATACTGCGTTGTATACTTGAAATTTGCTAAGAGACTTGATCTCAAGTGTTCTCACCACAAAAAAAAAAAGAAATAGTGATTATGTGAATTATAGGTATGTTCACTAGCTTGATTGTGGTGATGATTTCACAAGGTAGGAGTATATTGAAACATTAAGTTTTATACCTTAATATATATAGTTTTTTTTACCACACCTCAGTGGAGGTGAAAAATATGAACGTTTCCCATGTTTAAACCTGTTGCGGCCCTTTGTTCCCATGTATATAGAAATGCAAGATTTCACCTCTCTTGTCATTTCCCTAGCCTCAAAAATATTTTCCCAGCAGATGCTTATTAGAACTTCTGCCTTGTTTTTGGTGGTCATGAGACTCTCACGCATTTGACCCTTCAAGGAAATAACCAGAATGCTATGCTCCCCATATTGTGTGAGATCTTAAGACACCCAAAATGTAATCTGCAATACCTAAGGTATATCCCACCATCACTGAAAACTCCCAGCATGTGCACAGAGCTGCCACAAGCCTATATAGCAACTCTATAAATTAGGGGGAGAAATCCCTTATTCTGATTAGAAACAGTCCTACTCAGGGCACATGGCCCAGAACAGAAAATGGGCTGGAGTTTAGTTTCCACTTGTATTGATCATTGAACAACCTGAACAACTATCCATAAAAGTCCAAAGAAATGCTCAGAAACTGGATACAGTCCTTTCTCAGAGAGAATTTGTTCATGGTTTATGTTTCTCCTATGTCATGATTCAGAATACCAGATTCTGTCCAGATTCATCTGTCCAGGTAAGGATGCTTTGAGAGCATCAGGTTTTCCCTTTCTTGGTAGTCCTCTGGGTTGAGAGATCTCACCTTGGGATGTACTCCATGTGATTTCTCTGTGAGGATTTTCATTAATCATCATGGGGTTCCATTGATCCTCACTTGTCCACTTTTGAGTAGCAATAGGAACATAGTTTAAGGTGATCTGTTGGTCTCAGATTGTGGTTCTGCCTCTACTGCTATGATTTTGGGCTATTTAACTAGGTCTTATCCCCATCAATAGGATGGAGTAATGCACATCTCATAAGGATTTGAGGACTGAATGAAACCAAGTCCAAGCACACATGTATTCATTGTTGCATTATTGATAGTAGCCGCTGTCATAATTGACTGTTACCAATGACCTTCTTTTCTTTTCCCTGTGAGGATTCACCAGGACAAGTGTGAAATTTGAAGATTGGGGGTATTAACTTGTTTCTCAAGGAGTAAATGGATACCCAAAATGGAAGGAGGAGACTCCATATAAATTTGTTTTATTTTATGGGAAGCCATTAAATATTCTACTTTGTGTTCCAATGCCCAAGTTAATTTTGGTTCCTCTATTATAGGTTAGACTCTAAGAGAAGAAAGTGTTATTGAATTTTACTTAAGTTTAGTTATATGGTACATAGTCCACTTAGCACTTCATGTGAATTATCAACTTTAATAAACACTCAACATGAGTGTATGACTTGTTTCCAATTTAAAGATGGAAATGAGGTTTGATGAAGTTAAGTAACTTGGCCACATTTTCGTATACAATAAATGGCAGAACTAGGATTTTTTTTTTTTTTAGAAACCCCATTCCAAAGGCCATGATACACATAATGTCCCAATGAAATTCCATTCTCCATGGTAAGAATATTCTCTCCAGGGATAGAATATGGGCACCTTGTTGCCTGATATGCTTGATTGACTGATTTCTAAATAAATAGTTCTCAACATGTGGTCTCCAGACTAGCAGCAGCTGCATCACCTGGGAACTTGTTAAAACCCAAATTCTTGGGTCTCACTCAGATCCTCTGAATCAACTTCTGAGGATGTGGCCCAGGAATCTTCCAGGTGATACAGGACACCCTAAAACAGAAATCAGTGGGTTCTGCATCCAGAGTTTCTGAGGATTTGCATTTCTAACTGCTTCCCAGGTGATGCTGATGCACCTGGTCCAGGGACCACACTTAGCCACTGCTCCACATCATTTAGTCCAGGACATGACATAATGTGGAATGAGGGGTAAAACTGGAGACAGTTATCCAGTGGTTGATTCTTAAGAATGACTTGTTCCCATTTCTCTGGCAGGTTGGTGACTTGTTCTGCCACCATCCAGCAATGGGCCCATTTCTCCTCCTCCCTCAAGATGAACCAGTCCCTCACTTGCCTGAACCTCACAGCAAATGAGCTCCCGGAGGAGAGTGCCAAGTTGTTGTGCACAACTCTGAGACACCCAAGATGCTTCCTGCAGAGGCTATCATAAGTACTGCCTCTCTTCCCATGGAGCATCTCTGTTTTAAGTCTGGGGCCACAGAGGGAAGAGCAATAGTACTACGGGACATACAGGGAAACCCCTATGGGACCTCCTACTGATGTGGACACCTGGTTCCCATTTCTGGTCCCAGGCAGGTGGCTCATGCATCTTACCCTTCTCTCACTCTTGGTCCTTCATGATTGAGCATTAAACACATGATGAGAGAAGAAGGGGGCTAACAAGAAGAGCTGTAGCTGGAGACTCTAGCCTTTGGCGACAGCCAAGAACATTGGGCTTTGGAAATGTTCTCACCCTCTTACCACTTGTGTGACACTTTGGCAGGTTGGAAAACTGTCGCCTTACAGAAGCCTGTTGCAAGGAGCTCTCCTCTGCTTTGATCATCAACCAGAGGCTGACGCACCTGTGCTTGGCAAAGAATGTCCTGGGAGATGGTGGCGTAAAGCTTTTGTGTGAAGGCTTGAGTTTCCCTGACTGTCAACTACAGATGCTGGTGTAAGTCTGTGCTGCTGTGTGTGTGCATGTGTGCATGCTGGATTCAAAGAGGACAGGTGTAAGCATTTAATAGTTCCTTTGAATACCCCAATCATAATGCTGGCATTTAAATCTGGTGAGACCTGACAGGAGGGTGTTAGAAAAAAAAATACAAAACATAGTGTCAATATTTCATAGGGATTTGGGGATGTAGCTGGTTTCCAGGTTTGGGGGTTTTTAATGCATGCCCCCTTTAAAGATTTTATTTATTTGTCAGAGAGAGTGTGCACAAGCAGGGGGAGCAGCAGGCATAGGGAGAAGGAGGATCCCAGGACCCTGGGATCGTGACCTGAGCCAAAGGCAGACACTTAACTGACTGAGCCACCAGGCATCCCCTATGCATGTTCTTAGTACCATGTAACGTAAGCTCTACCTGCAACTGAGTGTACGTGGAGTTATTTGCCAACAAGCTCATTAAAATCCTCTTGTTTTTTTAATTTTATTTTATTATATTAGTCACCATACAATACATCATTAGTTTTTGGGGTAGTGATCCATGATTCATGGTTTTCATGTAACACCCAGTGCTCCCTGCAGTATGTGCCCTCCTTAATACCCATCACCGGGCTAGCCCATTCCCCCACCCCATCCCCCCACCCCATCCCCTCTAAAACCCTCAGTTTGTTTCTCAAAGTCCATAGTCTTTTATGGTTCATCTCTCCCTCCGACTCCCCTCCCTTCATTTTTCCCTTCCTTCTCCTAATGTCCTCCTTGCTATTCCTTATGTTCCACAAATAAGTGAAACCATATGATAATTGACTTTCTCTGCTTGACTTATTTCGCTTAGCATCATCTCCTCCAGTCCCATCCATGTTGATGTAAAAGTTGGGTATTCATCCTTTCTGAAGGCTGAGTAATATTCCATTGTATATATGGACCACATCTTTATCCATTCATCTGTTGAAGTGCATCTCGGCTCTTTCCACAGTTTGGCTATTGCGGACATTGCTGCTATGAACATTGGGATGCATTTGGCCCTTCTTTTCACTACATCTGTGTCTTTGGGGTAAATACCCAGGAGTGCAATTGCTGGGTCATAGGGTAGCTCTATTTTTAACATCTTGAGGCACCTCCACACTGTTTTCCAAAGTGGCTGTACCAACTTGCATTCCCACCAACAGTGTAAGAGGGTTCCCCTTTCCCCACAACCTCTCCAACATTTGTTGTTTCTTGCCTTGTCCATTTTTGCCATTCTAACTGGTGTAAGTTGGTATCTCAATGTGGTTTTTAAGATTTTATTTATTTGCGAGAGAGAGAATGAGAGACAGAGAGCATGAGAGGGAAGAGGGTCAGAGGGAGAAGCAGACTCCCTGCTGAGCAGGGAGCCTGATGTGGGACTCAATCCCGGGACTCTCCAGGATCATGACCTGAGCCGAAGGCAGTTGCTTAACCAACTGAGCCACCCAGGTGCCCCCTCAATGTGGTTTTTTTTTTAAAGATTTTATTTATTTATTCATGAGAGACAGAGGGAGGGAGAGAGAGAGAGAAGCAGAGGGAGAAGCAGGCTCCCAAGGAGCAGGGAGCCCGATGCGGGACTCGATCCCAGGACCCTGGGATCACGACCTGAGCCGAAGGCAGACGCTTAACCATCTGAGCCACCCAGGTGCCCCCTCAATGTGGTTTTGATTTGAATTTCCCTGATGGCTAATGAATTTCATGTGTCTGTTACCCATTTGCATATCTTCTTCAGAGAAGTGTCTGTTCATGTCTTCTGCCCATTTTTTGACTTGATTATTTGTTTTTTTGGGTGTTGAGTTTGAGAAGTTCTTTATAGATCTTGGATACCAGCCCTTTGTCTGTAGTGTCATTTGCAAATATCTTCTCCCATTCTATGGGTTGCCTCTTTGTTTTGTGGACTGTTTCCTTTGCTGTGCAGAAGCTTTTTATCTTGATGAAGTCCCAAAAGGTCATTTTTGCTTTTGTTTCACTAGCGTTTGGAGATGAATCTTGAAAGAAGTTGCTGTGGCCAATGTCGAAGAGGTTACTGCCTATGTTCTCCTCTAGGATTTTGATGGATTCCTGTCTCACATCGAGGTCTTTCATCCATTTTGAGCTTATCTTTGTGTATGGTGTTAGAGAATGGTCCAGTTTCATTCTTCTGCATGTGGTTGTCCAATTTTCCCAACACCATTTATTGAAGAGACTGTCTTTTTTCCATTGCGTATTTTTTCCTGCTTTGTCAAAGATTATTTGTCCATGGAGTTGATGGTCCGCATCTGGGCTCTCTATTCTGTTCCATTGGTCTATATGTCTGTTTTTGTGCCAGTACCGTGCAGTCTTGGTGATCACTGCTTTGTAATATAGCTTGAAATCGGGCAATGTGATGCCCCCAGCTTTGTTTTTCTTTTTTAACATTTCCTTGGTGATTTGGGGTCTTTTCTGATTCCATATAATTTTAGGATTGTTTGTTCCAGCACTTTGAAAAATGTCATTGGAATTTTGATCGGGATGGCATTGAAGGTATAGATTGCTCTCGGTAGTGTAGACATTTTAACAATGTTCATTCTTTCAATCCATGAGCATGGAATGTTTTTGCATCTCTTTGTGTCTTCTTCATTTTCTTTCATGAGTGTTCTGTAGTTCCTAGAGTATAGATCCTTTACCTCTTTGGTTAGATTTATTCTGAGTTATCTTATGGTTTTTGGTGTTATTTCTCTAATACTCTTTCTACAGTTGCATTGTTAGTGAATAAGAAAGCAACTGATTTCTGTGCATTGATTTTGTATCCTGACACATTACTGAATTGCTGTATGAGCTCTAGTAATTTGGGGGTGAAGTCTTTTATCATCCTCAATGGGGAAAAGCTGAGAGCATTTCCCTTAAGATCAGGAACACATCAAGGATGCCCACTCTCACCACTGTTGTTCAACATAGTACTAGAAGTCCTAGCAACAGCAATCAGACAACAAAAAGAAATAAAAGGTATTCAGATTGGCAAAGAAGAAGTCAAACTCTCTTTTCACAGGTGACATGATACTTTATGTAAAATCCTCTTGTTAACACTAAAATCATAGGACAAATTTTGAGAAAGGAATGGAGCTGCATCGACTGTTTCTACTCAGAGATTCTATTCAGTGTTAACATCTCCAGTGTTCTTGCCATCTACAAAATCACCTCTGACAGTAACTGTCAGCATTTCCTATAAACCAGTTTTAATCTAGGATATTCCTTAAGGCACTCAGTATCCAACAACTACTCACTCACTTAAAATTCCATGAAGCATTCAGTTCATGGCTAGAGAGAGGTAGAAGGAAAGGATTTTACCCCTCTGTCTCAGCCCCCAAACTCTAAAATAATATAAAGTTCCATATGAATTAAGATGCTACCAACCCACTAGCTCTTGTCTTCAAGTTATGTTACATGTTACTGCCACCCAAAGCATCTAAACAGAAAAAATAGTGATGGCCAACACTTATCAATCACCTGAATTAATTAATATGTGCCAGGCATTTTCCTAAGGTCTTGCCAGAGATTTTTTTCATTTACTCAGCCAGCCTTATAAAATAAATACCTTCTCTCCAGTTTGCAGTGCGAAAGCTAAGACTCAGACATTAAATGTCATGGTGTTTGCACCCCTGTGGAGGTAGGACTCTAAGGAACTACAGGTCAAGACCTCTTCTTTCTGGACCTCAATTCTGTTTGTGAGCTATGTCCCCACTTTACTAAGTTGTCAGAACTTGCTTGGGCCTTCCTCTGTTACCCCATAGTCCTGGAAGTTTCTATAAATTTACAAATTTCCAAGCCACGGGGGTGTGTGTTAGTTCCTCTGAAAGGCTGCCTCTGGCCCCACATCCCTGGATATATCACATGACTGCTATTCCCTGGGGTCTGGCAATGTGACAGGGGGCCCTTGTAGGAGCCAAGGCCGATACAATCACTTAGTAAAGTTCACTGAAACTAAAAGGCAGCCATGGTAGTATTCTATCACTGCTATAACAAATTACCATGAGCTTATCAGCTTAACATGGTTTGTATACTTCCATAGGCCAGAAGACCAGTATGCACAGGGCCGTGTTCCTTTCTGGAGGTTCTAGGAAGGGATTCATTCCCTTGCTCATTCAGGCTGTTGGCAGAATTTGCCTCTTTGTGGCTGTGGGATGGGGGTCCCTGCAAGCTGAGAGCTGGCCTTGTCCCCTAACAGCTGCTGTGCTCCTTGGTTCAAAGCCAGCTGGGGGGGATGCCTGGGTGGCTCAGTCATTAAGTGTCTGCCTTTGGCTCAGGTTATGATCCCAGGGTCCTGGGATCGAGCCCCACGTCGGGCTCCCTGCTCCGCGGGAAGCCTGCTTCTCCCTCTCCCACTCCCCCTGCTTGTGTTCCCTCTCTCACTGTGTCTCTCTCTGTCAAATAAATAAATAAAATCTTAAAAAAAAAAAAAAAGCCAGCTGTAGTGGGTCAAGCCCACATATTGAGTCTCTCTCCACTTCAGTAAGAAAGGACTCCTATGATTAGATTCAGCCCCTCTGTATGGTCCAGGGTAACTCACCATGTCAGGATCCCTAGTCTCAACTGCCATGTAAGGTCTGGGGATTGGAGCACAGACGTCTCTGAGGGACATTATTCTGCCTATGAAAGTAGCCAATGATAAGTTCAATCATCTCTGGTTTTCTGCTAATATCAAGTTCAGAACACTAATAGTAAACCAGGGAAAGGCAAAAAAAAAAATATTTTTTTCAATGCTTAAGAAGAAGTACCACTGATATCCTGTGTAGCTGATTAATGGATATCTAGGATCTAGTGCCAGACTTGTCCAGATGAGAACTGGTGCCCTCGACCTCTAGATACTACCTGTCTAATAACTGGATTTAGGAAGTATAATTGGCCCCTTCCCTAATAGAAGTTGCAAGTCAAGGCAAGATGGATATTCTCTGTCCCATAGTTAGGGTAGAAATAATAAATACCATTTGTATTACTTTCCTGTTTCTATAACAAATTGTCACAAACTCGGAGGCTTAAAACAACACAAACTCATTGTCTTAAAGTTCTGGAGGCCAGAAGTCCAAAATGGGTTTCCCTGGGCTAAAATCAAGGTGTCCACAGGGCTGTGTTCCTTCTGATATCTCCAGGGAAGAATCCATTTCCTGGCCTTTTCCAGCTTCTAGAGGTGCCTGCATCCCTTGGCTCATGGCCCCTTCCCCCATGTCCAAAGCCAGCAGTGTAGTGTCTTCAGTGTCCTTCTGTCTGTCTCATCACCTCTCCCCCTTGCTGGCTTTGACTCTCATGCTCCTTCTTGTAAGGATCCTTGTGATTACATTGGCTCACCTGGATAATCTCCCCACCTCCAGATCCTTAACCAGAGTCCTCTTTACACATAACATCAAATATTCACAGGGACCAGGGATTAGGATGTAGACATCTTTGCATGTGTGGAGTAGAGGGGGTGGGTGGGGCCTATATAATCACTTATATAGTAATTATAACTCCACCCATGATTTCATTTCCATGTCTCATTGTCTGCAAGCTTCTGTAAAACCTGTGGCTTGAGGTCAACGAGCTTGGTTTTGGTACATCTCCTCAGGAAGGACTCAGTTTATTTTCTTCATGTGATTGATTTCTAGGCTTTGGTGCTCCAGCATAACCAGCAGTGGCTGCAATTATCTGTCAACACTTCTCCAGCAAAATTCAAGCCTTACACACTTGGATCTGGGGCTGAGTCACATAGGAATTGCTGGACTGAAATTTCTGTGTGAGGCTTTGAAGAAGCCAACGTGTAACCTCAAATGTCTATGGTAAGTTAGGTTTTTTTACTTTAATCTCTATCTGAAATAAAATATTGGTGCAGCAAATCCCCCAGCGCAAATACAAGAGATTGGAACAAACCTGGTTATTTTTAAAATCCAGTAGGATAGCAGTTTTCACAATTTTTTTTAAATCCCCAAATTTGTGGGCAACCACAAAAGACTCCAAATAGCCAAATTAGTTCTGACAAAGAACAAAGCTGGAGGCATCACACTTCCTGATTTCAAACTATATTATGAAATCATAGTATCAAAATAGCATGGTGCTGGCATGAAAACAGATACATAAGCCAAAACAACAGAATAGAGAGCCCAGAAATAAACCCCCCACATACACAGTCAACTAATCTTTGACAAGGGCACCAAGAATACTCAGTGGGGAAGGGATGATCTCTTCAATAAATAGGTTTGAAAAAAACTGGATATCCACATGCAAAAGAATGAAATTGAACCCTTACACCATACACAAAAATTACCTCAAAATGGATTAAAGACTTAGGACATGAAACTGTAAAATTCCTCGAAGAAAACATGGGACATGAGCTCTTCAGCGTTTGTCTTGGCAATGATTTTTTGTATATGATGGTCAAAGCACTGGCAACAAAAGCAAAAATAAATAAGGGGGACTTCATCAAATGAAAAAGCTTCTGTCTACTAAAGGAAACAGTCAACAAAATGAAAAGGCAACCTACAGAAAAATATTTGGAAACCATATATCTGATAAGGGGTTAATATCCAAAATAGATAAGGAACTTATACAACTCAATAGCAAAAAATAAATAAAAATGATGAGCAAAGAACATGAAGAGATTTTTTTTTCCAAATCAGACAGACAAATGGCCAACAGGGACATGAAAAAATATTCAGCATCACTAATCACTGGGGAAATGAAAATCAAAACCACATGAACTATCACTTCATACCTTTCAGGATGGTTGTTATTAAATGAACAGAGATAACAAGTGTTGGTGAGGACATGGAGAACAGGGAATCCTTGTGTACTGTTGATGGGAATGCAAGCTGGTGCAGCCACTCTGGAAGCTATATGGGGGTTCCTCAAAAAGCTAAAGATAGAATTATCTTATGATCCAGCAATCCCACTTCTGGATATATATCCAAAGGAAATGAAGCGGGATCTTGAAAAGATATCTGCATTCTCATGTTTATTGCAGCATTTTTCACAATGGCCAAGATAGGAAACAATCTAAGTGTCCACCAACAGATGATTGGATAAAGAAGATGTGAAATATATACACACACAATGGAATATTAGCCATGAGAAGGAAGGAAATCCTGCCATTTGAGATAACATGGATGATACTTGAGGGGATTATGCTAAGTAAAATAAGACAAAGACAAATACTGTATGATACCACTTACATGTGGAATCTAAAGGAGCTGAGCTCATAGAGACAAAGTAGAGTTGTGATTGCCAGGGGCCAAGGGGTGGGAGGAAATGGGGAGGGGTGTTGATCAAAGGTTGCTGACTTCCAGGGGTGCCTAGGTGGCTCAGTCGTTAAGCGTCTGCCTTCAGCTCAGGTCATGATCCCAGGGTCCTGGAATCGAGCCGCGCATCAGGCTCCCTGCTCAGCGGGAAGCCTGCTACTCCCTCTCCCACTTCCCCCTGCTTGTGTTCCCTCTCTCACTGTCTCTCTCTCTCTGTCAAAAAAAATAAATCTTAAAAAAAAAAAAGCAGACTTCCAGTTAAAAGGTGAATAAGTTCCAGGGGCGCCTGGGTGGCTCAGTCATTGAGCATCAGCCTTTGGCTCAGGTCATGATCCCAGGGTCCTGGGATCGAGCCCCGCATCGGGCTCCCTGCTCAGCAGGAAGCCTGCTTCTCCCTCTCCCACTCCCCCTGCTTGTGTTCCCTCTCTCTCTGTCTCTCTCTGTCAAATAAGTAAAATTTTTAAAAAAATGAATAAGTTCTGGATATCTAACATATAGCATGGCGATTATAGCTAATAATACTGTTATATACTTGAAAGTTGCTAAAAGAATAGATTTTTTTCATTCCAGTGCAATTAACACAGTATTATATTAGTTTCAGGTGCACAATATAATGATTCAACACTTCCATACAGCACCCAGTGCTCATCAGGACAAGTGCACTCCTTCATCCCCATCCCCTATTTTTCCAATTCCCCCATACACCTCCACCCTGGTGACCATTGGTTTGTTCCCTTGTAGTTAAGAGCCTGTTTAAAAAAAATAGATCTTAAATTTTCTCACCAAAAGAAGAAATTATGTGTTGGGATGGAGGTGTTAGCTAACACTACAGTGGCAATCATCTTGCAATATATAAATGTGCCAAATCAACACATTTCACACCTTAAACTTACACAATGTTTTATGTCAATTATATCTCCATAAAGATTAAAGAAAATCTCCAAAACTTCTACTTTTCAACAATAAAACAGTTCTCAGCAAGTAAATTGTTCTCACACAAAAAAATGGTAACTCTGTGAGCTGATAGATGTGTTAATTAACTTGATTGTGGTGATCATTTCACAGTATGTACATATATTAAATCATTGTACAACTTAAATACACAAAATTTTTGTCAATTATACATCAGTAAAGCTGGGGGAGAAAATTCACTAGAACGGTTAAAGGAATAGCTTCTAGTCTAGGTCATCCAAAGGCCACCTGTGGACCATGTTAAGCTGCAACACTTAAGTCATCGAGAAGGAGTCGCTGCCCCAGCTCCCAGCCTCCAGAGAGCTAGGAATTCGATACTGCAGAAAATGTCACCTCCATGAGCAGATAAATGGCTTCAACTCAGTTCTGTCTCACAATCCTGTGTGAGTTAGGTACCATCACTCAAACGTACTTGAATCTGGAACCTTACTTGTGAGGGACTCTCAGATGGTAGCTAGTTTTCTGGCCTCTACAGCGCAAGAAGATAAGGCAGAGTTGTGGTGTCCAACCTCTACTGTGTAGTAGAAATGCTTGCAGCTCTGAGGATCCCAACACCCAGGCTGTACCTCAGACCACTCAAATCGGGATCTTCACAAGACCCAGACAACAGTATTTGTAAAGCTCCCAGCACTGGTGAGGATGCCAACTGAACAAATCCTCGAGCTTGCAGGTGGGGAAACCTCTGGTTGTTACAATTCATGGCAGGTGCTTGTTTGCAGGAGGCTGGTGATGGTAATAATGATGAGGAGGGGGCTCTCTTAACCACATGCACTACTGGTGTAGGGATGTATCTAGTAAGCCTTGACTTCCTGATGGTATCATCTCAGTTACGTGTTCTAGGAAATGGAGTTGGTTGTATTCACCAGAAGAGTTGGCTATGATCATGAAATATGTTTGCATGTTATTCAGTGTGCCAGGAAGTATGCTAAATGTTTGGTGTTAAGTTTAGCCTCTTCTAAATCCTGGGAAATACTTAAATGTATGACCTAATCTCATGTGTGTGTCTGTGTGTATACACATATATATGCAAACCCTTTGAACATTTGTACAATATTATTTGCTCAAAACAAACTCCTTTATTCCTTTTTTCTTTCAAATATCAAATCCAAGCCTACCGCTGCCGTCTTCCAGATATCTAGAATCTGTTCTCATACCCCCAATACGTCCTGGTAACATCCAGGTGGTTGTATAGCCTTCAGCCTAGTCTGTATTCTGCCTTCTCTGTTCCCTACAGTTTTCCAACCAAGTCCTAAGAATAACTTCTAAATTGTAGCTCTTGTCATGTTTCTGCTCAAAACCCTCGACAGTTCCCCATCTCATTCCAAGTAAAATCCAAAGTTTACAATGTCTTAAGAACCTTCTGTGAGATGGCTCCCTCTTATCTGTGACCTCATCTCTTTCAACCCTCCCTGGTTCACGCTTAAGCTGGCTACCTCAGTATTGCTTTACATGATAATCCGACACAACCTCAGGGCCTTTGCACAAGCTATGTCTCTGCCTGAGAGCTCCTACTCCAGATCTCTCTATGGTTCATATGGTTCACCCCTCAGGTCTTTTTCAACCATTGTAGTGGGCACCCCCCAGGTTCTCCCTTTGCCCTTCATAACCTTATTGGATATGACACACTACAGACATCTGTTTCCTATTAGTACATGAGCTCAGAGGGAAGAGACTTCTGTTGTTCCCTGTTGGATCCCCAACACCCAAGAGTGTGCCTGGGGTATAGGACCATATCAGTACACATTGGTTGAATGAACTAAATAATTTTGTGTCTCCCCTGTAGGTTGTAGGAATGTGCCATCACCCCTTTCAGCTCTGAAATCCTCTCATCTGCCCTAGGCAGCAATCAGAGCCTGGTCACTCTGGACCTGGGCCAGAATTCCTTGGGGTATAGTGGAATAAAGATGCTGTGTGACACCTTGAAACTTCAGCGTTCCTTCCTCCGGACACTCAGGTATGATCCTCCTGCTGCTCACGGTGTTTCCTCCAGGAATGGTAGGTTTGAGGGGGGAGCACGAACCATAGGAATTTGTTGTAGGCAACTACAGCTAACATTTAATTTTCATCCATTGATGTTTGATTGCCTGATAATTCTCCCGTTGGTCCCTTCTGTTGCTAATGCTGAGAAAATGAGTCAAAGAATGAGACCCAAACCCTGTCTGAAGCCAAGAAGCTAGACTTCTTCTAAGTGAGGGAGAGTTATGGCAGCCGGCCATTGTTGTGTTAGGAAAATCAAGCTGCAGCTCTCCTGTGGTGTCCTGAAAAAGTTTGTGTTGGGGCCGTATTGGTAACAGAGGTCTGGCAGTAGGTCTGCCTTAGAAGCATGTTCTCTGGAGTGAGTCTGACTTGGAATGAAAGGAGTCTGTGTCCTCTGTTGGTCATCAAAGCAAGCTGCCATTGAGCTGTGTTGTCTACTTGCTACCATGGCAACAGAGAACCCTACAACTCTTCTTTGTCTTGCACAAACTTGTTTAAATTCTCAGATGCAATGTAGACAACTGATGGCTTGAAATGATAATTATGTAGAAGAAACAGATTATATGTATACTCAACAAGGTAGCTTGCTAGTCGAAAGGAATGTGTAGACTCTGGTGTTTGTTTCTGTTTTTAGTCCCATTCTGGTGAGCTAGCCCTCTTACTTTACATAATATCAGTGAGTTTTATTCCAGGCGTAAAGCCCACACAGAGACAACATTTGAGCTGTTTCTTTAGATGTTCTTTCCTGAGTCTTTGAATCTCAAGATGAGCAATTGGGGGCAGGGGTGTCTTCTTCCTGAATCACAGATCCTAGACAGGCACAGAGACCCTGGATTCAGAATGTGGTTTTTAGTTCTTTGATTTTATCAGCTACCCCATATCCTTCTGATATGCTCTTTTAAGTTAACTAGAGTCATTTTCTCTTGCATGGTGACACTGTTTCTGATTCCTTCATCACTTGGCCAGACACAGCTTGACTGTGGGAACTAATTTTGTGCTTCTACTGCAGACCATGACTAACCTCCAACAATCATGAATAGACAAAATTAAATTTGACCTTGGAGGGTCATGTTGAAAATATTTTGAAGCTCCTTGGCCCTTACTTTAACCAAAGTTATTTTACTGTGATTTTGATGTATGTAAATATTGTGACATAATCATCATAATCAAGCTAATTAACACATCCATCACCTCATATAGTTACCTTTTGTGTATATGTGTGTGGTGAGAACGCTTAAGATCTACTATCCTAGCAAATTTCAGGTATATGGTACAGAATTATTAATTGTCACCATGCTGTACATTAGACCTCCAGAACTTGTAACTGAAGCCTTATTGCATGGATGTATTGTGAATCTTAAACCACAAAACAAAAATAGATTAATATGCTAGCAAAGCCAGGGGCACCTTGTCAACCTCAGAGAGTCGGGGACCTGGGGTGACAAAGGAACTGAGAAAGAGAGACGACAGTAGAGCGAGGCACAGGGGACCCTGAGCAAACGGCCCAAGGTGCCGAGGTTTATTTTCCATAATCTAATATACCTTCTACAGTGATATAGATCTATAATGATTTACAACAGGGGCTTAATAAGGCACATTCTTCCACATACACAGGCTTAGTCAAGTGAAGCAATGGGAGTGAGAAGGGATAAAGCAATCTGTAACTGGCTGTGATCAATGAATTGTAAACACCATTGTACTCGGCCCTTAACACAGGTTAAGAGAACAAAGAAGGGAGTGCACAGTGTGCTGTTGACAGCTGGCTTCCTATCTACAAAACATCTTCTGCTGCGTACTTTAGAACAGACCACACATGTCCCAAGGGCATTTCACTCTGATCCTTTCGGGTTATTTTTAACCCTGCAATCTCGAGTTTTCTCAGAGATCTCAGTCTGAATGAACATGCACCAGTGGTCGTTGTGGTGTTCTGTTTCCCACAGCACCTGACTGGCTCAGTCAGTAGAATGTGTGACTCTTGATCTCAAGGTCATGATCTCAAGCCCTATATTGGGTGTGTAAATTAGTTTAAAATATATATATGCTACGAAAACAATGAATCGTGGATCACCACATCAAAAACTAATGATGTATGGTGATTAACATAACATAATAAAATAAAATTTAAAAAAATAAGTAAAATGTAATAGTAGGGGCAAAAATGTATGTGTGTGTGTTAGCAAAACCAGGACTACAATGCCAACAAGAAACATGGCAGCTAATATCTTCAGTCTCTTACTTTTATACATAATTTTTATTATGTTCAGTTAGCCTACATATAGTACATTATTAGTGTTTAGTGTAGTGTTCAATGATTCATTAGTTGCGTATAACACCCAGTGCTCATCCCAACATGTGCCCTCCTTAATACCCATTTTCCGGTTACCCCATTCCCCCACCTCCCCTCCCTTCTGTAACCCTCAGTTTGGTTCCCAGAGTCTCTCATGATTTGTCTCCCTCTCTGATTTCTTCCCATTAAGTTTTTCCTTCCCTTCCCCATGGTCCTTCACGATATTTCTTATGTTCCACATATGAGTGAAACTGTATGATAATTGTCTTTCTCTGACTATTTCACTTAGCATAATCCCCTCCAGTTCCATCCATGTCGATGCAAATGGAGGGTATTCATCCTTTCTGATGGCTGAGTAATATTCCATTGTATATATGGACCACACTTCTTTATCCATTCATCTGTTGAAGGGCAACTTAGCTCCTTCCACAGTTTGGCTATTGTGGACATTGCTGCTATGAACATTGGGGTGCATGGGCCCCTTCTTTTCACTACATCTGTATCTTTGGGTAAATACCTAGTAGTGCAATTGCTGGGTCATAGGGTAGCTCTATTTTTAACATCTTGAGGAACCTCCATACTGTTTTCCAGAGTGGCTGTACCAGCTTGCATTCCCACCAACAGTGTATGAGGGTTCCCCTTTCTCCATATCCTCAACAACACTTGTTATTTCCTGTCTTGTTAATGTTTGCCGTTCTAATTTGTGTAAGGTGGTATCTCATTGTGATTTTGATTTGTATTTCCCTGATGACAAGTGATGTGGAGCATTTTTTCATGTGTCTGTTAGCCATTTGTATGTCTTCTTCAGAGAAGTGTCTGTTCGTGTCTTCTGCCCATTTCTTGACTGGATTATTTGTTCTTTGGGTGTTGAGTTTGAGAAGTTCTGTGTAGATCTTGGATACCAGCCCTTTATCTGAAATGTCATTTGCAAATATCTTCTCCCATTCTGTGGATTGCCTCTTAGGTTTGTTGACTCTTTCCTTTGCTGTGCAGCTTTTTATCTTGATGAAGTCCCAAAAGTTCCTTTTTGCTTTTGTTTCCCTTGTCTTTGGAGACATGTCTTGAAAGAAGTTGCTGAGGCTAATGTCAAAGAGGTTACTTCCTATGTTCTTCTCTAGGATTTTGATGGATTCCTGTCTCACACTGAGGTCTTTCATAAATTTTTAGTTTATCTTTGTGTATGGTGTAAGAGAATGGTCTTCTGCATGTGGATGTCCAGTTTTCCCAGCACCATTTATTGAAGATACTGTCTTTTTCCATTGGATATTCTTTCCTGCTTTGTCGAAAATTAGTTTACCATAGAGTTGAGGATCCACTTCTGGGATCTCTAATCTGTTCCTTTGGTCTATGGGTCTGTTTTTGTGCCAATACCATACTGTCTTGATGACAATGGCTTTGTAATGTAGCTTGAAGTCAGGCATTGTGATGCCCCCAGCTCTGCTTTTCTTTTTCAACATTCCCCTGGTGATTCGGTGTCTTTTCTGATTCCATATAAATTTTAAGATTGTTTGTTCCAGCTCTGTGAAAAATGTCAGTAGTATTTTGATAAGGATGGCATTGAAAGTGTAAATTGCTCTGGGCAGCATAGACATTTTAATGATGTTTATTCTTCCACTCCATAAGCATGGAATGTCTTTCCATCTCTTTGTGTCTTTCTCAATTTCTTTCATAAGTGTTCTATAGTTTCTAGAGTATAGATCCTTTACCTCTTTGGTTAGGTTTATTCCTAGGTATCTTATAGTTTTTGGTGAACTTGTAAATGTGATCAATTCCTTAATTTCTCTTTCTCTTTCTGCTGCTTCATTATTGGTGCACAGAAATGCAACAGACTTCTATGCATTGATTTTGTATCCTGCCACATTGCTGAATTGCTGTATGAGTTCTAGTAATTTGGGGGTGGAGTCTTTTGGGTTTTCCACATAAAGTATCATGTCATCTGCGAAGAGAGTTTGACTTCTTTGCCAATTTGAATGCCTTTTATTTCTTTTGTTGTCTGATTGCTGAGGCTAGGACCTCTGTTACTATGTTGAACAATAATGGTGAAAGTGGGCATCCTTGTCATGCTCCTGACCTTAAGGGAAAATCTCTCAGTTTTTCCCCATTGAGGATGATATTCACTGTGGGCTTTTCATAGATGGATTTTATGATCTTGAGGTATGTTCCCTCTATCCCTATACGTTGAAGAGTTTTAATCAGGAAAGGATGCTGTATTTTGTCAAATGCTTTTTCTGCATCAATTGAGAGGATCATCTGGTTCTTGTCTTTTCTTTTATTAATGTGCTCCATCATGTTGATTGATTTGTGAATGTTGAACCACACTTGCATCCAGGAATAAATCCCACCTGGTCGTGGTGAATAATCCTTTTAATGTACTGTTGGATCCTATTGGCTAGAATCTTACTGAGTATTTTGGCATCCATGTTCATCAGGGATATTAGTCTCTAATTCTCCTTTTTGATGGAGTCTTTGTCTGGGTTTAGGATCAAGGTAAAACTGGCCTCATAGAAGGAGTCTGGCAGTTTTCCTTCCATTTCTATTTTTGAAACAGCTTCAGGAGAATAGGTATTATTTCTTCTTTAAATGTTTGGTAGAATTCCCCTGGGAAGCCATGTGGCCCTGGACTGTTGTTTTTTGGGAGGTTTTTGATTACTGCTTCAATTTCCTTGCTGGTTATTGGTCTGTTCAGATTGTCTATTTCTTCCTGTTTCAGTCTTGGTAGTCTGTAAGTTCCCAGGAATGCGTCCGTTCCTTCTAGATTGCTTAATTTGTTGGCATGTAGTTGCTGGTAATAATTTCTAATAATTGTTTCTATTTCCTTGGTGTTAGTCGTGATCTCTCCCCTTTCATTCATGATTTTATTAATTCGGGTCCTTTCTCTTTTCTTTTGGTTAAGTCTGGCCAGAGGTTTGATCGATCTTATTAATTCTTTCAAAGAACCAGCTTCTAGTTTCGTTGATCTGCTCTACTGTTTTTCTGGTTTCTATTTCATTGATTCTGCTCTAATCTTTATTATTTCTCTTCTCCTGCTTGGTTTAGGTTTTATTTGCTGTTCTTTCTCCAGTTCCTTTAGGTGTAAGGTTAGCTTGTGCATTTGGGATTTTTCTAATTTTTTGAGAGAGGCTTGGATGGCTATGTATTTCCTCCTTAGGACTGCGTTTGCAGTGTCCCATAAGTTTTGGACCAATGTGTTTTCATTCTCATTAGTTTCCATGAATTGTTTAAGTTCTTCTTTAATTTCCTGGTTGACCCGATCATTCTTTATTTTTCTTTTAGATTTTTATTTATTTATTTGAGAGAGAGAGAGAGAGAGAGAGAGGGAGAGCAAAGGGAGAGTGAGAAAGGGAGAAGCAGACTCCCTGCTGATCAGGGAGCCATATGTGGGACTTGATCCCAGGACCCTGAGATCATGACCTGAGCCAAAGGCAAACACTTAACCAACTGAGCCATCCAGGCACCCCTGACCCAATCATTCTTTAGCAGGATACTTTTTAACTTCCAAGTGTTTGAGTTCCTTCCAAGTTGCTTCTTGTGATTGAGTTCCAGTTTCACAGCATTGTGGTCTGAAAATATGCATGGGATAATCTCAATCTTTTTGTATCAGTTGAGACCTGATTTGTGACCCAGTATGTGGTCTATTCTGGAGAAAGTTCCATGTGCATTTGAGAAGAATGAGTATTCTGTTGTTTCAGGGTAGAATGTTCTGTAAATATTTATGAGGTCCATCTGGTCCAATGTGTCATTCAAAGCTCTTGTTTGTTGATTGTCTGCTTAGATGATCTGTCCATTGCTGTGAGTGGAGTGTTGAGGTCTCCTACTATTAATGTATTATTATCCATATGTTTCTTTATTTTGGTTATTAATTGGTTTATATAATTGGCTGTTCCCATGTTGGGAGCATAGATATTTACAATTGTTAGATCTTCTTGTTGCATAGACACTTTAAGTATGAAATAGTGTCCCTCTACATCTCTTAATACAGTCTCTGGTTTAAAATATAATTTGTTTGATATGAGCATTGCTACCCCAGCTTTCTTTTGAGGTCCATTGGCATGGTAAATGGTTCTCCATCCCCTCACTTTCAATCTGGAGGTATCTTTAGGTTCAAAATGAGTCTCTTGTAGACAGCATATTGATGAGTCCTGCTTTTTATCCAATCTGAAACCCTGTGTCTCTTGATGGGAGCATTCAGCCCATTCACATTGAGAGTAACTATTGAAAGACATGAATTAGTACCATTGTACTGCCTGTAAAGTCCCTGTTTCTGTAGGTTTTCTGTTTCTTTCTGGCCTATGTGACTCTTGGGGTTTCTCTTCACTTACAGAGTCCCCCTTAATATTTCTTGCAGGGCTGGCTTGGTGGTCACATATTCTTTCAGTTTCTGCCTGTTCTGAAAGCTATTTCTCTCTCTTTCCATTCTGAATGACAGCCTTGCTAGATAAAGTATTCTTGGCTGCCTGTTCTTTTCATTTAGTACCCTGAATATGTCTTGCCAGCCCTTTCTGGCTTGCCAGGTCTCTGTGGACAGGTCTGATGTTATTCTGATGTTCCTCCCTCCGTACATAGAGATCTCTTCCTACTAGCTGCTCTCATGATAGCTTCCTTGGCTCTAAGATTTGCAAGTTTCACTCTCACGTGTTGGGGTGTTGATCTATTTTTATTGTTTTTGGGAGGGGTCCTCTCTGCCTCTTGGACACAAATGCTTGTTTCCTTCCCCAGATTAAGAAGTTCTCAGCTATGATTTGCTCAAATATACTTTCTAGTCCTCTCTCTCTGTCTTTCTCTCTCTCCCCTCGAGGATCCCAATAATTCTGACATTGGAACATTTCATGGCATAGTTGATCTCTCTAAGTCTATTTTCATCTGCTACTAGCTGCCCATCCCTGTCTTCTTCAACTTCCTTCCTTTCTATCAGCTTATCTTCTAGATCACTAATTCCTTCTTCTGCCTCATTTACCCTGGCTGTTAGAGTATCCAGTTTAAACTGCATCTCATTCATAGCATTTTTTAAGTTTGGCCTGATTCGATCCCATTTCCACCCTTAGAGATTCTATATTGTCACTAATGCTTTTTTCAAGCCTAGATATTGACTTCATGATTTCCCGAAGTCTATCTCTGACATCTTTCTTATATCCATATCCATTAGTTCTGTGTCAGAGGACATTGTCTCTGGTTCTTTTCTTTGTTGGGACTTCCTTCTCCTAGTCATTCTGTCAAGGGATGGTTGAGTGAATGGACGGATTCCAAAATGTCAACTACAACCCAAGCTAGATGCACCCTAACAAAATCCAGAGTGGTCAGACACCACCACTGAAAATACAAAGCCAAAATGAAACAGAAGAATAAAATTGAAAAAATAAAAAATTAAAATAAATTTTTAAAAAGGGGGGAGAGGAAAGGGAGCTATAATCTCTCAATGTGGACAGAGCAGGGTGTTTCAGTTGTTCCTGGGTGTATTTTGGTCTCTGTGTTAGAGGACACTACATCCTAAAATTATTGGGAAAGTAAAACTTGTATATATAAAAAGGTAACACTAACTTAAACATGGGCTGAAATAAAGCATATATCTATAAAAAATATGGATGTGTAAAAATACAAGTTCAAAAAGCAACTATGAATAATGAGTTGGTATAATAGACATCTAGTTAAAAATGAGAAGGTATAAAGAAAAATACAGAAGGGGAAAATGGCATGAGAAAAGGAGAAAGAAAAAAAAAGAAAATGAGAATTATATCTGAAAAATAAACAGTCATTAGGCCACAACCTGGAGCTCAATATACAATTTTCCCCTGGCTTTGGGATTTTACAGTCTTATGGAATCCAAAGGATTGTCATCCACCTGTTCTTCCAGCCTATATTCCGGGGGAGGGACATGGTGCATGTGCAGAGTTGCCCCACCCCCTCTCAGGGGGTGGGCTCAGTGGAAACCAGTCTTCTGTGCCTCTTTTTTTCCCTGGGGAACACCTATTCAGGGGATCAGAGCAAAAATGGCCACAGCCACACCTCTGGCCCAGAGCAGAAAATTTGCAGTCTTCCATCTTTAATAAACTGTCCAGGACAACAGTCTCCACTTCTGCTTGCACCTCTGAAAGCCACAGCCACCCATGGTGCATGCCCACAGCTACTCTCTGAGAAGTGTTTTCAGGGGTCCAGAAGTATCTTTGTGCTCCTAAAACCACAAGGGGCTGTGGGCTCCCATGTGCACCCAAAGCTCCAGAATCAGGTCTGGGTTCCGACCTAAAGCCCTTTCCCAGCCACTACTGCTCTGTGAGTTTTTGCCCAGTTGCAGGCGCAGGTTCCAGATTTTTTCAGGCTGTTCAAGAAAAGAGTGGATATCAACCCTCCCAGTTCATGGTTTCTGGCAGTTCGAGCTGAGAGTCCCTTCCTGGGCTCACTGACCAGAACCTGCTTCCTGGCTCCAATGCTTGGGCCCTCTCCCATTTCAGGAATCTCCTTTTGCTCTGTGGTCCCTCATAATCTGAGACCATAATGCCCTACCTAGAATTCTGCCTTTTCATTTCCAAAGCCCCTTCAGGGAGGGGTGTCTCCTACTAGAGCAGATTTCTAAGGCTTCCAATTTTGTGCCCTGGTGTTGTGTCACTTTCCAGGCACCAGCTTATGGCAGCTCCCTCCCCTTCTGTGTAGCTTCTGATATCTCCCTGCAGATTCAGGATTCCATATGTCCCACCTTGCCAAAAGCAGTTGCTTTTCTGCTTGTAGAGATCCAGATATATATTCTTACAATCTCAGGCTGATTTTGTGGGTATTCAAAATGGTTTGATAGATATCTAGCTAAATTCAGGGGACTAGTTGAAGTGGGGTCCCCTACTTCTCACCATCTTGCCTCCTCCCTATACATATTTTTGCTTTATTCCCTCTTGCTCCCCCCTCACCCTGTTCCCCATTTCCACATCACACAGATGTATATGGTTACCACAAGATGAATCCTACAAATGAAGCTGTCACTATCAGAGGTCAAATAAAAGGTATCGGTCAGCTAGTATATGTAGCCAAGGGGGACTGAAGTCTGGTCTGAGTAACTTGGTTCAAATGTATGTGTTTTGTCCTGGATCCACCAAGTAGAAGTTGCCAAAGTGAGCTATGGAGTAGGAAGGTGTTAGAACTACATCACAGATGTATCCATCAATTCCATCTCTCCAAGCATGATATGAGGATCGCCTGAGATCATCTAAGCGTGCAAAAGCATTACAATGTTAACCTGGTATTGTCTCTCTTTCCCTACCAAATCAATATGGAACCCTACTTTAGAGCATACAGTAATCAGTAAAGACTGCCCCTGCCCCTGCTCTAAAGCATGAGACTTGCAGGCACTTGGGCATTTGGAATGAATCTCCTTGAAGCAACAAGAAACATTCTTTTTGCCCCATTGTAACTCCAGGTTGAAGATAGATGAATCTGATCCTCAAATCCAGAAGCTGCTGAAAGAAATCCAAGAACATGACCCACAACTGACAATTGAGAGTGATAATCCAGATCCAGCCAATAACCAACCTTCTTCAAATGACTTTATTTTCTGAATCCCCTGGACTTATTCATTCCCCAGTAAAGTCCAGAATCATCGAGGTGATGGTGAACTTCCTCTGAGCCCTCTCAGTGATGTTAGGTGCTGGGCCAGATGTTACGGTAGCCTTGGTTATGCTTTGGCTTCCATGAAACACACACGGGTGGCTTACCCCATTATGGATGGAATGCCTATATCTCGAGTCTATCAAGAGAAATAAAGGCATGAAAGCATTCATGAAGGAGGTTTTTATTAATGGATTCTGACCAAATTTAGACAGAAGATTCTTTATTTGGGGAGAACCTAACCTAGAAAGAAAAGGGGGACAGAAATGTTTGTGATCACACTGGTCTGTTCACCTTGCCAGTCACTGCCCAGTTCTGGCATTCCTTGACCTGCCTGCATAGCTGCCTAGTAGGTCTTCCTTGTAGAGTATTTCTCCACCAATCCTACAATATTTTGTAGCATTCTTAAGTGCTTCAGTGAAGCCCTTATATGATCATGTCCTTGCTCTGATTAGCTTTTTAATAATTCCAACCTTACTTACAGAAGACATAACTTCATGGTATGTACTTCATGGTATGCTCTTTCCCATAGAGTCCCCCTTATTTCCTTGTGACAGAATCCCAAAAGTCCTTAAAGCAACAACTGTAAGAATCACTTTTTTTTTTATTAAGCACTAATATTTAAATTTTTCTTCCAATCTTCCTACTTTCCCCTATTTCTTCAGTGGGGTCCATTCATTCATCATTCTCACCAAATACGCCACATTCCCAGACATCCCCTTCAAACCTCCATTTAATGTGCTTGTGTGTCATCATCTCAGTGATGTCCCTGCATATGGTGTGGGCTCCTGGATTTTCCTACAAGTTTCCTTCTGTTTCTCTCTCAAGGGCTCTTGTTCAGCTGGATATAGGTCTTTCCTAGAGCATCTTCATTCTCAGGGTCTGAGGTGTGGTAGCTGCCTTCAGTGGGAGTGGGTGGGGTTGTTAAAAGAAGAAAGAGGCACACAATTTTTTAAAGCTAGGAAGGAATCTCAATGTCTTCTAGCCGAGGGTTTCTCAATTTCTGTGCTATTGACACTTGGAGCCAGATAATTCTTTGTTATCTTAAGTGTATCTCAAAATGGAGAGATACTTGATGAGGAGAGAGAAACTGTCCTGTGCATTCTTAGAGTGTTAGCATCTCTACCCTCTACCCACTAAATACCAGCACCTCCCTCCCAAAATATCTCCAGGCACTGACAAATATCCCTTGGGTGCAAAATGCCTCATAGTTGCCCCCTTTAGGGGAAAAGAAATTGAGTAGCCTGTGTGCATCAGTTTAGGGACAGGTACTCTGCCAATTTCACCTGTGACTTAGAGATTCTGTGAGTATAGTATTAACTATGGAGCAAGATAGGAGGAGGATGTGGCCATAAATTGATGAACCCAAAGCCCATGTCTGAGGAAATGGCATTTGAGATCAAGGAGTAGGAGAAGGGCATCCTCAGGGTGGGGAGGTGTGGTGGGGCAAGCCCTGAGTACTCACACATATAACCAAATGTTTCTGGTTAGGGGAGAGCCTGGGCTGAGAGGCTCAGGAAATGAGTACTAGTCTGAATTAATCAGCTAAACCATGGATACCCAGAGAAAACACAGGGGCCAACAGGAAGCATGGGAGAGTTTTGTACAGAGGATAGAACAGGGTCAGCTATGAGGCTTGGGGATACAGAAGTCAATCTGGAATATGTATTAGGAAAGGTTGAAGAGGTCAGTGTGACGGTCCAGTTAGGGTGCCATAAGATCCACAAGGTGCAAGATATGAGTGAACAGATACTGGCATCCACTAGATACCTCCAATCCCAAATGAAGGGAGTCCTTGGATGGAAAGCCAAATAGACACTGGCTCAACAGCTCCTTGATGGGACACCAAGGAGAGGCCCCAAGGTCCTCCTCCTCCACAGTTATAACCACTATCCTCCTGCTCATACATTCCATACACTCCACACATGGTTTTACATCCCCTGTCTCATAGATACAACCAAGCCTTGGAGTTCTAATGGTGGTGCCCATGGTTATGGCCATCTGGTCGACCCCCATCCTGCTGACTGTGTGGTTTCTGGGTCTGCGGGAGGGGTGGGAGTGGCCTGCGGATAGGTCTGACCCGGCGTGGCAGGGATTTCTTTCTGCTGTGCCAATCTTCTGCCAGAAGCCCCACCAGGAGTATTAGAATCACAGCCCCAATGCATATCCGGACCAGATTGCCCTTGGTGTAGTGCTGCTGGGCAGGATCTGGAGGAACAAAGAGAGACAGGAGCAGGTGATGAAAGCCTATCTCTAGGACCCACTTCAAGGTACATCTTGGGTTTCTCATAGCCATATCCCTCATCCGAGACCCTATTCTCTGCTATCTAGAATGTCAGTCTCCTTCCTAGAGGGCTCCTCCCCTCCTCACCAAGGTTAGGGCTAGATAAGCCCAATTCTCTAAATATCATTTCTTCCATACAACCCCCTCATAGGCCTCTGATACAACCCCTCCACACACACACACACACTACCTGGCCATTGGCTAATTGCAGCAGAAAAGACTGTTACAAGGAGTGGAAAGAGATGGAATTTATCTTTCCCTGATCCTTTAGAAAATCTCAACTTTCCCACCTGATCTTATTGCCCAATTCTGAGTTCCAGCTACTGATATTTACCCTCCCCTTAATATTTTATAAACCAGGACCCAAGATCATAGTGCTGTACAGGGAAAGCAGTCAGCTTTAGGGGAAGACACAGGGGTGGGAATGAAGAGGGTCCAGAGAGGACCACTTACTCACCTGGTGGAGACTCTGGCCCCTTTGGAGAGATGGTGATAGTCCCAGAAGGCTCTGGGAATCAAAAAGGGAAAGTATAAAGGGATAAGATCATCTCCTCTAGCCCTGTTCCTGCCCCTATCCTGAATGCATGCACTTTTGAGACAGAATGCCATGACTATAAGAAGAGCATGAACTACAGAGTCAGGCTGTCTAGATTTACCTCAACATTCCCACCTGATCTTATTGCCCAATTCTGAGTTCCAAGTATGGATATTTACCCTCCCCTTAGTATTTTATACACCAGGACCCAAGACCATAGATCTGTAGCCTCTGTACAGGGAAAGCAGTCAGCTTTAGGGGAAAATACAGGGGTGGAAATGAAGAGGTCCAGAGAGAACCACTTACCAGTTGGAGACTCTGGCCCCTTTGGAGAGATGGTGATAGTCCTAGAAGGCTCTGGGAATCAAAAAGGGAAAGTATAAAGGGATAAGGTCATCTCCCCTAGCCCTGTTCCTGCTCCTATCCTGAATGCACACACTTCTGAGGAAGAATCCCATGACCATAAGAAGAGCATGAACTGGGCGCCTGGGTGGCTCAGTCGTTAAGCGTCTGCCTTCGGCTCAGGTCATGGTCCCAGGGTCCTGGGATCGAGCCCCACATCAGGCTCCCTGCTCCGTGGGGAGCCTGCTTCTCCTTCTCCCACTCCCCCTGCTTGTATTCCCTCTCTCGCTGTGTCTCTCTCTGTCAAATAAATAAATAAAATCTTAAAAAAAAAAAATGAACTACAGAGTCAGACTGTCTAGATTTGAACCCTAGATTCATCACTAATTAGATGTGGGGCCTCTGTCAATAGACTTAATATCTATGAGCCAGTTTTTCCATCTGTCCAGTGAAAATAATTATAATACATCACAGGTTAATGTGAAATTTAAACCAATAACAATAACAGCATAAGGCACAGTGCTTGGTATATGTTAAGCACCCCACACATGGTAGCTCTTGTCTAATTCCACAAATATCTCCAGAGGCTTTCCAGGTGCTCAGCCATACACATCAGACAGGTGTGTGTTTTAATATACTGTGTAAATTGCTATAATAGTCCATAGGACAGAGGAAACTATACAACCCAGTGTCAGAAAAGGCTCTCCTGAGGGACTGAAGCCAGGAGGAAATGGAAGGAAAAGCAGAGCAAGTGGCTTGGATGCAGAGTGAGGAGGAGATGCCAGGGATCCAGGAGAGCTTCATCTGACTCTGTGTGGCTGAGATTTGCATGAGGAATGAAGACAAGAATGGAGGGATCAGACAGTGGCTGATCTAAGGGCATTGCATCTAAAAGCATTGAACATCAAGCTGAGAACCCCAGGCTATATCCTAAGGGTGACTGGGAACCCAGAAGGATTTTGAACAGAGGGTGATAAAGAATCTCATCGGGGTCTTAGAAAGAACTTACTGGCATCAGGAGTCTAACAGAGCTCAAGTCGGGTGGACCCAGTGGAGATATTGGACCTATCCTCAGGGGATCTGTCAAGGTTTCTGTCTTGAGGGAAGTGGATACTTTTTCCAGGAAAAGTGAGGGGAAAGAGAATTATAGCGTGAGGGAGGTATGTTGCACGGGACTGCAATGATAAGAGGAGGCAGTGAAAAATAGGGGACAAAAGTTACACACATGGGCCAGAGCAAAGTCAGAAGAGCAGTGTGTAGGAATGAGTGATGGTCTTCCCATCATAGCCTTGGCTCTGCCATCTTTGAAATGGCCACATTACCCAGAATGCATATCTGTCCCCATGCTCAGAGCCCACCTCTATCCCATCCTTGATCCTCAAGCCAAGGACTTTCCTTGGGAGAGTCAGGTGATCTCCTGAAGCAGACTTAAAGCCTTAGATGATGAGAGAAAAACCTATCCTCATAATCCTTTCTGCTGGGCTCTGAGCGCCTGGTTACTCACCAATTGTAGAGCTCTTGTTGATGAGTGCGATGCTCAGTTTCCTGGAGGCTTCTGGGAATTCTGGGAAGGCAAGAGGGTAATAAGAAAGTGGATAATGTCAGTCTGCCCAGGGAGTCCCTACTCTGCATAGCCCTTCTGAGATATCTGGGCTTCCCAGAACCCCTTTCTCTGACACACACTGCATAGACACTGAGAAGAGACAAATGTAGAGCTGCTATAAGACATATTATCTTCTATCCCTCAGTGGCTGAATAAGAAATGGATCCATTCATCCACTGATGGACTTACATTATTTCCTCTTTTGGGCTACTATCAATAATGTTGCTATGAACACTTATGTCCACATTTTTGAATGGCCATACATTTTTTTTTATTTTTTTTTATTTTTTTATTGTTATGTTAATCACCATATATTACATCATTAGTTTTTGATGCAGTGTTCCATGATTCATTGTTTGTTCATAACACCCAGTGCACCATGCAAAACGTGCCCTCCTCAATACCCATCACCAGGCTAACC
This sequence comes from Callorhinus ursinus, assembly GCF_003265705.2. Taxonomy (NCBI): domain Eukaryota; kingdom Metazoa; phylum Chordata; class Mammalia; order Carnivora; family Otariidae; genus Callorhinus; species Callorhinus ursinus. The sequence continues at coordinate 282,932 of NW_027397168.1, forward strand.
CATCCCCCCACCCCCCTACCCTCTAGAACCCTCAGTTTGTTTTTCAGAGTCCATCATCTCTCATGGTTCGTCTCCCCCTCTGACATACTCCCCTTTTCTTCCTCTCCTGTTATCTTCTTCTTTTCCTTTTTTCTTAAAATATGTTGCGTTATTTGTTTCAGAAGTACAGATCTGTGATTCAACAGTCTTGCACAATTCACAGCGCTCACCGTAGCACATACCCTCCCCAATGTCTATCACCCAGCCATCCCATCCCTCCCACCCCCAACCACTCCAGTAACACTCAGTTTGTTTCCTGAGATTAAGAATTCCTCATATCAGTGAGGTCATGTGATACATGTCTTTCTCTGATTGACTTATTTCACTCAGCATAACACCCTCCAGTTCCATCCACGTCGTTGCAAATGGCAAGATCTCATTCCTTTTGATGGCTGCATAATATTCCATTGTGTATATATACCACATCTTCTTTATCCATTCATCTGTCGATGGGCATCTTGGCTCTTTCCACAGTTTGGCTATTGTGGACATTGCTGCTATAAACATTGGGGTACATGTACCCCTTCGGGTCCCTACATTTGTATCTTTGTGGTAAATACCCAGTAGTGCAATTGCTGGATCGAACGGTAGCTCTAATTTCAACTGTTTGAGGAACCTCCATACTGTTTTCCAGAGGGGTTGCACCAGCTTGCATTCCCACCAACAGTGTAGGAGGGTTCCCCTTTCTCCACATCCCCGCCAACATCTGTCGTTCCCTGACTTGTTAATTTTAGTGAATGGCCATACATTTTTTTATTTGGGGGGAGAGCATATAGCTACAAGTGGAATAGCTGGGTCCTATGGTACTTTTATGATATTGTCATATGATAATTATTTTGAGGAAATGCTGAAATGTTTTCCACAGCAGTGACACCATGTTTCATTCCCATCAGCAATGTATGAGAATTCCAATTTCTCCACATCCTCAACAACACCTGTTGTTGTGCTTTATTATTATTATTATTAATTACTATTGCCATTCTGGTGGGTATGATGAGTTTCATGGTATGTGACTTATATCTCAATTTAAAAAGTAAGAAGTGGACCGGGAGATCTGTGCAAGCTCAGTGGTTGATACCAGCCTCTGAACACAAGAGGCTCCCCTCCCTATTAAGGCCATTTTCTTAACCAGGGACCTCCCCAGTTACATGGGCACCAAAATATCTCCTAAAACCCTACAACCTATAAATATGTAGCTCCTATTAAGGCTGGGGACAATCTTCGTATGGTGGAACCAGCTCATCAAAGCCTAGCTTATGCTCACCTATCTGTGGTATAGTAAGACCTTGGATATTATTTGTTCTCTGTTATTTCTCTTCCTGTGAGCCTCATTAATAAATTTTTGTTTGAGGGGCACCTGGATGGCTCAGTCCATTAAGCATCCAACTCTTGATTTCTGCTCAGGTGATGATCTCAGGGTTCTGAGATGGAGCCCTATGTGGGGCTCTGCACTGACTGTGGAGCCTGCTTAAGATTCTCTCTCTCCCTCTGCCACTCCCCATCTCACATGCATGCACTCTGTCTCTCAAAAAAATAAATAAATTTTTGTTTGAATTTAGATTGAACATGAAGTACATGTATACCATGGAATACCACTCTGCCATAAAAAGGAACACACTATTGATAACACAATAACTTGGATGGATCTCAAGGGCATTGCGCTGAATGAGAAAAGTCAATCCCAAAACACTCCATGATAGGTGAACCTTTCCCTTTATATATAACATTGTCAAAATGACAAAGTTAAATAGAAGAACAAATTAGTACTTACCAGGGGGTAGGAATGGTGGGAGGGGAGTGGGTGGATATAACCATAAAGGGGTAGTCTGAGGGATATCTTTGTGGGGATGGAAGAGTTCTGTATCTTGAGTGCAGTGGTAGTTACATGGATCTACACATGTGATAAATTGCCATAGAACTAGATACAAATATTGTATCAATGTCAGGTTCCTGGTTTTATGTTGTACTCTAATTATGCAAGACATAGCCATTGGAGAAATTTAGGCAAACGGTACAGGTGCTACCTGTACAGGGAATTCTTCTGTATTATCTTTGCAACTTCTTGTGAACCTACATCTCAGAATTAAAAGTTTTACAATTCCAATGAGAAATACATGCACACACATGCGCACACGCAGTGTGCCTCGTTTAGCATGACAGCCTCCATACCACCCTCAACCACACAAGTCAGCACATTCTTGTCCAACTTGGCTCTTTTCAACATGCTTCTGTTCCTCAGAATTTGGGTCTACCCTGAGACACAGGGAATGTTAGAAATGCCACAGACTAATGCACAGTCTCTTAAGGCACAGGGTGGTATGCAACACACCAGAATCAACTAAGATACTTTGAAGATGGGAGAATATGATGGCTCACTCAAAATTTAGTGCAGTCCCTCTCAAAGTGACATCCCCAGATCAGAAGCATCAGTGTCACCTGGAAACTTGTTAGAAATGAACATAACTGGGCGCTCCTGGGTGGCTCAATCGGTTAAGCATCTGCCTTCAGCTCAGGTCATGATCTCAGGGTCCTGGGATCAAGCCCCACATTGGACTCCCTGCTCAGCGGGGAGTCTGTTTCTCCCTCTGCCTGCCGCTCCTCCTGCTTGTGCTCGCTCGCTCGCTCTCTCTCTCTCTCAAGTAAATAAATAAAATCTTTAAAAAAAAAAAAAAGAAAGAAATGAACATAACTGGACCCCATCCCAGACCTTCTGAATCAGGAACTGGTGGGGTCCAGAAACCTGGATCACCTCCAGGTGATTCTCAGGCCCCCTAATGTTTGAGAACCACTGGACAATGGAATCAGAGACTCAAAACTAGAGTCGAGGGATCTATGATTTTATAAGCCACTCAGATTATTCTTCTCCACATTAGACATTATAAACCATCAACCTAAGGCTGGATAGAAGTGGGGGTGTAGGGCAGCATAGTAATGTCTATCTAATATTATTATACCAATCTTCTTTACAGGTGGAAGTAAGTGATTTTTTAAATCAAATTTGTGACAGAGACAAGTGAATTAAATTGAGAAATCTAGATAAAGGGGAGAAAGAAAAGAAGGGGTCTATTGGTCTGTACCCCAGACACCAGGATGAATCCTCCAGAATTTACCTGTCACAGAGGATGGTGGTTCTGCGGATAACCAGCTGGGGGTCACAGAGGTCCCTGGGAAATCAGAAAAAGAGAGTTCTGTGCTCTGTTAGCTATGGATCCTGAACAAATAATAAAGCATTTCTGCGACCCAGTTTCCTCACCTAGAAAATGAATACAAAGAAGCTCACATCACTGGACTGTCATGGGTGTTAAATAGCACATCTAGCGCATTCTGAGAGTAATTAAAAATGGCAGTCTCTGTAGCTGCCCTCCCTGCTTTTTGAACTTCAGTTCTGTCCCTTTTTCTGGATCTCTGTGACCTGCACCTTACTTTATCCCTAGGAGCAAAACCGGCTCTTAAGTCCTGGAAAGCAGATGAGGAGGCAGAAGCCGTGGGATACGTGTAGGGAGAAGGGGTGATGCCCATGTAGCAAAACACAACCCCTTTCCACCCCCACCACCCTAGCTTTGTAGCTGCACCAACCTGCCAATCTCCTTTCACCCCAGGACATTTGCTCATACAATCCTGCACACCTGCAGCCCATCCCACTGCTCCACCCACCTGTTTACCTCTTACTCTGCCCTAAGTTCCAGGTCAAACAGCGACTGCTCAGAGAAGTGTTCTCGAACTGCCTCCCCTTCTAGGTTCTAACAGCACTATGTACTTCTAATTCATAACGCATGTCACAGCGACAGCTATGCAGGTATCGGATACCCTTTAAGACTTTATCCTAATTACTATATGTATGTATTACGTGTGTATGTGTAATAGGTGTGTGTAAAGGAAAAGATACAATAGAGAGAGAGAGCTTCAGGTCCCCAGCAAAGAACAGCCACAAAAAGCATAGGTACTTTTGAAATACGTTCAATGAAAGAAGCAATAAATGAGCAGGGATCCAAAAAAAGACAAATCTATAAAGGCAGGAAGATTAGTGGTTTCCTTGGGCTGGAGGGAGGAGGAGGGAGGGGCTGCATATGGACATGAGGGATATGATAGGGTGGTGGAAATGTTCTATAACTGGATTGTGGTGGTGACCACACAACTCTAAATTTACTAAAAACCACTGCATTGTACAATTAAAACAGGTGACTTAAGTTCCTATTATGTGCCAGGAACTGCTGTTCATTTGTTTGTAGAAATGTTCAGATCTCTCTTAGTTACTGATGACCTGAATGTATCCCCAGTAAGATGGACTTGCTCAAAATCCAAGAATTGCACGCTTGGTACACTTTAAATGTTAATGTTGAATTTTTAAATTTTATTTTAGAGGGTTAAAGCCCTAATATGTTTATTTTAAAAAAAAAAAAAAAGAAAAAAGAAAACAGCCACAAACGTCTGTCTTTCTGGAGCTTACATTCCAGGATGCAGGGGGCAGACAGGTGATAAACACCATAAATCAGTACAATGTATGAACAGGTATAGGTGCTATGGAGAAAAATTAGGCAGGGAAGGAGGCAGATAGCATCAGAGAGGCAAGAATGTGACCTTTGATAGAAGGCCTGAAGGAAGCAATGGATTGAGCCATGAGATCTGGAGAAAGCATCCCAGCAAGTGCAAGGTCCCTGAGGACATAGTGAGCCTGCATATTCAAGGAAAAGCAAGATGGGATGTAGTCAGAAATATAACCATCACAGGTGGTAACTAGACTTATCCGTGGTGACCATTCCATAATGTATATAAATATCAAATCACTATGTTGTACACCTGAAACTAAGACAACATTGTATGTCAATTAGTCTTCAATTTAAAAGTGGGGTGGGGGGAAGCAAGATGCCAGTGTATCTGAGGCAGAGTGGATGAGGGCAGAGCATCAGGGAGCGCTAGGGGCTTCGAGCAAAATCATCTGATTTTAACAACCTGTTCTAAAAGGATTCCTCTTGCCATAGTTTTGCAAACATTCTAAAGGGGCAAAGGTATACAAACTTGCAACCAGTAGATAAATAAGTCCTGGAGATTAATGCATAGCCTACTGTCAACCACACTATATTACAGATTTGAAAGTTGCTAAGAGACCAGATCTTTAGTGTTCTCACCACAAAAAAGCAATGGCAATTTTGTGATGGGTTGGAGGTGTTAGCTAGTGCCACAGTGGCAATCATGTTGCGATACATAAATGTATCAAATCAACATGTGCTGTATCTTAAATTTATGCAGTGTTGTATGTCAATTATATCTCAATTAATATTAAAAAATTAAAGGGGACAAAGGTGGACACAGACCAGTATGGAATAACCCAGTTCTACATGATGGATGGTAGAGGCGTGGAGGTGTTCAGTTGTCACATTAGGGACAGGTTTCAGAGATGTAGTAGAAAGCAGGAGTTGGGCCAAGACACCAAGATTTACAAGAAAATGCCTCTGAGTATTATAGCAGGAAAATGTGTCTTTTTTTTTAATTTTCAAGTTCTTTTTAAATGTGCATTAACTGTACCATTTTATTTATTTTAAGTGTACAGTTCAATAGTATTAAGTGCATTCACATTGTTGTGCAAAAAATCTCAGAACTTTTTCAGCTTCAAAACTGAAATTCTGGGTCCATTAAACACTAACTCCCCTTTTCCCCTCCCTCAGCCTTGGGCAATCCCCTTTCTACTCTCTGCCTCTGATTTTGACAACTTTCCAATGCCTCCCGTGAGTGGAATCAGACAGTATATGGCCTTTTGTGACTGATTTATTTTGCATAGTGTAACGTCCTGCAGGTTCATCCATACTGTAGCACATGTCTTTTTAGGGCTGTATAATATTCTACTGTGTTTATGCGCATTTTCTTTATGAACTGTGCTGTCCTCTTTGAAAGAGGCACGTTTTAAGAATGAAGGATTGACAGCTGCTACGATTTGAACAAACCTCAAAAACACGAGGCTGACTGAAAGAAGCCGGTCACAAAAGACCACATGTTCTAGGAATCCAGATATATGAAATTCCCCCAAAGAGGCAAATTTATAGGAATAGAAAGTAGTTAGTGGTTGAATGGAAAATGACTGCAAACAGGCACCAGAGATCCTTCGGAGGTGATGGAGATGGGCTAACTGGGTTGTGGTGACGGGTGCACAACTCTGTGAGCTCACTAAAAACCATGGACACTTAAAGTGGGTAACCTTGTAGGTCTAGAAACCATACCTGAATAAAACAGAAAATGGAGGGCACATGATCCTGGAGTCCCGGGATCGAGTCCCGCATCGGGCTCCCCGCTCAGCAGGGGGTCTGCTTCTCCCTCTGACCCTCTTCCCTCTCGTGCTCTCTGTCTCTCATTCTCTCTCTCTCAAATAAATAAATAAAATCTTTAAAAAAAAAAAAAAAGAAAGAAAATGGAGGGCAATTTCTACTGAATAATGACCTCACTAGCTAGATTTCAATGAAAATAAGTCTGAATACAAGTACATTTTCATTTTACCCTGCATTAATCCACTAGAGACCAAAAGGATAAGAATTTTCCCTTTGCTAATAGAGTCATTAGTCTTTTGTATATTGGGGCGTTTCATTTTTTTTTAAGATTTTTCTTTTTTTAATTTTAGAGGGTGCGTGAGCAGGGTGGGGAGGAGCAAAGTGGGAGGGAGAGGATGAGGGAAAGAATCTTGAGTAGCCTCCCTGCTGAGCACAGAGCCCTCTGCAGGGCTCCATCTCATGACCCTGAGAACATGACCTGAGCCAAAACCAAGAGTCCAACGGTTAACCAACTGAGCTACCCAGGTGCCCCTATTGAGGCGTTTTCAGTAATTCAGTTGCTAGGGCACCTTGCTGGCTCAGTAGGAAGAGCATGCCACTCTTGATCTCAGAGTCATGAGTTTGAGCCCCACGATGGGTGTAGAGATTATAAAAAATAAATGAATAAACTTTGGGGCCCCTAGGTGGTGCAGCGGGTTGAGCATCTGGCTTTTGGTTTCAGCTCAAGTCATGGTGGGATCAGCCCCACATCGGGCTCCACACTCAGCTTGGAGTCTGCTAAAATTTCCCTCTGCCCTTCCCTGCTCTCTCCCTCTCTCTCGCTCTCTCTCGTAAATAAATAAATCTTTAAAAATAAAATAAAATAGACTTTAAATACTTCAGTTGCTTCAATACTTGTGACGGAACATAACTGTAAAACAATGATGAGCAGGAAACTTCAATAATGGTTTTTAAATTACATCAGTTGATGTAAAGGATTTAGCAGCAAGCTTTGTTATACAGATACCTTGTGCTTAGACTATTACAAATAAGAAAGACTGAGTGTGTGTTAGTGGTGTAAAGGGAGGCAAAGTTTCCTTCCTATTATAGTGGCATTTTTTTAAGTAATTTCCATAAGCTTTTTGCTGCTGTTTGTTTGAAACCTAGACAAGATTCAAGGCATTATCACTGGTATTGAGAATTATTTTTTCTAGTGTATAGACTCTGTAGTAGACAGGATAACAGCCTCCCAAATATGCTTGAGTCCTAATCCCCAGGCCCTGTGAATATGGCACCTTACATGGTAAGTGGGAGGGTGACGGGGTGGAGAGAGTATCCTGGATTATCCAGGTGGGCCCAGTATCATCACAGGGTCCTTAAATGTGAAAGCAGGAGGCATGGAGGCAGAAGAGTCTGAGACAGAGAGACTGAAGATGCTACATTGCTGGCTTTCGTGACAAAGGAAAGGACCACGGGAGCCAAGGGATGCAGGCACCTCTAAAAGCTGTAAAAGGTACAGGACAGATTCTCCCCTGGGGCCTCCCGAAGGAACATAACCCAGCAGACACCTTTGTTTTGTCCCAGTGAGACCCATTCGGTACCTGACCTCCGGAAATGTAATAATACATTTATGGTTTTTTAAGCCAGTGTATTAGTGGTGATTTGTGACAGCACTACTAGAAACAAATATACCCTCCAAAGCCTCAGGTTTCTCCTGGCCTCCCACCTTCTTCACACCTGTTGGCCCCTCCCCTGGAACTTCCACCAGAGTGTGCAAGAGCTGAAGAAGAAAGGCTTGGTCTGCAGCTCCCTCACCTGTGACCACAAGCTCCAGGGGGTCGCTGGGGGCTGACCACAGGTACGGCAACTTGCTGGAAAAGCTGTAGCATCGGTAGGTCCCACTGTGGGCAACAGTCACTGCGGTGATGGGGAAATCAGCCCAGTACTGCTTCTCAGATCCCTTCTGGGGCCCAGCATCTCCTTCCTTGTACAGAGCAAATTGGTCAAAATTGTATTGGCTCCGACACTGGAGAGTGACTTCCCCTCCTGGGGACACAGCCGGGCTGGGCTGAGCTGAGAGCGAGGGCTTGTTGGCATAAACTCCTGGGAGAAAAAAGAGCTTTTGTGTTAAAGACCCTGGCCAGTGTGTGGCCATGGGGGTGGGAAGGTCCCCCCACCTCCTAAGAGTTAGGGAACTTTCCAGGTATATCCATCCTAGAGAAGCCACTGGCCCTGCCACCAGCTCACAAAAGGGTTCAGGGAGCATAACCAGGATCGTATGGCAGTGCCCAGGCTCAAATCCTGGTTCTGTCCCTTAGGGGCTGTGTGATCCTGGAGATCAATCTACCCTTCTATCTGTGCCTCAGTGTTCTTTTTTTTTTTTTTATGTTAGCATACAATACATCATTCGTTTTTGATGTAGTGATCCATGATTCATTGTTTTCGTATAACACCCAGTGCTCCATGCAGTACGTGCCCTCCTTAATACCCATCACCGGGCTAACCCATCCCCCCTCCCCTCTAGAACCCTCAGTTTGTTTCTCAGAGTCCATCATCTCTCATGGTTCATCTCCCCCTCCAATTTCCCCCCCTTCATTTTTCCCTTCCTTCTCCTAATGTCCTCCTTGCTATTCCTTATGTTCCACAAATAAATGAAACCATATAATTGACTTTCTCTGCTTGACTTATTTCACTTAGCATCATCTCCTCCAGTCCCATCCATGTTGATGCAAATGATGGGTATTCATCCTTTCTGATGGCTGAGTAATATTCCATTGTATATACGGACCACATCTTCTTTATCCATTCATCTGTTGAAGGGCATCTCGGCTCTTTCCACAGTTTGGCTATTGTGGACATTGCTGCTATGAACATTGGGGTGCATAGGGCCCTTCTTTTCACTACATCTGTGTGTTTGGGGTCAATACCCAGGAGTGCAATTGCTGGGTCATAGGGTAGCTCTATTTTTAATTTTTTGAGGCACCTCCACACTGTCTTCCAAAGTGGCTGTACCAACTTGCATTCCCACCAACTGTGTAAGAGGGTTCCCCTGTCTCCACAACCTCTCCAACATTTGTTGTTTCTTGCCCTGTCCATTTTTGCCATTCTAACTGGTGTAAGGTGGTATCTCCATGTGGTTTTGATTTGAATTTCCCTGATGGCTAATGATGATGAACATTTTTTCATGTGTCTGTTAGCCATTTGTATGTCTTCTTCAGAGAAGTGTCTGTTCATGTCTTCTGCCCACTTTTTGACTTGATCGTTTTTTGGGTGTTGAATTTGAGAAGCTCTTTATAGATCTAACAATTCAGTAATGTGGCAGGATACAAAATCAATGCACAGAAATCAGTTGCTTTCTTATACACTAACAATGCAACTGTAGAAAGAGAAATTAGAGAAACAATTCCATTTACAATAGCACCAAAAACCATAAGATACCTCGGAATAAACCTAACCAAAGAGGTAAAGGATCTATACTCTAGGAACTACAGAACACTCATGAAAGAAATTGTGCCTCAGTGTTCTTTACTGTAAATGGCAACTGATAAATCATTGAACACTACATCAAAAACTAATGAGGTACTATATGTTGGCTAACTGAACATAATTTAAAAAAATTTAAAATTGGTTAGCCCGGGAGGCACCTGGGTGGCTCAGTTGGTAAGCGTCTGCCTTCGGCTCAGGTCATGATCCCCGGGTCCTGGGATCGAGCCCCACATCGGGCTCCCTGCTCTGTGGGAAGCCTGCCTCTCCCTCTCCCACTCCCCCTGCTTGTGTTCCCTCTCTCGCTGTCTCTCTCTGTCAAATAAATAAAATCTTAAAAAAAAAAAAAGGTTAGCCCATTGATGGGTATTAAGGAGGGCATGTACTGCATGGAGCACTGGGTGTTATACGAAAACAATGGATCGTGGATCACTACATTAAAAACTAATGATGGGGCGCCTGGGTGGCTCAGTTGGTTAAGCGGCTGCCTTCGGCTCAGGTCATGATCCTGGAGTCCCGGGATCGAGTCCTGCATCGGGCTCCCTGCTCAGCAGAGAGTCTGCTTCTCCCTCTGACCCTCTGCCCTCTCATGCTCTCTCTCAAATAAATAAATAAAATCTTAAAAAAGAAACACTAATGATGTATGGTGACTAACATAACATAATAAAATTTAAAAAAACTAATGATGTATGGTGACTAACATAACATAATAAAATTTAAAAAAACTAATGATGTATGGTGACTAACATAACATAATAAAAAAAACCCAAAAAATTTAAAAATTTAAAAAATAAAGATAATTCCGTAGTTGTAAAGGTGAAAAAAAAAAACTAATGATGTACTATATGTTGGCTAATTGAATTTCAATTTTAAAAAAAGAAAAAAAAGAAAATGGGAATGACTGAATGAAGCAACTTAGCATAGTTGCCTAATGCATAGGGAGCTCCCAAACTATGACAGTAGTAACAAAATAGCCTACTATTTTAATGCAATTTTTAAACCAGAATTAATGTAAATAATTCATACTGAACAAAATAACCAAGATTTTAAACAAAAACAGACTCCAACTGTGCGTAGTGGAGAGGCAAAAGGCTCAAAACACTTTTGTGTATTTTTATGGTTAATTTTTTCCACACTATTAACATAGTTGAAAAAAATTGAAAAACTTTAAAGTAGGCTATTAGAACTCACAAATTGTTTTAAGTTTATTTCATTTATACCAAGAAAAATTTCTAAAGAATTCATTATCCTTTTCCTCTCCTGGCTTTAGGGAAACAAACTCATCAATGATATTTTCAAAATCTGTTCAGAAAATAACCATTTGAAAATGCATTAGAAATAAAAGGACAAGCTGAGAACTCTCTCTTTCATCAAAAAATTAAAAAAGAAGGCATTAGAACGTGGAGAGAGGGTATGCATGTCGCCTTTTGCCTCCGGCTCAGGTATGGTTTGAAACGGCACTGCCTGATTCTGTCTTAAAAGTGTGGTGTTTTGTTCAGCGTGGATGTGTTCGCATTGGTTTTTGTTGTTTTAGAAAGATAGTGCATTGATGTATCACTTACGTGGATCCCTGCGGTTTGGGGCATCTCTCCTAAACGTAGCTAGGGCTTCACTTCCCACCCCAACCCCAGCCCCCTGGGTCTCGGGGTTCGCCGTCATCGCCATCCCCCTGCTCACCCTCCTGGAGCCCCCAGGCCACGGGTACAGCCCCAGGCCCCACCAGGTACCTGTAGCAACCAGCTCCAGCCGGTCGCTGGGGGGAGACCAGCGGCTCCCATTCTGATAGGAACAGCGGTAGCACCCGGCGAAACGTTCCTCCATGGCCGGGATGAAAAGAATGGGCTGATCCTGGTAATTCCCGGACCTCAGCTTCTCCAGCCGGTACAAGTCCACCCCCGGGGGCCCCTGGCAGCGGATGGTCACCTGCGTCTTCAGGGGCGCTAGGGAGCTAGGCACGGCCTGGAGGGAGGGCTTGGGCAGCGGGCCTAGAAGGGAAGTGGAGCCTGGTGGAGGGCAGCTTCCAAACAGACTCCCCCTCCCGGGGCTCCCATCGCCCCCACCCTCCCGAGCCCAGAGGAGAGACCCGGGACTCCGGGACTCCGGGGTGGGGAAGGACTCACCGTGCTGAGCTTGCACCACCTGCCCCAGACACAGCCCTGAGCAGAGAAGAAAAGCACCGAAGGCTAGGACCTCCCGGAGCCCACACTTCTGCATGCAAAGCAGGTGATTTTAGACATTTGCAGGCAGTAACTTTCTCTTGTCCTCATTTTTTTTTTTTTAAGGACACACACACACTCACATAATTTAAGTGCCTAATGAAAGGCCGCATATCGTATGATTCCATTTATCCGAAACGTGCTCACTAGGTCAGTCTGCCTGGAAACACACAGAGTAGATCCGTGGTTGCCAGGGGCTGGGGAAGGAGGATTGACGGTTGACTGTCATGGGTTATGGTGTCTTTTTGGAGGGGTGACAGTGTCTTGGAACAAGGCAGAGGTGATGTTTGCACGCCTTGCAAATGTACTAAGTGTCATTAATGATACATTTTATGTGAAGTTTGTTATTTTACCACAGTTTTTAAAAAGCCAGCCAGGGATTCCTCGCCCCCCTCCCCATGCACACACTTTTGACAACTGTGAAGAGAACTATCTCCTCTCTGAAAAGGGGGCTGTGTGCAGGATGTGGTCTATTTCCCCCCCCCCCCCGGGCGCCTGGGTGGCTCAGTTGGTTAAGCGACTGCCTTCGGCTCAGGTCATGATCCTGGAGTCCCGGGATCGAGTCCCGCATCGGGCTCCTGCTCAGTGGGGAGTCTGCTTCTCCCTTCTCCCTCTGCCCCTCCCCCTGTTCATGCTCTCTCTCCTCTCTCTCTCTCTCTCTCTCTCAAATAAATAAATAAAATCTTTAAAAAAAGAAATCACGATGCTGTACATTAGATCCGGATGGGATCTACTGCATTCTATCATGTCTAGAGATCACCGGCTGTGTTAATCACGGATTTCCCACCGTTCTAACTGTTTGTTTAAATCAGTATTCTGTAATTACATTATGACTGTGCAAATATTATTCACACCTGAGGAGTGTAGTATTGTACCTGTATATTTTTCCTATTTATTGAACCTGGAATCAATATTTGTCTGGCTTGGTGCCATCTGCATAGTTTTCCTTCACCCTGTGTCTGATTCTTTCCACAGTTCCAAATAGCCTCCCCGTGTAATTTTACACACCTGTCAAACTGCACAATCCGTCAATTCCGCTTTCTCTGGTGGAGGTGCTTTTCCTCCATCTGCCTTCTACCTTCTCTAGGTTGAACAACTGCCTTTTTCTCTCAAGCTGGCTTTTTTTTTTTTTAATGTTCAGTTAGCCAACATACAGTGCATCATTAGTTTTCTTAACCTTTTTGCTGGGTTGGTAGCATAACCTGTTTTAGTCTCACTAGGGTTACAGTCGTCTCACCGATTTAGCAAATAAAAACATAGGACTCCCATTTAAATATAAATTTCAGATAAACAATGAAAATTCTTTTCATAGTATGACCCACAAAATATAATCGGATATACTTAGGCTTAAAATATTATTTGTTGTTTACCTGAAATTAAATTTCACTGAGCATGTTGTATTTTACCTGGTAACTCTTATCCTTACACACACACACACACACACACACACGCTCAGGTGTGCACACACACGAGAAGGGGCAGTTACTGTCTCCATGATAAACATAAGGAAACTGGACAGAGAGGCTAAGCAGTTTCTCTGAGCTGACACAGCTAAGAGGTGGCAGAACCTGGATCATCCCTGACTCCAGAGCTCAGGGGTGACACACCTGTCTCCAGCCCCCTCTGAACCTCTATCCACACCAGGTTCTGCTCCCTGTACCCAAGCTCTACCCACACCTTTGTCTGCTGCCCAACACAACCCCACCGTGGTCTTTTCGTGGGTTTCCATCCAACCTTCTAGCGTGACTGAAAATACTCCCAGTGCCCTTCTGAGAACTTCCTGGATGGACCCTGAATCACCACAGTCCTTCTGGTTAGGGGCCATTATTAGCCCCATTTTACAGATCAGACTATGGAGACCGTGTCTTGTCCACCATCCTGCAGCTGGTAGGAGGTAGATTCAAACACCAGCAGCATATTTTAGTGATAAAGAATGTGAACTTGGCACTAAACTCTTGAGTTTATTTGAGCCCTAGATGTGTGACCTTAAACAAGTTCCTTAACCCCTCTGGGCCTCAGCTTTCTCCTCTGTAAAATGGGGGTACGAAAAAGGCCCTACCTCGTCAGGCCATTCTGGGAATTAAGTAAGTGTCTGCTAAAAAACACGGAGTAATATGTAGCCCATAGTAAGTGCCATGTGAGTGTGTGTTAATGAATGACTGACAGGTGGTCTGTGCTCATGGCGTGTTTTCTTATCTCCTTAACACAGCTGTTCCTTCCTGCTTGGCTCCTTGGAGCCTCCATCCTTTTAGCAGTGAGGCTCTTCTGAATAAATAAGGGAACTGTGCACACAACCTGCCTAGCCAGGGCAGGCAATAAACACACATAATCCTACCACCAGTCCCACTACGGGAGGCTCTTACTCCAGCCTCACTGAGGTATCGTTGACAAAGAAACACTGTATTCTAGGGTGTACAGCATGGTGATCTGATGGACATTCACACTGTCAAATTAGCACCACCCGTCCACTACCTCACATAGGTTGTTTTGATTTTTGGTTTGGTTTGGTGAAAATGCTTAAGATCTACTCCTTCAGTAAATTTCTATAGTATTATTGCCTATAGTCCCTACGCTGTGCATTAGATCTCCAGAACTTACTCATCTTATAACTAGAAGCTTGTACTCTGTCCACCTATCTCCCCATTTCCTCCCACTCCCCAGCCCCTGGCAACCACAAGTCTACTCTCTGCCTTAATGAGTTCGACTTTTTTAGATTTCACATATAAGTGAGATTGTGCGGTATTTTCTTTCTGTGTCTGGCTTATTCCACTTAGCATAATGGCCTCAAGGTCCATCCATATTGTTGCAAATGGCGGGATTATTTGTCCCCGTGCCGTGAGGTTTGCTGACAAATCTGTAATCTAGTCCTAATGTCACCAAGTCCACATACAAAATATGAATTAATAATTAAACAATTAAAACACAGTGTATAGAGACAAAGTTGCACCCAAAACTGGAAGACCTGCTTCTCTCCTGACCCAGCCAAGAAGAGAACAGAATAACAGACAAACACCGCCTCCCTGGGTCCCGGTTTTCCCAACCAACAAAGGAAGGGGCCCTCATAGGTCACCAGCTGTCCTCAAATTCATTTCTGATGCAATTTTTAAAACATTCTTAGTCTCATAGCCCACTGCCTATCCTTCAGCGTTTCCCAGATCAATCCTGAGGACTCACCAAGACAGAGAAGGGCAGGCAGGGATGGGGCCATGGTTCTTCAGCCTGTCCAGAGCTCTGTAGCCCAGGAGGGAAGCTTCAGGGGCTGGAGCAGAGGTGCAGGATGTGACAAGGATACAGAACCCTCTCCTCCCTTCCCCCCTCAGGCTGGCTTTTCCTAAGTGAGGCTCATCAAGCTGGAGCCATCCCTCAGTAGAATGACTTGCACACAAGCTCACAGAAGCTCATTTATCTTCTGTCACCAACCCAGGATCACACTATGTCTGCCTCTTGAGGCACTGAGATGGAATATTATCTGATGGATCTCATTAACAGAACGGTCTCATGGAGCTTTCCTTTGGAGGGGTGACATTTGAGATAATACCTGGTCGTAAGAAATATTCATGGAAGAACAGCATGTTCAGCACGCCCCAAAGCCTTGACGAGGCAAAGAGCTTGGCATTTTCATATAAGCGGTAAGTGATTAGTGTGGCTGGAGTCGAGGACCATAAAGCTGAGACTGAAGAGATTATACAGGTCAGATCAGGATGTCCCAACCTTGGCACTGTTGACATTTGGAACCGGGAGACTGTTGGAGTGGGAGCAGGCTGTCCTGTGCTTCTGGGAGGCTCATGGCCAACCAAGAACCACTGGGTTGGATCATTCAGGGACTCCATGGACCAGATAAACCTGGGTACACGATCTCTCTTTGGAATCCTACTCACTTTTCAGGCATATTTTGTTTGACCCTCACACAAGACTGAGAAACAGGTGCAGCTTTAGTCCCATTCATTTTTTTTTCTTTTTTAAATTTTTTATTTAAATTCAATGAACGTATAGTATATTATTAGTTTCAGAGGTAGAGTTCAGTGATTCATCGATTTTATATAATACCCAATGCCCTCCTTAATGTCTATCACCCAGCCACCCCATCCCCCTACCCCCTCCCCTCCAGCAACCCTCAGTTTGTTTCTTCTTAACATTTTATTTTATTTTATATTGTTATGTTAGTCACCATTCATTAATGAAGGGGGGAAATCGGAGGGAGAGACGAACCCTGAGAGACCGTGGACTCTGAGAAACAAACTGAGGGCTCTAGAGGGGAGGGCGTGGGGGGATGGGTTAGCCCGGTGATGGGTATTAAGGAGGGCACGTTCTGCGTGGAGCACTGGGTGTTACACGCAAACAATGAATCATGGAACACTACATCAAAAGCTTCAGTCCCATTCAAATGGGAAAACCTGAACTTAGAAGAAAATGTATTTTTCTAGTTAGAGTTGGGTGCTGGAAGCTGGGTAATCGATTTCCTCTGGCTTAGCACAAGCACACGCGCATCCGGGCCATCATTCTCCCCTGTGGTTCTCATTTCGATTATCCACCTCCAAGGAGCAGCTCTGAAATGGTCCGTGCAAATTAGTTCATCTCTGCAAAACTTTATTTTGTATCTTGCAAACGTATGTTGTGTTGTAAATTGTGTAATGCTGTGGAAGTCATGTGTCTTTCCATAGCACACCCAGCGTTTCCAGACCATTCATATGTCTGCAGAACAGTTACTTGCTTCGACACATTAATCTTTCTGCTGTCCCAATAATGGACAGCCACATTATGCCCAAATATCTCCACTGTAAACAATACTGAGCTAAATATCACCCTACATGTACCCCTCTGAACGTATGTGAGAATATCTTTAAAATATGTATCCAACAGGAAATTGCCAGATCTTGAGTTCGGTGTATCTTTAATGTACTCACTGCCAAATGGCATTCCATATTCAACGTACCAGTTCCTTCTCCCACAGCAGGGCAAGAGGGTCCCCAGACCTCCCCACACACCCAAAACCCGGGGTTGCCCAGCCTCCTAATCTTTGGCAGATGGTGCACTAATTTGCCAGGGCTGCCAAAGTATCACTAACTGAGCAGCTTACACAACAGAAGTTTATTGCCTCATAGTTCTAAGATGAAGGTGTCTGCTGGGATGGCTCCTTCTGAGAACCATGAGGGAGAACCTAGTCCGTGCCTCTCTTCTAGATTCTGGGGGCTGCTAGCCATCTTTGGTGCTCGTTGGCTTATAGATGCATCAATTCCAATCTCTGCCTCCAGGTTCACATGGTGTTCTCCCCCCGCCCCACTGTGCATGTCTGTGCCCAAATTTCCTTTTTAAGGAAATTCCTTAATTCCTTAATTCCTTCCTTATAAATAAGGACACAAGTTATATTGGATTAGGAGCCCCACCCTACTCCAATATGACCTCATCTTATCTTAACTAACTGCATCTGCAGCGACCCTATTTCTAAAAATAAGGTCCCACTCTGAGATTCTGGTGGTTAGGACTTCAATGTATGAATTTGGAGGGGACACAGTTCAGCCCACAGCAGATGGGTATGGAGTAATATCACATCATTGTTGTCATCTTCTTTTCTCTAATTCCTCATGAAGTTGAGCATCTCATCACACCCTTTCCTGAGCTTGTAAATTACTTATGTCTTTCTGGCTTAGAGAATCATTTTTAAATGTGTACGTGATCATGCAGCCAGTGGTTGCAGAAGGAGAACTTGAACCCAGGTTAGCTCATCTACTCCAGAGTCTACAGTCTTACCTGATATGCTACCCCACCAAGGGTCAACCATCTCTCATTCCCCACCATCATCCACATTATTTCCTCCCCTCAGTTATTTCTTTCTTTTATTCTTTTTAAGATTTTATTTATTTATTTGATAGAGAGATAGATAGCACAAGTAGGCAGAGCGGCAGGCAGAGGGAGAGGGAGAAGCAGACTCCCCACTGAGCAGGGAGCCCGATGTGGGGCTCGATCCCAGGACCTTGGGATCACGACCTGAGCCGAAGGCAGACGCTTAACCGACTGAGCCACCCAGGCGCCCCTATTTTTTTTTTAACATATAATGTATTATTTGTTTCAGAGGTACAGGTCTGTGATTCATCAGTCCTACACAATTCACAGCACTCACCATAGCACATACCCTCGCCAATGTCCATCACCCAGCCACCCCATCCCTCCCACCCCCCTCCACTCCAGCAACCCTCAGTTTCCTGAAATTAGAGTCTCTTATGGTTTGTCTCCGTCTCTGGTTTCGTCCTGTTTCATTTTTCCCCTCCCTTCCCCTATGATCCTCTGTCTTGTCTCTCAAATTCCTCATTTCAGTGAGATCATATGATAGTTGTCTTAATCTGATTGACTTATTTCACTTAGCATAATACCCTCTAGTTCCATCCACGTCATTGCAAATGGCAAGATTTCATTTTTTGATGGCTGCATAATATTCCATTGTGTGTGGGAGCCTGGGTGGCTCAGTTGGTTCAGCGACTGCCTTCGGCTCAGGCCATGATCCTGGAGTCCCGGGATCGAGTCCCACATCGGGCTCCCTGCTGAGCAGGGAGTCTGCTTCTCCCTCTGACCCTCTTCCCTCTCGTGCTCTCTATCTCTCATTCTCTCTCTCTCAAATAAATAAATAAAAAATCTTTTAAAAAAATATTCCATTGTGTGTATATATACCACATCTTCTTTATCCACTCATCTGTTGATGGACATCTAGGCTCCTTCTATAGTTTGGCTATTGTGGACATTGCTGCTATCAACATTTGGGTGCATGTGCCCCTTTGGATCACTACATTTGTATCGTTGGGGTAAATACCCAGTAGTGCAATTGTTGGGTCATAGGGTTGCTCTATTTTCAACTTTTTGAGGAACCTCCATACTGTTTTCTTTTTTTTGTTTGTTTATTTCTTTGCTTGTTTTTATTTTTCAAGAGTGGCTGCACCAGTTTGCATTCCCACCAACAGTGTAGGAGGGTTCCCCTTTCTCTGCATCCTCGCCTACATCTGTCATTTCCTGACTTGTTAATTTTAGCCATTCTGACTGGTGTGAGGTGGTATCTCATTGAGGTTTTGATTTGTATATCCCTGACCCTGAGTGATGTTGAGCACTTTTTCATGTGTCTGTTGGCCATTTGGATGTCTTCTTTTTTTTTTTTTAATTTTATTATGTTATGTTAGTCACCATACAATACATCATTAGTTTTTGATGTAGTGATCCACGATTCATTGTTTTCGTATAACACCCAGTGCTCCATGCGGGACGTGCCCTCCTTAATACCCATCACCAGGCTAACCCATCCCCCCTCCCCCCTCCCCTCTAGAGCCCTCAGTTTGTTTCTCAGAGTCCATAGTCTCTCATGGTTCATCTCTCCCTCCGATTTCCCACCCTTCATTTTTCCCTTCCTTCTCCTAATGTCCTCCTTGCTATTCCTTATGTTCCACAAATAAGTGAAACCATATGCTAATTGACTTTCTCCGCTTGACTTATTTCACTTAGCATCATCTCCTCCAGTCCCATCCATGTTGATGCAAAAGTTGGGTATTCATCCTTTCTGATGGTTGAGTAATATTCCATTGTATATATGGACCACACCTTCTTTATCCATTCATCTGTTGAACGGCTCTTTCCACAGTTTGGCTATTGAGGACATTGCTGCTATGAACATTGGGATGCATAGGGCCCTTCTTTTCACTACATCTGTGTGTTTGGGGTAAATACCCAGGAGTGCAATTGCTGGGTCATAGGGTAGCTCTATTTTTAACATCTTGAGGCACCTCCACACTGTTTTCCAAAGTGGCTGTACCAACTTGCATTCCCACCAATAGTGTAAGAGGGTTCCCCTTTCTCCACAACCTCTCCAACATTTGTTGTTTCTTGCCCTGTCCATTTTTGCCATTCTAACTGGTGTAAGGTGGTATCTCAATGTGGTTTTGATTTGAATTTCCCTGACGTCTAAAGATGATGAACATTTTTTCATGTGTCTGTTAGCCATTTGTCTGTCTTCTTTAGATAAGTGTCTGTTCATGTCTTCTGCCCATTTTTTGACTTCATTATTTGTTTTTTGGGTGTTGAGTTTGAGAATGAAATGATCACTTTATTTGCAATGTGCAGGGAGCACAGCTTCGGGCAGTGGTGGAAGATAAAGACATGTAGGGAGGATGTAACTAGACTCCAGTGACATATGAAGGTGCCTGAGAACACCTAAGGGCATGGAGAGAAATCTGCAAACTCGTAATCATCTTCCAAGATAGAAATCATAGAAATAATAGTCCACCCAGGACTCCAGGCTCCAGGTTAAGCATCCGACTCTTGATTTTGGCTCAGGTCATGATCTCAGGGTCTGAGATGAGCCCCGTGTTGGGCTCCAAGCTTAGTGGGGAGTCTGCGTCTCTCCTGATCAGTACCCCCACCAGCTCACGCTTACTCGCTCTTTCACTCTAAAATAAATGAATAGGGGCGCCTGGGTGGCTCAGTTGGTTAAGCGACTGCCTTCGGCTCAGGTCATGATCCTGGAGTCCCGGGATCGAGTCCCACATCGGGCTCCCTGCTCAGCAGGGAGTCTGCTTCTC
>NW_027397168.1:308460-338033 GCF_003265705.2 Callorhinus ursinus
CTGGCTAAAGCTGAGTGATATTCCCTTGTGTGGAAAGACCACAACTTGTTTATCCAGTCGTCTGTGGATGGGCACTTGGGCTGCCGCAAATAATGCTTCCGTGAATGGGGGTGTGTGCGTGTCTGAGTCCCTGCTTTCCAATTCTTTTGGGTACACTTTTTTCTTTTTTTCTTCTTTTTTTTTTTAAGATCTTATTTGAGAGAGAGAGCATGCCCACGAGCAGAGGGAGGGGCACAGGGAGAGGGAGAAGCAGACTCCCCGCTGAGCAGAAAGCCAGACGTGGGGCTCAATCCCAGCACCCCGAGATCATGACCTGAGCTGAAGGCAGACACTTAACCGACTGAGCCACCCAGGTGACCTAGGTACATTTTTTTTTCTTAAGTGCAAATCTCTTCATTATAGATTTTAAAACCTCAAGACTGGAGCACCTGAGTGGCAGAGTCAGTTAAGCATCCAGCTCTTTGGTTTGGCTCAGGTCATGATCTCAGGTGCTTAAAGAGATGGAGCCCTGAACCGGGCTCCAAGCTCAGTTCAGTGGGGAGTCCACTTGAGATTCTCTGCCTCTGCCCCCCACCCCCAACTTGCATATGTGCCCACTGTCTCTGAAATAAATAAATAAAATCTAAAATAAATAAAACCTCAAGACTAGGGGCACCTGGGTGGCTCAGTCGGTTGAATATCTGCCTTAGGCTCAGGTCATGATCCCAGGATCCTGGGATCGAGTCCCAGCCAGGCTCCATGCTCAGCAGGGAGCCTGCTTCTCCCTCTCCCTCTGCTGGTCCCCCTGCCTGTGCTCTGTGTCCCTCTCTCTCAAATAAATAAATAAAATCTAAAAAAAAAAAAAACTCAAGACTAATCTCGAATAGGATTTGTTTTCTTAAAAATTAGAAGCAGGTGTACAAGGTTACAAATGTATAAAGCTGTCCCAGTTATTTCAACTTATTTGTGAGCACAATACATAGGTTAGTATCTTAAACCTTTCCATGATCAGAGGCCATCCATGAAAGGGTTGTCCCTTGAGATGTGACAAGTCACAGCTTTTGGACGAGGATCCCAGACACAAACTGCATGAATCCATGGGGTTTCTTCTCTCTTCCTGTAACACTGTCCCATACGAGCAGCCCCGCCTTGCTGCCCAAGGGTCCAGATCCAAGTTACAGTCTGCCTGATTTTCACACCCTGGTTTGAATCTGCAGGACTGCCTCCCCCCCCCCTTTTTTTTTTTTTTGAGGAGTAAAGCATCATTCTACAATTAAGGCTTCTCTTTCTCTTCTCTAGTTGGCCCCAGAAATGATGTCCATGGGATTCTGCTGATCTCCCAAGCGTCTGACTCAAGGACTGCAAAGGGGAAACACGAGAAGGATGCTCTGTCAGGACGTGGAGAAGGGCGCCCCTGAGCTGCAGCTCTTCCCCCTTGCCGTTTAGCCTCCATGTGACTCTGGCCATCTGTCTGCCCTTCTGTCTGTCTTTACTGGACCAGGAAAACCTGACGGAGGCAGCACCATGCCCTCCAGGATCCGTGTCTGCTGGGTCTTGGAGCCTGGAGGAGAGGTGGGGATGCTCCACACAGAGCCTCCAGGCCAGCTCTGCACATGGGTCCTGGTGCCTCGGACGGCTCTCCCAGTATCCATGGCACACACCCCGCTTCCCAGCACCTGGTCTGGCCCCCAGGTACCAGTACCCAGATGAAACCAAACAGGCAGAAGACAGGGAAGATGCTAGGAATCTATAAACAGGTTTCTCTCTCTCTCTCTCTCTCTCTCTCTCTTTCTTTTTTAGGATTTTATCTGAACCAAAGTATCTGGGCACTAAATAGTACATCCCTCCCCCCAGTTATCCTGGCTTCTCTTTCTCCAAAAGAGCTTGGATCTGAGGCTGTAGGGACCTCAGAAAGTGGTCCTTTGGCAAAGGAGACATCACCATCCATGCCTTCTCTTCCCCACCTTCAGAAGTTTTTCATTTCAATCACTTCTGTGATTCCCCCTTCCTCCACGGAGAGGTCCAAACTCCTGGCTGCCCCTGCAACACCCATCACCACCTGAGACAGGGCAGTGTGTGTGCAGGGGAGGAAACCCACACAAACTTTCTTTTTTTTTTAAGATTTTATTTATTTATTTGAGAGAGAGAGAATGAGAGAGAGAGAGAACACATGAGAAGGGGGAGGGTCAGAGGGAGAAGCAGACTCCCCGCCGAGCAGGGAGCCCGATGCAGGACTCAATCCCGGGACTCCAGGACCATGACCTGAGCCGAAGGCAGTCACCTAACCAACTGAGCCACCCAGGCGCCCCTCACACAAGCTTTCTTAAGCCAAAATGGAGTCATTTGCCCCCATGACAGCAAACCAAGATTTCAGCACAGCCCCAATTCCCCCAAACAGTCCTTTTTCTTTTGCTGATAATGTCTTGGCCCTTGGTCCTTCCTATAAAAGCCTTCCATTAGCACAGCATCTCTCCACTTACTGGGTAGATTCATGAGCCCACTCACAGAGCCAACTGCATCTTCAGAGCCACTCAGTCGAATCTTTACTTTTGAGCAGTATGTTCAAGTAATACACACGTGACCTATGCCAGCCCGTGTTGGATGTCATGAGTCCCCATGAGGACTCCTGGGTTGAGAGGAAGTGTCCCTAATAGAGACAGTAAATGAACCAAGCACCCAGAAAACAAGGACAAAGATGGAGAGGCGTCAAGCCACCACCAAGTGTAACAGAGTGGAGGGTGCTTTCTGGAGGTAAGACTTCCCTGCTCTCAGGTAAGACTTACTTGTGCTCAGGTAAGACAGGGGGGAGCGTGCAGAGGGGGCTGCCCCTGACTACCTTGTCTTTCTGCTCTCCCAGAACGGATAGTGCCCTCTTGGCCCCCTGGGGCTCCTCAACAGCCCCCGCCAAGCAGCTAGAGGTGCATGTCTCCAGAGAGCCGGTCTGATGCATTCATTCTTTCCCAGAAAGAAGGACATCTTGCCCAGCCCATAAGCTGGGGCTTTTGAGGCCAACTTTCCAGGAATGACATTTTTCTGCCCCACCTGGGACCTACAGATGCTACAGTGTACACAGTAACTCCCTCACCTCTGGTGGGAGCATGCAACCTGCAAGTCCCTGCAGCCCCTGGGAGAGGAGAAGACTGCCCGCCCTTCCAGTGCACTCCCTGGAGCTCCCAGACCCGTGCCAGCCCCATGGCAGCCACTAGCTATAGACGGTTATTTTTGTTTAAATTAATTAAAATTAAATAAAATTTAAAACTCACTCCCTCGGTCGCACCAGCCACACTGTGCTCAGTGGCCATGAGTGCCTAATGGCTTCCATATTGGAATAACAGCACAGCCCCACAGAATCGAGAGTAAAACAAGCTCAAATGATAAAGCATATTTTCATCATTGCATAAAGGTCTGTGGGACAGAGCCATTTTCAAATATCCACTTATTGCCATAAACTTGGTTGCTTTAAATAACAGAAAATTGACATTATGGGAAGTGAAATAAGACAGTCACAAAAAAGGCAAATACCGTAGAATTTCACTTCTCTGAGTCACCAAAATCATGGAGACAGTAGGTAGAAAGGTGGTCACCAGAGGCGGGGGAAGGAGGGAGTGGGGAGATGTTTAATGGGAAAGTATCAGTTTCACAAGATGCAAAAGTCTTGGAGATGGATGGTGGTGATGGTTGCACAACACGCAAATGGCTTAATGCCCCTGATCTGGGTGCTGAAAGTTATTAAAGTGGTAAATTTACATCATGTATATTTTACCACAGTTTTTTTTCTTTCTAAGGAGATTTTATATGTTTTAAATTTTATTTTATTATGTTAATCGCCATACAATACATCATTAGTTTTTGATGTGGTGATCCACGATTCAGTGTTTTCATATAACACCCAGTGCTCCATGCAGTACATGCCCTCCTTAATACCCATCACCGGGCTAACCCATCCCCCCTCCCCCCTCCCCTCTAAAACCCTCAGTTTGTTCCTCGGAGTCCATAGTCTCTCATGGTTCATCTCCCCCTCCGATTTCCCCCCCTTCATTTTTCCCTTCCTTCTCCTAATGTCCTCCTTGCTATTCCTGATGTTCCACAAATAAGTGAAACCATATGATGATTGACTTTCTCTGCTTGACTTATTTCACTTAGCATCATCTCCTCCAGTCCCATCCATGTTGATGTAGAAGTGGGGTATTCATCCTTTCTGAAGGCTGAGTAATATTCCATTGTATACGTGGACCACATCTTTATCCATTCATCTGTTGAGGGGCATCTCGCTCTTTCCACAGTTTGGCTATTGCGGACATTGCTGCTATGAACATTGGGGTGCATTTGGCCCTTCTTTTCACTACATCTGTGTCTTATTTTTTGAGGCACCTCCACACTGTTTTCCAAAGTGGCTGTACCAACTTGCATTCCCACCAACAGTGTAAGAGGGTTCCCCTTTCTCCACAACCTCTCCAACATTTGTTTCTTGCCTTGCAATTTTTGCCATTCTAACTGGTGTAAGGTGGTATCTCAATGTGGTTTGTTTGTTTGTTTGTTTGTTTTGCTTATCTCACACGGTACTTTTATATCACTGAAGCTAAAGCAAAACATCCTTTTCATTGGGTAAAAACGGCCTGCTTAATGTGTGTACGTTGCAGTGCAATTTAAAAAAACACTAATTTCAGAACTTCAGAATTTTAGGTGTCAGTGTTCTCTTTTTTCATATGCTTTTGAAAAATATTTGAGGCTTGGACAAAAATTCCATCGCTATATTCTTAGGATCACTCGTGGAGTCTTCATGATTCGGATGACACGAGGGAAGCTTCAAATTCAACCTTTTAGAGAAGACATTCCAGCTCGCATGATCTCATCAACCAGGAGTATGTTGGTGGCAATCACAGTGCAGGAGTGGAGAAACTGTTTCTTTACACAATAGTTATCCCATATGCCTACTTCGGCTGCTACCATTGGCTCACCTGTGTTTTAAGTCCACACCCACAAGTTGACCTGATTCTGAATGTTCCGCTTGAACTTTAGTGTTTCCTGAAGGTCAAAACCAGAGTTCTGAGCAAGTACCTTGGGAATAATGAGTAATGCATCAGCAAACGCTTGAACTCCCAGTTGGGCCCTGCCCTTTACACTGGGCTTGTACTTAATCAAGGCTTCTGCCATTGCCACTTCCACTGCACCTGCACCCGGAACTACACAACCATCATCAATAGCATTTTTAACAGCCCTCAAGCCATCTCTTATTGCATCTTTGATTTGAGTGAGTGTGTGCTTATTTGGTCCTTTGATCAATAATGTGACAGAGCGAGGATTGTTACATTTCTCGATAAAAGTGAATTTCTCTTCTCCCAATGTATATTCATAGACAAGTCCTGCATATCCCAAACAATCAGGATTTAGGTCATCAAAGGAATTTAGAGCTACTCCACTGCAAGCAAGAGCCAGCCTTTCCATATTTCTCCTTTTAGCTCTACCTTCTTTTGCAAGAGCATCTAAGGAAAAGGGGTTAATTCCCTTTTGATTAATAACAACGAATCCTTTATCTGAATCACCACAGACTTTCTTTTTCAGTTCTATTTTTTTAACTCTATCTTCAATGAATTTTCTTTCAGCTTTTACAAGTTTCTCTCTCTCTTCTACACTCTTGTAAAAAAAACAGAATTCACTTCTGTTTTCTCATATTCCAATGACACATTGCACGTGAGGATGTATGCATCTTCTACTCTTTTTTTCATATCTGGATGCCGTGCCCCATGGTCCAAAACAAGACCTCTGATTAAGCTTGTATCAGTTTCAGATTTATGTTTCATCTCCATGATCTCAACCATGAAGAGGTCAATAGGTTCATCTTGTTTTTTAATGGCCAAAATGGAGTCCACTACGGCCTCTGTTAAGACATCAGCAAGTTCAGCATGCACTTTAGTACATAGAGATGTTCTGGCCACATCTATAAGTGTTTCCCTGTCCATTTCTTTGCTTACTTTGACTTGTTCCAAAAACTGAAGTGCCTTTCCCTTTGCAGCTTCAAATCCTTCTGTTATTATTCTGGGATGAAGACCTTCAGAAATGTAGAGATCCGCCTGTTTCAGTAGCTCTCCGATGATTAGAACATTGGAAGTGGTACCATCACCAGTTATGTCATCTTGGGCTGTTGCTACTTTGGCTATTAAGGAGGCTGTTGGGTGTTGAATTTGCATTTCATGAAGCAGCACGTTGCCATCTTTAGTAAGCTTGATGTCTCCAGCACCAGAAACAAGCATCTTCATGGTGCCCTTAGGCCCCAAGTTGGTCCTCAGCACGTCCTGCAGGCCCCGGGCCGCGCTGATGTTCACCGCCAGCGCAGCCTGGGCTCGGGCCACCTCGGCCTTGGGGTTCAGGGTCTTCAGGCCGCCATAGCTAACTAGCACGGGAAGAGGAGAAGAGCCGGCGTGCGGAGGGCCCAGAGCCCGCTCAGCGTGTCCAGGAGCTCAATGTGGTTTTGATTTGAATTTCCTTGATGGCTAATGATGATGAACATTTTTTCATGTGTCTTGTTAGCCATTTGTATGTCTTCTTCAGAGAAGTGTCTGTTCATGTCTTCTGCCCATTTTTTGACTTAATTATTTATTTTTTGGGTGTTGAGTTTGAGAAGTTCTTTATAGATCTTGGATACCAGCCCTTTATCTGTAGTGTCATTTGCAAATATCTTCTCCCATTCTGTGGGTTGCCTCTTTGTTTTGTTGACTGGTTCCTTTGCTGTGCAGAAGCTTTTTATCTTGATGAAGTCCCAAAAGGTCATTTTTGCTTTTGTTTCACTAACTTTTGGAGATGTATCTTGAAAGAAGTTGCTGTGGCCAATGTCAAAGAGGTTACTGCCTATGTTCTCCTCTAGGATTTTGATGGATTCATGTCTCACATTGAGGTCTTTCAACCATTTTGAGCTTATCTTTGTGTATGGTGTTAGAGAATGGTCGAGTTTCATTCTTCTCCATGTGGCTGTCCAATTTTCCCAGCACCATTTATTGAAGATACTGTCTTTTTTCCATTGCATATTTTTTCCTGCTTTGTTGAAGATTATTTGACCATAGACTTGAGGATCCATATCTGGGCTCTCTATCCTGTTCCATTGGTATATATGTCTGTTTTTGTGCCAGTACCATGCTGTCTTGGTGATCACTACTTTGTAATATACCTTGAAATTGGGCAACATGATGCCCCCAGCTTTGTTTTTCTTTTTCAACATTTCCTTGGCAATTCGGGGTCTTTTCTGATTCCATACAAATTTTAGGATTGTTTGTTCCAGACTTTGAAAAATGTCATTGGAATTTTGATTGGGATGGCATTGAAGGTATAGATTGCTCCAGGTAGCATAGACATTTTAACAATGTTTATTCTTCCGATCCATGAGCATGGAATGTTTTTGCATCTTTTTGTGTCTTCTTCAATTTCTTTCATGAGTGTTCTGTAGTTCCTAGAGTATAGATCCTTTACCTCTTTGGTTAGGTTTATTCCGAGGTATCTTACAGTTTTTGGTGCTATTGTAAATGGAATCGTTTCTCTAATTTCTCTTTCTACAGTTGTGTTGTTCGTGTATAAGAAAGCAACTGATTTCTGTGCATTGATTTTGTATCCTGCCACATTACTGAATTGCTGTATGGGTTCTAGTAATTTGGGGGTGGAGTCTTTTGGGTTTTCCACATAAAGTATCATGTCATCTGTGAAAAGAGAGAATTTGACTTCTTCTTTGCCAATTTGAAGGCCTTTTATTTCTTTTTGTTATCTAATTGCCGTTGCTAGGACTTCTAGTACTATGTTGAACAATAGTGGTGAGAATGGGCATCTTTGAAGTGTTCCTGATCTTAAGGGAAAGGCTCTCAGCTTTTCCCCATTGAGGATGATATTCACTGTGGGTTTTTCATAGATGGATTTTGAACTTGAGGAATGTTCCTTCTATCCCTATACTCTGAAGAGTTTTAATCAGGAAAGGATGCTGTATTTTGTCAAATGCTTTCTCTGCATCAATTGAGAGGACCATATGGTTCTTCTCTCTTATTAATGTGTTCTATCACATTGATTGATTTGCGAATGTTGAACCACCCAGGGATAAATTCCGCTTGGTCGTGGTGGATCATCCTTTTAATGTATTGTTGGATCCTATTAGCTAGGATTTTGTTGAGGATTTTGGAATCCATATTCATCAGGGATATCGGTCTGAAATTCTCTTTTTTTTAAGATTTTATTTATTTATTTGACAAAGAGAGACACAGCGAGAGAGGGAACACAAGCAGGGGGAGTGGGAGAGGGAGAAGCAGGCTTCCCGCTGAGCAAGGATCCCAATACAGGGCTCGATCCCAGGACCCTGGGATCATGACCTGAGCCGAAGGCAGACACTTAACGACTGGGCCACCCAGGTGCCCCTGAAATTCTCCTTTTTGTTGGGGTCCTTGCCTGGTTTGGGGATTAAGGTAATGCTGGCCTCATAGAATGAGTCTGGAAGCTTTCCTTCTGTTTCTATTTTTTGAAACAGCTTCAGGAGAATAGGTATTATTTCTTCTTTGAATGTTTGGTAGAATTCCCCAGGGAATCCATCAGGCCCTGGACTCTTGCTTTTTGGGAGGTTTTTGATCACTGCTTCAATCTCATTACTGGCTATTGGCCTATTCAGGTTGTCAATTTCTTCCTGTTTCAGTCTTGGCAGTTTATAGGTTTCCAGGAAGACATCCATTTCATCCAGATTGCTCATTAGAAACCAGAAACACAGTCGATCAGATCAACAAAACTAGGAGCTGGTTCTTTGAAAGAATTAATAAGATCAATAAACCACTGGCCAGACTTATCCAAAAGAAAACAGAAAAGACCCAAATTAATAAAATTATGAATGAAAGGGGAGAGATCACGACTATCACCAAGGAAATAGAAACAATTATTTGATATTATTATCAACTATATGCCACAATTTTTTTTACAATTTTTAAAAATGGAAAGATGTTTTTAATAAAAAATTTTAATTGGAAAAAATACAAAAGAAAATTACTCTGTCACAGTTCTGGAGCCCAGAAGTCCAAAAGCAAGGTGTTGTTGGGATTCATTCCTTCTGGAGGCTCTGAGGGAAACCCGTTCGATGCCTCTCTTCCAGCTGCTGGTGGCTGACAACGGTCCTCAGTGTCCCTCGGCTTGTACAGGCTCATCCTGATCTCTACCTTCATCTCCATGTGTTCTCCACATGTGTCTTCTCCTTTTATGTCTCCAGTGGGGATACTCATCATTGGATTTAGGGCTCATCCTGATCCAGGATGGTCTCATCTCAAGATTCTTAATTACAGACTGTTGAATCACAGATCCGTACCTCTGAAACAAATAATGCAATATATGTTAAGAAAAAAAAAAGAAGATAGCAGGAGGGGAAGAACGAAGGGGAGTAAATCGGAGGGGGAGATGAACCATGAGAGGCGATGGACTCTAAAAAACAAACTGAGGGTTCTAGAGGGGAGGAGGGTGGGGGATGGGTCAGCCTGGTGATGGGTATTAAGGAGGGCACGTTCTGCATGGAGCACTGGGTGTTATACGCAAACAGTGAATCATGGAAACAATAATTACATCAAAAACTAATGATGTAATGTATGGTGATTAACATAAAAAAATTTAAAGAGAAAAAAATTTAAAGATAAAAAAATATAAATAAATTAATTAATTAAATAAAAGATTCTTAATTACATCGGCAAGACTCTTATTCCAAAGAAGATGACAACCCGAGACTCTGGACAGGCCTATCTTTTGGGAGGAGTCGTTATTCAACCCACTATATGCCAATATCCCATAGGACATTATTTCACTAATGGGAAGAATAATATCGGTTCCTTGAAGTGGCCATGGCCACAAGCCAGGGCTTGCAGTTTGGGGAGAAGCAGGTGGGATAGTTATATTCCCATTCACTCACTGGCCAACCGTCCCTATGCGGGTGACAACCTGAACGACTCCATGCTATGTTTTTTGCACTCATGAGTCCTCAATTCAAACAGGGACAACTGGTCCAAGGTACTCCAACGGGGAGGGTGTAGTGAGTGAAGCAGAATAATGGTGCCCCGAAGATGTCCACAACTTCGTCCCCAGAGCTTGTGCGTGTGTCGCCTGACGCAGCAAAGGTGAGTTCCAGCTATGATGGAATTAAGGTGGCTAATCAGCTGATCTGAAAATAAGTAGGTAATTCTGGACTATCCAGACAAGCTGAATGAATCACAAGGGTTTTGTTGGTTTTTTTATTAATATATATACTGTATTATTTGTTTCAGGGGTACAGGTCTGTGATTCAACAGTCTTGCACAATTCACAGCGCTCACCGTAGCACATACCCTCCCCAGTGTCCATCACCCAGCCACCCCATCCCTCCCACCCCCCTCCACTCCAGCAACCCTCAGTCTGGTTCCTGAGACTAAGAGTCTCTTATGGTTTGTCTCCGTCTCTGGTTTTGTCCTGTTTCATTTTTCCCCTCCCTTCCCCACCATGATCCTCTGTCTTGTTTCTTAAATTCCTCATATCAGTGAGATCATAGGATACTTGTCTTTCTGATTGACTTATTTCGCTTAGCATAACACCCTCTCATTCCATCCACGTCGTTGCAAATGGCAAGATTTCATTCTTTTTGATGACTGCATAATATTCCATTGTGTATATATACCACATCTTCTTTATCCACTCATCTGTTGGTGGACATCTAGGCTCTTTCTACAGCTTGGCTATTGTGGACATTGCTGCTATAAACATTAGGGTGCATGTGCCCCTTCGGATCCCTACACTGAATCGCAAGGGTTTTTAAATGTAGAAGAGGGAGTCAGAAAAAACAAGAGTCAGTGAGGCAGTGGGAGAAGGACTCAACCAGCCACTGGTGGCTCTGAAGATGGAGGAAGGGGCCACAAGCAGCCATTATTCATCCTTCAGCTCCCTGTGCTTCTCTGCAGGGGCTGATGCTTGCTGGACAAGAGAGGCTTTCTCCCCTCCTTATCATCACCCAGTTTTCTTCCTCCCAGTTCCTATCAGATCCCCCAAAGTTGGCCCTCAACCCACACACCTCTTGCCACCCTCTCCCTCCTGGGAGAGCTCATCCCCTCCTAGCGTGTGGTGACTCACCTCTAAGGAGAGCACCCCCACTCCTGAATTTCCAGCCCCGAAGGACTCCATCAGTTGGACTCTTGTTTTCAGCCATCTCCTGGGTGCTTGTGTTAATGGTGGCTCCCTGGCCACTCAGGGAAAACAGTGCCTGCTGCTAAGGCACTGTGTCTCTCTTCTCCTTCTATCTCACCACAGGTGCCATGGTGCTCCCACTGCCAGGGGTCCAGGCACGTAGGTTCCATCCACCCACATGTCACTATGTCCCCATTAAATGTCTCCCCCAGACGACGTGCTAAAAACCAGTACCAGCAAAACGGCTTTCATGTTCCTTTTCTTGGAGGTGCCGTAACTTGCTTATGATGACTCATACTGCTGGCTTTTAGATTGTTCCTCATCTTTCCATATTAAAGAAATGCAACCAACATGCTTTTACAAAGGCAACCAGCTTCCTTTTACAAATCCTGTTGCACACGTGCCTGTATATTCCCAGGCTACATTCCAAGGGTGGAAAACTGCCGGGTCTGGATCTGTATGTTGGGGAGATATCAACAGGGAGGTTCTGCCCTGGAGAAGTCCCTAACAGTGTGTGTCAGGGATGGTGAAGATAAATGCCAAGACTGCCCCTAAGCATGGTCACAGCTTCGTGCCTTCCCTCCGCATTAGGAATGGGAGTGCGAAGGTTAAAATGGAGCCCCCGACCCCCTGGCACAAAAATTGAGGGTAGTTTGTGTGTATGTATGAGAGAGAGAAAACAGGAGACAGAGGGGAGATTGAAGTTCCCGGAGCCGGACACAGTGAGATTGGGAAATGGGAATAGAGAACCCTTACGTTCCCTCAGGGGAACTAAACCAAGTGCTGAGCCCATAATGTTGGGGAGGTATCATTAAACAAAATCTCCCAACCCAGAAAATTTCTCCACAAAGGTAGAAGAGAAGGAACACAGTTTTATTATTGAATGGGTGTTCAAGCCAGAGCATGATGGGCATCAGGACAAGGTCTGCCAACAAGATGGCAAAGACAGGAAAGAGTCCCACCCTGTCACAGAGTCAAGCAGGGTCAGCTCATCACACCCAGGGGACCTGACAGCACCATCATCCTAAATTTATCCGGTGACTGGGGAGACCACATGTGTCAGCTGACTGGCTTTAGGCGGAGGGAAAACACTCCCAGCTTTATGTGGGGAGGCAGCTCTGCAACATGGAGTTGAGCTCCTGTTCTCCTTCAGAAGCCGGTAGATATAAATGCCGCCTCCCTTCACGTTCACGTTCCCAGTCCTCGAGAAAGACAGTCCTGGGTCACAGAGCTGGCAAGAGGCTTACTTACCTTCTAAAAATGTTGGCACACACTTTGAAGAGACAGAGAGAAAACTTTCAAGTTTTCTAAAGAAATGTTCTAAGCAACCGGCGAGATGTTTCTTCCCGTGTTTTCAACAGGGAGAATCAAGCTCTTGATTGTCATTAGTTGCAATTGTCTTCATGTGTTCAGATCTCCCCAGGCATCTCCACATGCTGCCAATTTGGTGGCTAGACCAGAAGCGCCTTGCCTGCTCCTGAGTCCTGCCTGGAGAGATGAAGGCTTACTGCTCCAGTCCCAGCACTCGATCTCCCGGACCGTCGCCCAGCTGCCCCTGGTAAGCACCACGCTATTTTCTATCTCGGCAAATCTGGCTTCTTTAGAGACATCATGTCCGTGAAACCACATGGTATCTGTCTTTGCGACTGGCTTATTTCACTTAGCGTTGTGTTTTCAAGGCCCATCGCTGTGGTCGCGGGTGTGAGGGCTGAATAACGTTCCACACTTCCTTTATCCAGTCAACTCTGATGGACATTGGGTTGCTCCCACCTTTGGGCTGTTGTGAATACGCTTGTGAATGTGAGAGAAACATAATCTGGCAGTTCTTCAAAATGTTGTGTACGTAGGGTTACCATGTGACCTACTAATTCTGCTCTTAGGTGTTACCAACTGAGTTTTGGGATTCTCATCTTCTGGTTCATCTGGATGGCAGTGTTTGATAAATAATGTTTGCACCTGTGTATTTCTGTAAACAGGGCTGGTGACTGGGATGATCTGTGCGGCTCCTGCTGACAGGTATTCCTAGATAACGCGCTTGGTTGCTGTTGTAAAGATTTTTAGTAGAAGTCTGCCCTCTGCTGTCAGTGTGGTAAAGTACAGTTTTTTACTAGGGGGCTCCTGCAGGGAGGCAGAGAGTAGAGAGAAAGGTTATGTCCTTGATTTTTTTTTTTCCTTTCTTCTTGAAAAATCCTAATTTCCCCCTCTTTCTCCCTTTTCCCTTCACCATGCAGTGTCCAAAGGGTACCTCTCCCTGTTCTTGAGTCTCTCACAGACTCTAGTCTGTGCTCTGCGGTCGGTGCCCTGATCAGCCGGAACGCTCTTTTTACTGTTTGCACAACTTTCTATTTCTGGTGGTGGTTTTCACCCAATGTTAGGGCTGCCAACAGCACCTGCCTCTGTCTTTTGTACGGCTTCCCTCAAACTCTCCCTGTGGCATCTCTGTGATACATCCGCGTGATGAAATCGTGTTCAGGTATTTTTTAAGGAGTGTGATAGATCTTTGCGTAGCGATACAGATGATCTTCAAGATCTATTGCTAAATGGAAAAAGAAGATGCAGACGTACATGATAGTACCTTGTCATATGTATGCATCCCTTTGCTTTTATTTATGGAACTTGATTTTATTCTAGTAACACATTCGCATGGTTGAAATATAAAAAACATGAAAAGAGAGCTTGCTCACTGGAAATTGGTAAGGTTTTCCCTTTTCGTTTTGGCGTTGTTTTGAAGTGCAGCCATTCTCTGTCTTCTCCCGCGGAGATGTGGTTTTGTAATTCTGCATTGTTTTTCTTTTCCATTTATTTATTTTGAAACAAACTTTGGGAAGAGTATATAAATATAATACAAAGAAGCGCTTTTTTCCCCCCCTGAACCGTTTGAGACTGTGTTGCAGACCTGATGTAATTCACCCAGATACTGATCTTTTTTCCTGCAAACAAGGACATTCTCCTAGTTAACCACAGTACATCAGAACAGGGGTATTGATATTGATCTGTCTTTAGGCATTATGTGGGAGATCCATAGGTACGCAATTGCCATAGTTTGCAGCTACTCAGAAAGCCCAAAATATTAGATAAAATCTTCATCATAGGTGAGTGACCCCATGTCCATGGATTCCTCCCAATTTGTCTCATGTTCCACCCCATCTAAAACCCTCAAGATCCACTTGCAATGATCCCCAGGTTCCTGCCAAAACACATTAGCCAGACCCTACAATTCATGGAGCATGAGCTGGGATCTGCCACAGGCAATGAAAGTGGTAGGGGCAGGTCTTAAGGTGAGTGAGTATCATCCCAGGAGACACCTGCTTATGGAGGAACGGTG
Source organism: Callorhinus ursinus (assembly GCF_003265705.2). NCBI lineage: Eukaryota > Metazoa > Chordata > Mammalia > Carnivora > Otariidae > Callorhinus > Callorhinus ursinus. The sequence continues at coordinate 322,913 of NW_027397168.1, forward strand.
ACCTCCGATTAAGAGATGCTGGTCTCTCATTGCAAGGGCATCTCAGAGGAATTGGGAGTTTGACATTTTCAGGTTTGTCCCCACAAATGACCCAATCCCAGATCTCAGATTTCATTCCCTCTGCTGCTGTCACCCTGAGACTCTGGCCTGACTTCTGTGGGACCGCCCATTGCCATTTGCATGGTTGGTTTCCATGAAGATCTGTCGACTTCTAAAGCCACTCAATCCCCCAGTGCCTGCCTTCCACCCCCGTGCCCTCCCAAGAGCACAGGTGACAGCAAGCAGCTGTGAGGCTCTGTGGCTGGTGCTTACTTCTGTGGTCATCCACCTGCAGCTGCTCATGTTCACGGCCCGGAAAGGGGTCCACACGGGTCTGCGCAAAGAGTTATCACCTGGAGGTGACTTCCCTCCCAGGGGACATTCGGCAGTTTGAGGGGGGGATGCTACAGGCATCTAGTGGGTGGAGACCAGGGATGCTGCTCAACATTCCACAGTACCCAAGACACCCCCTGCCCCACAGCCAGGATTATCCAGCCCCGAACATTAACAGCACTGGTGTTGGGGAACCTGCCTTTCATCCATTACTCCCTGGCATTCCCTGGGGGGCTTTTATGGGTTTTAAGATAAACCCCAGTAGACAAAAGAAAGAGAAGCCCTTCTCTCTCCCACCGGCCAGAAAACAAGCAAGTGGTCCCCATCGGCTCTGGCAACCATCCTGTGACCCCCAAAGAGACTGTATTAATTCCCTCTGGTTGTTGTGACAACATCAACCCGCTGACCTGAAACATTTACTGTCCCACGGTTCCAGAGGCCAGAAGTCCAAACTGAAGGTGTCAGGAGGGTCGTGCGACCTTCAGAGGCTCAAGGGGAGTCTGTCCCGTGCCGTCTTTGGCAGCTTCTGGGGGTCCCAGCTGTTCCTTGGTTTAAGGCTGCATCGTTCCACTCTCTGCCCTGTCTCCACGTGGCCTTCTTCACTCCACTCTGTGTCACCTCCTCTTCCGTCTCTTATAAGGACACTTACCGCTGGATTTAGGGACCCCCGGATAATCTAGGATGGTCTCATCCCGGGATCCTTCATTTAATTTTATCTGCAAAGCAACTTTTTCCAAATTAGCTCAGACTCACAGGCGCCGAGGGTTCAGACTTGAACGGATCTTTTAGGGGTTCACACTTCGACTGGCTAGAGACCCAGCCTTGGGATGAAGTTGACCCCAGTCGGATGGTCAGTCCGGCAGGAGGAAGCTCGGCCGTATCAGAGAACACAAAGCCCGCCTTACCTCTGGACTCCCACCGCTGCAACGGTGCCCCTTCTTACTTATGCCTGGAGCGACTGTCATCCCAGCTTACACCCCGCACGTTTCCCGGCACAGCAAACACAGGGAGCCCACGGAAACCTGGCAGAATTCCCCAAGCGCAAAGAGCAGTCTGAAGGGTTTGACACCACCTCAGGTTTCTTTTTGGGAAAAACAAAACAAAAACTCCTGAAGCATCACCCTTTTACATTTGGTTCTTCAGTCTGCTTATTCCTTTGCCACACTGCTGTCTCTGGATTTCTGGGGGTTTGGGTTTGTTTGTTTTTTAGGCCCGTTTTTATCATCCTTCATCTCTCTGGGGACTCTCTTCAGGGTTGTGAGCCGCCTCAAAGCCTTCAGGAGAGTAAAGCAGGGGTTACGTGGTTTGTGAGTCAACATTTGTGGTCCTTGGGGTTTCTCAGTCCCAGAGAGGAAGCGGATGTTGGTTGTGAGGGTTTGTGCCTAGAATTAACCCCAAGCCACATTGCACTGGTCTATGCAAGAGATCAGTCCCTGTGGGGACCGCCGCCCCAGTGGGCTGGGCTTCACATTCCTTCCATCCAGGCCCCCATCTCCCCCATGAATGTGGGCTTCTGAATCAGACTGGATTCCAACTCTTCTTGCTCGGGCACCCCAGGGTTTGTTCAGTTTTTGTTTTTAAGTCAACGCACCCACAGTGGGGCTCAAACTCACAACCCCAAGATCAAGAGTCATGTGCTTTTCTGACTGAGCCAGCGGGGAGTGGGGGGAGGCCTCTCTGGCTTTTTTTTTTTTTTTTTTTAGAGTGAGTAGTGGGGAGTTAATGGTAACATCTGTTCATTTCATTTGACTTGCTTGCAAGCAACACCGTTGATGAGGGTTCTGCTTAAAAGAAGCAGAAGGGAATTGATGGGAAGGGACCCAGGAAGTTCACAGCCCTGAGAAAAGCTAAGGAAGCAGGTTTTGTTGAAGAGCACGGTGTAGCAGGCAGAACAGCGGCCGCCCCAAAGAGATCCACATCCCAATCCCCAGGACCTGTTACTTTGCATGGCAAAGGGGGGTTGAGGTGGCAGATGGAATTCCGTTGCTCACCAGCCAATGTAAAGGACAGAGGTGACCCTGGATCACCTGGGGATCCTCCTTAAAAGGGGAAAGAACCAGAAAGATGGCAGTGTGAGGACTTGGCCCACCACAGCTGGCCCTGCAGACAGAGGAAGGGCCTGGGGGCGAGGAATGTGGGGGCCCCTAGACGCTGGACAAGGCAGGAAGCAGATTCTCCCCCTTGAGCCTCCAGAAGGAACACAGCTCTGGCTGACCCCTTGACACTAGCCCCGAGACCCATTCTGGACAAGTGTCCAGCTCATTAAAGAGAAAGACCATTTCAGCAGGTTAAGGAGACATGCCAACTAACACAAAGTGTGGTTCTGGATTGGATCCTGGGTCAGAAAAGAATTTTGTGGGGTTTTTTGCTATAAGGGACATTATCACTGATATAATTCCAATGTCTATAGATTGATATCAGATATTAGCACCATCATTATTATCTTCTTGACTCTGATCATTGTATTTTGCTTATGTTAGCAAATACCATCACCTCCAGGCGAATCCTGTACCTTTGTTTAGAGAACCAGGGGTTTCGCAGTTACTCTCAAGACTACAGTACTACCAGTAGAAGTATTTCTCAAACGTGGTTTTTCCCTGATTCCACAGTGAGAAATGCATACACTACATAAGGATACGTGCACGCGTGTGATCTATGTACGTATGTGTGGTCTGTGTATCCCGGTGGTGAACAGGCTCCTGGAATACCGCACCCCCGTGATTCCCACCTCCTGGCATCCACACCTTCTCCTGCACTGCTGGACAGAGGCCTCAGTTCCTCCCTGGCTGTCCAGCTCTTGGCCTCCCCTCAGGGTGGCTCACACCAGGCAGTGCGAGGGCCAGCAAGCGCGAGCTAGCCAGATGCCCGTCAGTAACCGAACCCCAGAACTGGACGTTCCGTCGGCTTTGCTCTGTTCTTTGCACTAGAAGTGAGTAGCTAGGGCCAGCCCACAGCTGGAGGGTAAGAAGGGAGTGGACAGGGGGCAGTGGGGATTGTTGGGGTCCATGCTGGAAGGTGCCTACCTGAGTCCGTTCATCCCAGACATACCCTTCGGCTGCTGTGGTCCGATGTGGTAACAGAAAGAAAACTCGCCGTATCTATAAAACTTTGAGCCGTCTTTAATCCCACCTTCCTCAGCACTGTAGGCATTTGGGGCAGGGCCACTGGCTGATGTTCTGGGTAGTGGAGGGCATGGAGCATCTGGCCTCCACGAGCATCTCAAATGTTACATGTTTTTTTGTACCTTGATTACTGAGCTTTTTGGTGCACCCCTCCCCCCATTCTGTGCGGGAGCTGAGAGCCAGCCCCGATTCTATCACCGACGCTGCGCAGCTGGTAGGTTTCTCGCTCCTTGCTGTCCCTAGCAGGACTGGCATTACAAGGCCTGTCCTCAGGGGTGACCCCGGCGGCTCACCCAGGGTATGGCACGCGCAAGCGAACATTCAGCAGCAAGGCGAGAACTCCGTCATCACCACACCGCACTGCGAGGTAGTCAAGTTACTCTGCACATTCACAGTGGGAGAAACCGAGGCTCAGAAAGGCGACTGAGGGTGTGCACGGTCCCACGGGGAACCACGAACTTGACCGTGTCTGGCCGACAACTTTCCCAACAGCCATACAGTTCTGCACGGGCTCTCCTGACATGGCCACGCTAGAGGGAGCGGCCTCCTCCCTCAGCAGTTCCCAGTTACACGCTCAAGGCAGGTGTCTGACGGCCCCACGCACCTGCGGGCTGCGGGGCGCACTACACCAGCTGCGCCAGGTGCACATCTGCAGTCCCCATCCACTGTGCCTGAGAAAAGGGCCGCTAGTGCCCCCTACAGGGTGGTGTGGGCATGGCAGCCAGCGTTCCTTAGGCAATACTGCCACCTTGAGGGTGGTGCCGGAATGACAGCAGTGGTCTTGAGCTCACGCAGCCAACACTGCCACCTAGAGGGTGACGTGGCCATGGCAGCCAGCATTCCTTGGCTCTCGCAGCCAGCGTTCCTTGAGCTCACGCAGCAATACTGCCACCTAGAGGGGGTGAAGGCGTGACGGCAGTGGTCTTGAGGCTCACACAGCCAACACTGCCACTTGGAGGGCATGGCAGTCAGCATTCTTTGGCCAATACTGCCACCTAGAGGGGGCTGAGGGCATGACAGCAGTGGTCTGGAGGCTCACACGGCCAACACTGCCACCTAGAGGGTGACGTGGGCATGGCAGTCAGCATTCCTTGGCCAATACTGCCACCTAGAGGGTGCTGCAGACAGAGCAGCCAGCCTTTGGTTGGTCTTGCCGCTCCATCCTGGTACTCAGCCTCCCACGTGGTTTTCATAGTCTCCCAGAGGTTATTTGGGGAGGGGCTGCCCCCTCACAGAGGAACCACCAGACAAATCCAAGCCCACCAGGCGGGCACTTTCAGCCCAAAGTCGCCGGGCTACCTCCTCGTCCTCAGCTTCAGGGGCTGGAGGCTTCTCTTTGAGTCCATCGAAGTACTTTCCAGAAACACCCTCCAATTCCTCTGCCACAGCCAGGTACGTGCTGGGCTGGGCTGCCAGCTGGGGGCTCTTGACCAGCATCCAGAAGATGGGCCCTGCAATCAGCCCACAGAGCATTCAGTCAGCACACATTCAGTGAAGAGGACACAAAAAGCCCTATTCCACCCCCAGGGCTGCCCAGGACCCAAAGGCCAGATGTGGGACCGCAGTCCCACACAGCCCACCTCCAGGCCTGTGCCTCCAAGGTTCCCTCCACCAGGAGCTCCCTTCCCTGGCACTGCCCAGCCAAATCCCTCCACGTGCAGAGACCAGCCCAAAAGCTGCCTCCCCCAGCAAGCCTCCCTGGCTTTTCCCCAGGCAAATGGAAGCTCTCCCTCCTCAGTCCGCTCTCTTTACCCTACCCCATTTTGCTTTAAAATAACTTTTACTTATTAAATGTCTCTGGGGCCAGCCTCAGTTTAAGATCCATGGTATCTGGCACCCACCCCGTAAATGATTTTCAGGATTACAAATACTAGTTCTAAAGTTCTAATTATTTATTCAGCTTAAAGGTGGTCAGGCCCTGTGCTGGCCCTTTTAAGGCCCATCTCATCCTCCCAACAACTGTGAGGAGGACACTATTGTGGCCCTCATTTTGTAGTTGGGAAACCGAGGGCCCAAGAGGTGAAGCTGCTTCCCTGGCTGGCACAGCTAGTTTGGGGTGAAGCTGGTCACCCCGAGCACACCCGGCAGTCAAGCTTCAGGGTCTCCTCTGAGCCTCAGTTTTCTCATCAAAGAGGATCTAGCCTGTTTCCTGGGGCTAGTCTGAGGCCAGCAGGCTGGACACACATGGAGAAGTGACTCATTCCCGGTATCCTAGACGACACAGGGGAGGGGGGTGGAGCCAGGCCACTGACATAGTCTCTCGAGTGTGCGGTTAGTTTTGTGTCAAGGTGACTGAGCTAAGGGATGCCCAGAAAGCCGGTAAAGCATTACCTCTGGGCGTGTCCGTGAGGATGTGACCGGAAGAGATTAGCACTGGAATCAGTAGAGTGAGCAAAGAGATCTGCCCTCGCCAATGTGGGCAGCCAAGCTATTAGTTAAGGGTGAGAACAGAACAAAAAGGTGGAGGAAGGGCAAACTCCCCCCTCTCTCTGCTTGAGCTGGAACATCCATCTCCTGCCCTCAGACGGTGCTCCTGGCCTTCGGGCTGGGACTTACATCACCGTTCCCCTGGTTCACAGGCTTTTGGGTTTGGACTGGGACTACGCCGCCAGCCTTCCCGGGCCTCCAGCATGCAGATGGCAGATCACAGGACTTCTTAGTCTCCATAAACGCATGAGCCAGTCCCGCACGACAGATTTCCAAGCATCTATATATATCCTATTGGTTCTGTTTCTCTGCAGAACCCTGACTAATACCCTGAAGAGAGTCCTAGCCCCCAAGCTGTGAGGGCAGGGGTTCAGCTCAGGGACCCCAGGCCAGGAGGCGGCTTACCGAGTGTGAAGCTGGAGAAGACAGAGCTGTGCATGCCCGTGTGCCTGCCCAGCTCTGTCCTGGCCACACCAGGGTGCAGAGCATTGACAGTCACACCCGTGCCTGGGGAGAGGAGGGAAGAGGAGGGATGAGGGGGTGGGCAGACGCCAGATTCACTTCCCACCTGGAAGGCTGACCCGGCCCACCCTCAGATCCAGGGCTACCCTGTACTGTGCTGGGTCCTACCCTTGAATCCACATCACCTCTCTTGCTCTGAAACTTCCACATCAAAGTGGTTTCATCTTGCAAAGCCGCTCTGTTGCATGACTGCCCAGAGTCTCCCAAACCTGAGCGTATGTAAAAAATCACCCGGAGGGCGTGAGATACCCAAACAGCTGGGCTCCACCCACCCCCAGGGAATCTGCAGCAGCAGGTCAGGGATGGGGTCTGAGATGCTGTAATTATGACAAGCTCCCAGCTGATGTTGCTGGTCCACGGATGCTCTGTGAGGAGCAAGGCAAAGGGCAGACTTTTCAACTTCAGCTCTGTGGACCCTGAGGTCAGATCATTCTTTATCCTGGGCACTGCAGGATGCTGAGCAGCTAGATGCCAGTAGCAACACCCACCCCACCTCCACTCCCTGAAGCAACGGCCACAAGCATCTTCAGATATTTCCGTGGTTGAGAACCACTAGCCTAGAGCACCAACAGCTTAGATGCCTGTGCAGGACGAGCACGAAAGAAACGCCACGACTGATCAGTGATGTCAGCTTCAGGCCCCGTGAACATGGTGGTATGTGTGTCGCACGTCTGCCTGTTCTGTTCTGGGGCCGATGCTTGACCTCCCCGGGGCCCAGGGTCAGAGCAGGACTGTTCCAGGCTCAGAGCTAGAGGAAGAAAAAGGCCAGCACGTACCCTGCAGCCGCCGGCTCAGCTCCCTGGTAAAGAGGATGACAGCCAGCTTACTCTGGCAATAAGCTGCCTTGGTGTCATACTTCCTTTTCTCCCAGTTCAAGTCATCAAAGTCTATGTGTCCGGCAATGTGGGCCAAGGACGAGAGGTTGATGATCCGTGAAGGGGCCGAGGCTTTCAGTTTGTCCAGCAGCAAGTTTGTCAAAAGAAAGTGACCTGGATGAAGGACAACAAAAAGACAATTTCCGCTGAATTCTTATCTGGTACATAGGATCGTACTGAGAACATTACCTTCTTTGACCCTCCCAATAATCCATGGCTCTCAACAGGGGCCAGTTCTCTCCCCCAGGGGACATCTGGCAATGTCTAGAGGTTTTGGTCATCATAACTCTAGAGAGAAAAGGGGGTGCTCCTGGCATCTAGTGGGAGGAGGCCAGGGATGCTGCTGGACATCCTATAGAGCACAGGATGGGCCCACAGCAGTGACCCAGCCCCAGACATCAGGCCCTACGAGAACCCCATGAGGTCAGCTGGGGAGACGGACTGCCTCCCATGTCTCCTTCAGCAATAGAATGGTTGGCTGTGCACCGGACTCCCCAGCGAAAGACTGTATTTCCCAGACTCCCTTGCAGCGACATCAGGTCATGTGACTGTGCCCCAGTCAATAGGACACAAATGATGGTGATGTGCGTTATGACCCTCCAGGGCCTCAACATGTGGCCTTATTTGGAGAGACGGTCTTTACAGTGAAAATGAGGCCATTAGGGTGGGCCCTAATCCAGTGATTGGCACCCACCCAATATCTATGCCCCCCCCTTGCCCTTACTAACAGAACGCCAGTTATACCCAGGGTGACAACAGGTAGGCAGAGTAACTGATGGACAGACAGACTGGAGGACAGACAAAGGGTCAAAAGGCCCAGAGATGGATGGAGAATCCGAAGGACTGACGGAGCATCCAGCAATGAATAGGTAATTCCCTGAGCTGCCAGGTGGCCGCCCAGCTGCCCTGGAGAGCAGAGGAGGACGCTGGCCCTCCCCAGAGCCTGTGCCTGGCCCACTGGGGAACCCCACTCACATCCCAGGCCCACGATATACCACACATCCCTCAGCCCGTGACCTCACCCAAGTGGTTAACGCCAAACTGCATCTCGAAGCCATCCTCAGTGGTCCAGCGGGGGCACCGCATCACAGCTGCATTGTTGATCAGAATGTGCACTTGCTCCTCCTCTGGAAGACAGGGGTGAGGGCAAACATGTCAGTCCCATAAGGGCCTGCATGGAGCGCCAGTGCCATCGGTGGAAAGCGCCCCCAGCACTGGGCTGGCTGAACAGCGTCCCTGAAACATTCATGTCCACCCAGAGCCTGGGAATGCAACCTGTTTTTGGAAAGAGTCTTTGCAAAAAGTAATCAATTTAAGAGAAGGTCACAGTGTGGGCCACAATCCAGTAGGACGCAGGCTGAGACCCACAGCGAGACAGAGGCAGAGACTGCAGCGATGCATCTAAAGCCGAGGATCACCGACGACTGACAGCCCGCCGCCAGGAGCTGAAAGAGGCAGGGAGGATTCTCCCAGTCTCAGGAAGAGTGCCGCCTGCTGACACCTTGATCTTGGACTTCTGGCCTCCCCAACTGTGAGGAGAACAGCTTCTCATCTCAACCTACTCAGTTTGCTGTACTTGGCGACGGCAGCCCCAGGAAACACACTCCCACCTAAGGCTTGGAGACCTTTCCTGGGAAGGGAAAGAAGCCACATCGGCAGGGGCCTCAGGGCCTCAGACTGGGGGACTGCTCGTGGGAACGTCAGCTCGGCGGGCAGCCTGTGCCCCACCTGATCCCAGACCTGCCACGTCACAGGCACAAACGGCCGTCCCTCTCTGAGCCTCTATTTCCTCATCTGTAAAATGGGATGAGTAACAGCACCTTCCTCCCTGTCTCAGTTAGCAAGGGCTGCTGTAACAAAGCCTCACACAACGGGCGACTTGAACGCACCGTGTCCCCATTCTGGAGGCGGGAAGCCCGGGGTCAGTGCGTCTCAGGGCTGTTTCCTTCCAAGGACCGAGGACTGCGAGGGAGACTCTGCACTTGATTCTCTCTCCTGGGCTCATAGGTGACTGGCCGCCTTCTCCCTGTCTCTTCCCTTGGGCCTGTCTGCGTCCTAATCTCCCCACCATACGAGGACACCAGTCCCTGGAATAGGGCTTAATCACGTCCGTACAGACCCTCTCTGCAGATCAGGTCTTGTGCTGAGGTCCTGGGGGTTAGGACCCCAACACATCTTTTGAGGGGACACAGTAGAACCCCTAACACTCTGAAAGTGGTTTGCAGGATCCGTGGGGATAACAGGTTAGTCATCTAGCACCTAGGAAACAGCGTCTGTTTGGCTTTGAGGGTGGAGGGGGTTAGTATAGCCGTCAGGAACACACCCTCTGGAGCCATCAGATGACAGTTCAAATCCCCTGGCTCTACCCTGAGCAGCGGTATGACCCTGGCCAAGTCACGCAGCTTCTCTGTGACTCGGTTTCCCCCTCTGTAAAAACAGATAATACTAGAACTTGCTGGGTAGAATGGGGGAGAGAGAACACCACAGTTCTAGTTGTAGAAAAAAGCCAAGGGAGGGGCATGTGGGTGGCTCAGTCGGTTAAGCGTCCAACTCTTGGTTTCAGCTCAGGTCATGATCTCAGGGTCGTGAGATCCAGTCCCGGCATTGGGCCGCGCTGGGCATGGAGTCTGCCCAGGGTTCTCTCTCTCCCTCTTCCTTTCCCCTCCGCTCATGCTCGCTCTAAAAGAAGCCAAGGAGAGGTATATACACCTGCTTGCTTTATAAATGCACAAACTGTCTCCAAAAGGACACACGAGGACACTGAACACATCTGAAGACGGCAGCTGGTAGCGAGTGGCAGGGAGGTGTTTGGCTGTATCCCCGCTTGTACTTTCCAAATGTTTAATCCTGTAAAATGGTACCCCTGCTTGAAAACATAAAGATGTGAGCCAGTTCCGAGAACATCTGGTGGGACGCGGAAATGAGTGAGTCACCCATGTGACCAAGTGCAGAAAAATGCCCGCCGAATCCCTGCATCTGCGCAAAGAAACACCCAGCAGAGAAAGCGGGAGTTCCGAGCGCCAGGGAGGCTCAGCAACTACTGAGTGATGAGTCAGCATTTCCGCCCGCCTTCGCTGGGCTAACTCATCCGCCGGGTCCCTGCACACCTAACCTCACCTAGGCCTCTGCGTCTTGTCGGCTCTCGGGCCGAAGGAGTTCGTCTTCCTACAGAGCAGGAGTCCCACAGAGCAAACTTTCCCTGTAAAGGACCAGACTAGGTATTTTTGGCTTTGCAGGCCATACGGCCTCTGCTGTCACAGGACTAAAGCAGCCACAGAGAATACGTAAACAGGCAGGACCGTGCGCCAATAAAACTTTATTTATGGATGCTGATATTTGAATTCCAAAGTGTCCACATACCCAGAAATATTACTCTTTTGATTTGTGTAAACAGTTGAAATGAAAAATATTTTCACGGGACAATGTCCGGAGATTTAAAAATGTACGATCTTCACCCATAGAAATCTGCACCTGTCAGAAAACACCAGCACCACACTCTAGGACTTGTGGCCACCCAGGACCTCGCCCCCCAGGGCCGGCGTCCTCCCTCCTACCTTCGATGATCTTTGCGGCAAACTCTCGGATGGACTTGAGGGAGGCCAAGTCCAGGTGCCGGGCGTTGACGTGGTGATTAAGGGTCTCCCCGCGAATGTCCTTTGCCGCTGCCTCACACTTCTCCATATCGCGACAGGCCAGAATGATGTTGCCTCCTGCGAGCCCAGGACAGGAAAAAAATATTTTTTAAATCCTCTCCCAGGTACAGAGAGAAAACACACATGAAAACACGGGTCTGCACAAGAGCGTGTACACGCGAGCACGCAGCAGCACCATTCACAGCAGCCGAAAGATGGAAACCACCCAAATGTCCATCAGCAGCTGAGCGGAGAGGCACAAGGTGGTCCATCCAGACCCTGGAATCTACTCGGCCACGGAAAGGAACATGACACATACAACGTGGATGGACCTCATGAACGTGCTTGCTAGAAGCAGCCCGTCACAAAAATATACGTGGCCTATGAGTCCATTGACATGAAGTATCCAGAACAGGCCGATCCACAGGAGGTAGACGGATGGTTCCCGGGGGAGGCAGGACCTGGGGGGACCACTAAGAGGACCGAGCTGTCACTTTGATGAAAGTGTTCCGAAACTGGCAATGTTCGTACAAATCTGGGAATATACTGAACGCCACCAGAGTGTACGCTTGACACGGGTGAATTGTGTGATGTGTAGACTGAATTTCAACACAGCCATAAAAAAGAAAAACTTTAAAAAACAAGAGAAGTGAGAAGCAGCGGGGATTGGAGGACGGGTGTGGGTCCGCGTGGCTCGTCTGCCCGCCAGGGGCCCAGCTGCCGCCGACACACGCTGCCTCCCCTCCCACCGTCCACAAGGGAACTCAGCCAACCCAGGATCTGTTCATCCTCTGCTGCCGCCGGGCCCTCCAGACAGCGGGGGGTGGGGGTGTCCACCCGATTTCACTTCTCACCCTCTCCTGGGAGGAGCACATGCCCCCTCCTTGGGAAAACCCCATGTGGTGGGGGGGGGGGTGCTGCCCATCACAGCCCCCACCACGCTGACCTCGGAGGTAGACAGGCAGCTCCAGCCTGGCCCGTCAGGACCCATTCCCCCGGCCACCCCAACCCGTCAAGCCCAAAGAAAGTTTCCAATTTCCCCCAGCCCTCACCACCTGCCTGCCACAGCCTTCCCACCCCAGCAAATCAAAAGGCAAGTCTGGTCTCCCAGTTGTTCAAACCTAAATCCTTGACTTCTTTTCTGGTGTCTGACTCAACAGGAAATCCACTAATTCTAACTTCAAAAGCGATCAATCCTCCTCCGTGGACTTCCTCCATAACCCCAGTCCGAGTGTCCAAAGCCTCCTCTAAGACCCAAAGTCTCCCCTACCTCTTTTAGGGACACCAGCCTTTCTGGCTTAAGCCGGCATGACTTTGGTTTCTGCCACTTGCAACCAAAACAATCCCCCAGGAAAGCAAACGCTCCGTCCCAGACCTCACACACCAAGCCAGGTGCCCCCTGGGACTTCACCTCTTCTGGCCAGCTCCAAGGCCGTCTGCTTCCCGATGCCCGTGTTGGCGCCGGTCACAATGACGGTCTTCCCAGGAATGCTGGCCTTGCTGGGACAGACCCCACCCGCAACATAGTCTCTGCAGGTAAGAAACGAGGTGGTCACTTCTGTCCATGTGTGCACCCTCGCCGCACGTGCCCCTGACTGTTAGGATCTTGGGTGAATGACCCCACTGCGCTTGTGTTCCCCCACCCGAAAGACGGGAAGGACATCTCCTAACTCCCTGGGGGCCAGTGTGGTGTTGCAGGCAAAGGCTCAGTCTTTGTAAAGACCCACTGGGTTGGTTTCCTATGGCTGCCAAACCAAGTTACCACAAGCTCAGCCGGTTAAAACCATGCACAGGTAATCTACGTGTCTGCAGGCATGAGTCCAAGATGGGTCTCACCAAGATAAGGGCTGCGAGTTGGCAGGACTGTGCTCCTTCTGGAGGCCCTAGGGGAGAGGCGGGTGCCGTGCCTTTTCCAGCTCCTAGAGGCGCCCACACTCCGTGGCTCACGGCCCCTCCTCCTCTGTCTCCAAAGTCAGCAGAGTGGAGTCTTCAGGTCACTGACTCTGAAGGACCACTGTGGTTGCACTGGGCGCCTCCCCAGCCCCGGACAACCCAGGACCACCTCCCCATCTCAGGGTCCTTAACTCAATGTCACCTGCAGAGTCCCCTGTGACAGGTAAAGTAAGACCTTCACAGTTCTGAACCCTACAACAGGCACATCTTTGGGGGGCTCTTACCATTTACCCACATTCCCGAGAGGCCAAATACTGGAAACAAGCGAATGTCACTGAGAGGGGACGGGCCACGTAAAAATGCCACTACATGATAGGCCCTGTACAGCACGGAAACCGCCAGCCTCCTGGGGCTAATTTTTTATTTAAGTTAATTAAAAATAAACAGCCATACTTTTTCCCCAGGGCATTCAGCTAACCTTTCATTCTGCCCATCCCATGCTGTCCCTTTATTTTGTTACTATTTTTAGCTCTTCAGAAGTGAAAGACAACAGTATGAATAAAAACAAACAGCAGCTGATGAATTTTATCACAAGGGAAAATTATTTCCATTTAAAAAAGAATCTCCATTTTCTAGACCTTTCAAAAACACCCAGTTAATATCACAGAGCTGCAGTGTAATGAATTATAAATCAGAACTCCCTGAAAATGACTTTATTGGATCAGCAGCAACAAGTTCACCACGAAGCCTCATCACAGCGCAGGCAAATAAACCCAAAGGTAATTATTCAGAGATTTAGTCTATGCTTTATGCCCTTAAAAAAAAAAATATTTCCATATTCCAATTACTTTCAGGCCTCCCAGCCAATCTCTTGTGTAAATGTAATGAAATTATATATTGCTAATTCTTTTTTTTAATTGTAAGAACACGTGAGCTGCACCCTCTTAACAGGTGTCTAAGTTCAGTATCGTTAACTACAAGCATACCACAAGCCATACTTTGAGCGCTCGGTAGCCGTGTGTGATGGCTATCATAATGGACAGCACAAACGTGAAACACTTCCATCAGCGCACAAAGTTCCACCCAACAGTGCTGCTCTAGAATATTGGGTAGCTGGGTTTTCTGCGGGGGCGCTGGAGGGGTGTTAGCCTAGGAAAGACAAGAACCATGTGTATAACCCGTGCGGTGCAATCACTGGGCAATCCGGTTTGCGTCTCGGATTCCGGGTAACGAGAGCTTAGGGGGCACGCATTTCCTTGCACCCGGGTCACGGGTGACCTATGGGGACTGCCCAATACACGTCTGCAGGATGGACTCGATGATCAAGGACCAGAAAGTTTACGAGGACTCGGGGTGACCTTGGGCCGTGACCTGCCCTCGAGGCCCTCCCTAGGTTTGCCCCTCCGCCGCACCGTCTGGACCGGTCCGAGGCCGGCGACCACCAAGCGACCTCTCCCTGGCCTGCCACCTCCCCCTCCTGGAAGCTGCCGGCCCGCCCGGCGGCGGCGCGCACTCACCGGAGCAACACCGCGCCACCCACCGCCGTGCCCAGCACGGACAGCGGCAGGAGGTAGCGGTTCATGGCGGGAAGGAGCGGGTATCCGACGCGGAGCCCGCCGCAGACGGGCCACACACTCGCCGCACACCCGCCGCGGGGTCGCTCGGAAGAGGAGCGCGCGGCCGGCGACCCACGTGGGGAACGGCAAGCTCCGCTCGGGCCGAGGCTTCCGGAAAGGGGCGGGGCTTAACGGGGCGGTGGGCCTGTCAGAAGCGGGGCCTATGAGGATGGGCCCCGGCGCGGCTGCAGCTGGGAATGGGGGTTTCCGGAGTCGGGGGCGTGGCCGCCGCCTGGGGGCGGGGCAGGAGGGGCGAGCCTGCGCACTGTTCCATGACGTCACGTTCGCGGCGCCGTCTCTGAGCCGCCGGGCCGCTAGAACGGCGGAGTTTGGCTGCTTCCGGCGCCCGCCGCGCTGCGCTCGCCGGTTGCGCCCGGCTGTGTGCCTTTCCTTTTTAATTTTTTAATTTTATTTGTGCCTTTCCAATAAGCAACCCGTTCCTACCTAAAGTGCGTGTTCACCAGCAGTACGTTTCTCATAGACTATGAGAGAATTTGAGAATTTCGAGACTCCGAACCCAGGACCTACTAGCCTGGGGGTTCCCAAAGGGGTCCTGAGGGAGATCAGGGCGTAGAGTCCTGGTCTGAGGGAGGAGGGGCTGGGGGCTGGACTCCTGGGTCTGAGGGAGGAGGGGCCTGGGGGCTGGACTCCCGGGTCTGAGG
>NW_027397168.1:338133-341589 GCF_003265705.2 Callorhinus ursinus
GGGGGCTGGGGGCCCGGGCTCCCGGGTCTGAGGGAGGAGGGGGCTGGGGGCCCGGGCTCCCGGGTCTGAGGGAGGAGGGGGCTGGGGGCCCGGGCTCCCGGGTCTGAGGGAGGAGGGGGCTGGGGGCCCGGGCTCCCGGGTCTGAGGGAGGAGGGGGCTGGGGGCCCGGGCTCCCGGGTCTGAGGGAGGAGGGGGCTGGGGGCCCGGGCTCCCGGGTCTGAGGGAGGAGGGGCTGGGGGGTCTCAACTGCTAGGTCTGAGAGAGGAGGACATGGGGGCTGGACTCCTGGGTAAAATATTGTGAATTCATACAATGGGTCATTATTTGATTAAAAAAAAAGAATGAAATGCTGGTAATTGTGACAACCTAGATGAGCGAGAAAAGTATCATTCTGAGTGAAAGAAGCCAGACGCAGAAGACTGCTTGCCGTATGATTCCAGTTATATGACGTGGTTCTAGGAAAGGCAAGCCTGGAGTGAAAGGAGATCCGTGGTTGCCAGGGGCAGAAGGGAAGGAGCAAGTGATTGCCAGGAAGGTAACTTCTTTGGGTTTTGGAAATCGTCTCTCTTGTAATCCTACTGACAGTTACATGCATGACTACATATGTTTGTAACATGTTATCAGCTTATTCACTTAAATATAGTAAATTTTATTGCACGTAAATTAATCCTGCAATAAAGCTGACTCAAATTTTCTACAAACTGAAAATTTTCTACAGTTTTGTTTTGGAAATCATTTGGCCACAACTAACTCTTGGTTTATGATTCAGTCAGGTTTGTCTACAATCAACAGACATGTTTGAGAATTTTTATGAGGTGAGAAATATCTGCCTGATAAATTATTTCCAGGTGCCCTGAGAGGTTTTTGAATATTGGATTGAACAACAAATTAGATGTGATGTTTTGTAGACATAGAATGAAATGTATTCACTTTGGGTCTGCAGCTTTTGCAGTTTGGAGCTAATTTTTTTTTCTCTTGGAGAGATGTTGCTTGTTTCCATACTGCTGTGAAAACTGTGAGTTCTGTGTGCCCTCCCAGACACAGGGTACCCAAAGGGAACACAACAGCACTGGGTCCAGGATCTGTGATTGGAGTCTCAGCCTAGGAGTAAGGAAAAGTTTCCCAGAGGAAGGGAAACATAAATAGGGTTTTGAAGGATGAGTAGGAGTTCTTCAAGTGGGACAAGTGGAGAGAGACAACTAGACAGGTGTAACAGCATATTCAAAGGCTAGGAGTCATGAGGCAAGTTGCTTGGGAGTGACACATATTTGGGATGGTAGGAGGTTGGCTTGACTGGGGAGGCGGCTGGCAAGAGATGTGGCTAAAGGGAAATTTTTTTTTTTTTTTTAGATTTTGTTTATTTGACAGAGAGAAACACAGCAAGAGGGGGAGCACAAGCAGGGGGAGTGGGAGAGGGAGAAGCAGGCCTCCCGTGGAACAGGGAGCCCGATGCGGGGCTCGATCCCAGGACCCTGGGATCATGACCTGAGCCGAAGGCAGACGCTTAATGACTGAACCACCCAGGCGCCCATAAAGGGAAATTTTAAAAGAAAAAATAAGCAATAATACCAACTGCTACTTACTGAGTACCTAGTATGTACCAAGTATTTAATCTACACAACAAACCGAAGAATAGGTTTGCTGTGCGGGATGTAGCAAAAGTGGTTGGGTTTGGTAAGAGGGCTCTCCCCTCTCTGAGATTGTAGGAATTCAGGGCTTCTGGGCTATGGAGGGAGTAAGGCCTGGGAAAGGGGAAGGTGCCATGGAGGCTGTGGTAAAGAACCCCAGATAGACCTACACACATCTTATTTCAAATTCCTGTTCCATTTCTTAGATGTGTGCCTTGAGCAATGACTAACCTTCCCTCAATTTCTGGTTCCTCTTACCCACCAAATGACAAAGAGGTAGTATCCTTAATACGTAAAGAGTTCTTACAAATCTCTAACAAGGAGAGGGGAGAATAGGCAAATGGTATGAGGCGCAGTTTACAAAAAAAGTAAAGTCAACACACACATGAAACTACTCAGCCTTACTAGGAATCAAAGCAATGCTCATTAGGGTAATTATGAGATGATATTTTTTGCCTGTCAGATTGGCAAAGTCGAAACAATGCTAACATCCAGTGTTGGCAAGGATGTGGTAACATGGGTACTCATACCTGCTGGTGGAAGTATCAATTAGTACAGCCTCCTAAAAGGCCATTCAGCAATTCATGGCAAAACCATTTGTGCATATCTCCGACCAGCCAGCTATTCCCCTTGTAAGAATTTAGGCTAAGAGAGTAGTCGTTCAGAAAGAAAGGTGCTTAGGAAAATGTTCCTCAAAATGCCAGAAGCAAATAAAATCAACATCAATGCCTATCAGTAGAAGAGTAGTCTACTCTACTATTCCTACTTCTATACTCCTTCCAACAACTATGTTATGAACACCTACTGTGTCCCAGACATTGAACTACATGCTGGGAATTTGGCAACAAGACCAAAAAGCTCCCTGCCCTCATGGACCCCCTGATACTGACAGCAAAATTAATTTGTCTGTATGTGGTTCCAGACAGACTGTCTACGGCTTTATCAGGCTCAAATCTTTCAGAACATCCATGACTTCCTTCCTTAAGCACCAATAGAGGGCGGGGGGGGGGGGGGGGGGGGATAAGTTGATTCTCTCACTCTCTTTTTAAGTTTATATACTAAAGTGCATACTTTAAGAGTTAGAAAAAAACCTATAATATTCTGCATAGGGTCCCTGCCAGGCAAAATAATGGGTGATTTCACTGTTTTTCACTTCTTGTTCATTTGCCTTTTCTCATTGGGTGAAGATGTCACGCACGTGAAATAAGCCAGAAACAAAAATACAAAGGCCATATAATTCCACTTCTATGAGGTCCCTTGAGGAGATAAAATCCTAGAGACAGAGAACAGAATGATGGGCGCCAGGGGCTGGTGGGTGGAGAGAAGTGGGAGTTAGGGTTTAGTGGGTACAGAATTTCAGTTTTGTAGGATGAAAAGAGTTCTGGACCTGGATGGTGGTGATGGTTGCACAACAGTGTGAATGTACTTAATGCCACTGAGCTGGACACTTCAAAATGGTTAAGATACTAAATTTTATGTCAAGTGTATTTTACCATAATTAAAAATAAGGGGAAGAAGGAGATCTGAAGAGGAGAGATACGAGCACTGTGTGTTCAGACGCTGGTTCTCTCAATTCTGAATAAAACGTTTCCTCTCTGAGCCTTTTTCTCCTTAGATCATCTACCTCAAGGGTAGTGTTTTCTGCAAAAGACAGGATAGTAAATAATTTCATCTTGGCAGGCCATCCGGTCCCTACTGCAACTCTTCTGCCATTAATAGCAGGAAAGCTGCCATAGACAAGATGTCCGCAAGTGAGCATAGCTCTGTTCTAATAAAACTTTATTTACAAAAAGAAGCAATGGGCCATAGTTTGCCAGCTCATTATAGA
>NW_027397168.1:341689-353401 GCF_003265705.2 Callorhinus ursinus
CCAGGACGCCTGGGTGGCTCAGTCGGTTAAGCGTCTGCCTTCGGCTCAGGTCATGATCCCAGGGTCCTGGGATCGAGCCCCACATCGGGCTCCCTGCTCAGCGGGGAGCCTGCTTCTCCCTCTGCCTCTGCCTGCCTGCCTGCCTACTTGTGCTCTCTCTCTCTCTCTCTCTCTCTCTGTGTCAAATAAATAAATAAAATCTTAAAAAAAAAAAAAGTCAATCACAAGAAGGACCTCATACACAGTTAAGTGCCAAAATATTGCTGGCTGCCAATGTAGTTATTACACAGGAAACAATGCATGCAAATTCCTCCCTCTGAGGACCTCCCACTTGGTTCCCAGACACACCCAAGGTGTTTATAGAAACTCTCTCCAGGTAGGCTATATACCTTGTTGTGGTTGTTGATGTTCATGAATTCTTGATAAGCATTTGGGTGCTGTCCCAGGTGCTGAGAGACTTCTCCCACCAAGCCCTCCGCTTTCCCTATCAGGGGCTTATGGCCCAAAATCATGCTCTGTCTCAATCTCCATCTATCCGTCTGCTGTTTTGAGGAAATACATTTAAAGTTTTTAGGGGTGGGGCGCCTGGGTGGCTCAGTCGGTTAAGCATCTGCCTTCGGCTCAGGTCATGATCCCAGGATCCTGGGATCAAGCCCCGCACCGGGCTCCTTGCTCAGCGGGAAGCCTGCTTCTCCCTCTGCCTGCCGCTCCTCCTGCTTGTGCGCTCTCTCTCTCTGTCTCTCTCCGACAAATAAATGAATACAATATTTTTTAAAAATAAATAAAGTTTTTAAGGGTATAGGGATATCAGGTCTGCAAGTGAGTCTTAAATAGTTCAGAAAAAAAAAGTGTGTGTGAGAGAAAGAAAAAGACAGAGCGAGAGAAAGGATAAGCAAGTGTTGATGTTCACTGTTAACCTCTGAGGATTCTGGGTATAGTATAGGGAGTTCTTTGTATTATTTTGCAACTTTTCTACAAGTCTGAAATTATTCCAACACTTGATCAATACAACATGTATGAACCTCAAAACCACTATGAGGTCATGTAGTGTATGTTCGTATACGTATGAAATGTCCAGATTGGCCAATCCACAGGTACAGAGAGCAAATTAATGCTTTCCAGGGGCTCAGGGATGGAGGAATGGGGAGTAGCTGCTTTATTCTGGGTTGATAAAATGTTTGGGAACTAGATGGAGGTGGATGATGGCACAACATTGAGAATGTACTAAATGCTACTGGGTTATTCACTTTAAGATGGTTAGTTTTATGTCAATTAAAAAAAAAAAAACTTGGCCAAAACACTTCTGTAGCCCTATCAGTCTCTCTGATCTTTACAGTGACCCTGGGAACCCATGATCTGCTCTCATGATCTCTCTGCCTTCATGTTCCACCGCTCTGCCCTCAGCCACTGTGCTGCACATATGCTGGCCTTCTGTGTGTACACCAGACAAGCTCCTACCACAGGACCTTTGCACTGGCTGTTGCCCCTGCCTGGAGATCCTTCCCCAGTGATTCCCCACCTCACTCCCTCCACATCTTCACTCACTATCACCCCAACCACACTATGACTTTTCAGTAGAACCCCCAAAACACCTGCTGTGCCCTCCCTCCCTTCCTGCCTTATTTTCCTTCACAGCGCTGTCGCCATCGGACATTCTAAACAGTTTCCTTTTTTTATTTCGTTTTCCACCAGAATATAAACTCCACAAGGGCAGGTTTGGGGCTGTTGAGTTCCCTGGTCCCTAGAACAGTGCTTGGTGTAGAGCAGACATCCAACACTCGATGGATGGGTGAATGGGCGTCTCCCGTAAGCGGATGATCCCCGGGACCTGGGGACACTGAGGCTGTGCATTCCTCAGGGTGTCAGTGCAGGCACTGGACCGCAGAGCTGTGTGCGGAACTACCCCTTGTTCCCACGTGTCACTGGGTCACTGAGCTGTTGGTTCATTGCTCCGGCTATCTTCCATAGAGGCTGTGCCTTGAGCCCGTTCTCAGCACTTTTCGTGTCTTCCCACACCTCGTCTCCCCACTGGCCCTATGGCAGGTACTAGGACTTCTGCTTGTTTTAGAGGAAGAGATGCAAATACACTGAAAGTCACCTGCTCCAACCCAGGTCCGTCGGAACCCCTTCCAGTCACTGCCCCACCCCCACCCAACCCACCAGCCTGGGGGCCAGGCTCCCTCAGTTTCAGGAGACTGACCCACCCACCATCCCTCCCAGAGAACAAACAGCCCACCGCCAGCCTCCCTACCCCCCTCCTCCCCCGCCAGGGTCAGGCGGCTTCTCAGACCCACCCTTCTTGGGGTGCCTGCTGCAGGGCGGGTCCGTTCCAGGATCTGCAGGGAAACACCTCACCCTTCCTCTGGGCTTCGGCACTGCCTGAGCAGACTCCACCCAGGCCCGTTTAGGGCAACCCCGAGTTTGTGTCGCTTGGGACGACCCCCCTCCGCGCTGGAGTTTGGCCACCCCCTTGTTGGTGCTAATTCATAATTGTCACCGTGACCGTCCTGGTAGTGAGGTCTCTGGGTCTCACGTGCTCTAGCCAGACACACCCCGACAGACCTCACCTGCCAGCTTCCCCAAGGTATTCCCTCTGCCCCGAACCCTCTCTGCATTCCTGACTCATTCTCGAAATCCAGGTCAAAACTCAGATGTCACCTCCTCACAGAGGCCAGCCCTGAATGCCCTCCCCGAAGTGACCACACCTGCCTGCCCTCAGTCACTCCTCTTCACCTGTGTTTTATGTCCTCCTCCGTGGCACCTACCACAATCCGAAAGTCTTTCTCATGTATGTGCCTACCTGTTTACCTTCTGTCTCCCACCACACCCACAAGGATGACACTCACACGGGGGCAGGGCTTTTGTCCATCCAGCACTCAGAACATGCTTGGCACAAAGTAGGTGCGTAAGTATTTGCTCCTACGTGACTTTGGGACCTTGTATATGCCACTCTCAATGCTTAGCGTCATCCCTTGCTGCATTGTCCTTAAGAAACTCCTATTCATCCTTCAGAACCCTGTCCAGTCTCCACTTAGCTGGATATCCAAGTAGATTTCCCCAATTAGACTCTCTTCTTGAGGGCAAAGAGGGGGGCACAGGTTGGGTCTCAGGAACCATTCATTGAATGACTTAGTTAATTAACACATATGTAAATAAATACATCTTCCTGAGACCCAGCTCCGCCTTATTTGTATCTGCCCAAAACCTGCCATACCTCCTATTTCCTGTGACCGTGACTACCCATCCCCCATGTCCCCTCCTAGGAACTCATCAGCGAGCCCTACAGTTGGGAAGTGGGGATTGGCATGTGTGTTGAAAGGAGGAGGGGGAAAGAGATGGGGTGCTTTTAGAGATGACACACGGGGGATCGTAGTGGATCAAGCCCCAGTGGGGAATGCTGTGTGCTGTCTCTGTGCCCCCCACCCCAGAGAATAAACAGTCCAGTCCCCAGTGACAAAGCTATCCCAGTTTTGGGACAGAAGCAAACTCAGACCCACGGAGTCCTAGAGCTCACTTGATGAAAGGCACTGACTGTGTGGGCAGACAAGGGGTTGGAAAGGGTTCTCGGGTGGCTGGCTCCCTCCGTGAGTCTCTAAGACCAGGGTTCGCTGCCTCCACCCCAGACTCACTGAGTCAGACTGCTGGGGTGGGAGCCTCCACTGGTATTTGGGAGCCACTTGCTATGGTTTGAAGAGAGGGAGGGCCTTCTTTGCGGCCAGGGAAGGAGGAAGGAGGCCCTGGGCCCAGAACTAGGGCGGAGGCTTGGTTTCGGTCTCACCTTCTCACCTGCTGCTTCAGACCTCAGAGCACCTGGAGGCAGGGACTGGGGTACCTCTCCCTGAGCCTGCCCTTCTCCCTCAGACCCAGGAGTCCAGGCCCCCAGCCCCTCCTCCCTCAGACACAGGGGTTCAGACCCCCGGCCCCTCCTCCCTCAGACCCGGGAGTCCAGGCCCCTGGCCCTGCCTCCCTCAGACCCGGGAGTCCAGACCCCCGGCCCCTCCTCCCTCAGACCCAGGAGCCCAGCTCCCAGCACCCTCCTCCCTCAGACCCGGGAGTCCAGGCCCCCGGCCCCTCCTCCCTCAGACCCGGGAGTCCAGGCCCCCAGCCCCTCCTCCCTCGGACCCAGGAGTCCAGGCCCCCAGCCCCTCCTCCCTCGGACCCAGGAGGCCAGACCCCCAGCCCCTCCTCCCTCAGACCCCGGATTCCTGGCCCCTGACCCCCATGGAATGCCTATATGAGGACAATTTTCTCCATTTGCACATGAAGAAAGGGCCTGTCCTCAATTAGATCTGCATTTGTGTCACGGGTCCAGGGCCACTGTGACCTTGGGCTAGTGGCCTCCCCACTATGAGCCTCTGTCTTCTGCGCCAGTGGGCACCAGTCCCAGTTCCGCCTGCCTCTCGGAGGGTAAGGGGTCTGCTCCTCTCTGCAGACCCCTCCCAGGCAGGGCCAAGCTCAGAAAGTACTTGTGGCTTGGATGTGACAGGAGCCCAGAGTGACAGCTGTTAGAGACAGAAGAACGCAAGACCCTCCTTGCCTCTCCCTGCAGCTCCCCGGAGAGCACGTGCACGCTGGCCAGCCCGCCCTCCCCTCCACCGCTCAGGCACTTCCGTGGCCTGCAACACTCCTCCCTCATCCCCCAGGCCACCTCCGGCTGCGGGCTGCCAAACTCGCCCATCAGGTTCCGCTCAGGCTGCCCCTCCTCCTCCAGGAAGCCTGCCCTGACCTCTTAGTGGCCTCCTCTGGGCTTCCGCAGTGCCCTTTGAGTCCCCATCACAGCAGACAGGGAAAGAAAGGCCACCATCTCTGCCGTTGCGAACACTTAACCTATCATCTCCCTTTGCCAGGGACGCTGCTGAGAGCTCTCCGTAACCTCATTTAATCCTCCCAATGTTTTGATCCCATTTTACAGTTGGGGGACTGGGGCACAGAGAAGTTAAGTGATTTGCCTAGGGTCACACAGCTAGAAAGGGGCAGAGTCACGAGGTGGCCGCGTAGGGTAGCACCAAAGGATGCAGGGTCTAAGTTCCATGGCCTGGGTTCAACCATCCCCACCATATATGAGCCGTGTGATCATAGATTCCTTAACATGGGTGTGTCTCCCCTTCCTCATGTGTAAAGGGGGATAATGGAACCCATTTCATAGGATGTTGTGAGGATGAGACATATATACGTGTACGCGCACACACACACACACACACACACACACACATAGGGTACTCAGAAGACAGAAGCGCACCCACATTAGGTATTAAGTCAGAACCCGCACCCACACCCACCTGGGCTCTCTGCCATCACACCACACCGTATGATTGTCTCCCTTCCCCTCTCTTCTTGCATCCCCGTCAGCCCAGGACAAAGGGGTGCATTCTCTGGTTCCCAGCCTCACTCAGCATAGACTGTGGGGTCAACGTGTGCTGAACAAAACAATGGAGCATAATACATACAAATGCACTAAAAGCAGGTATCACTCCCGCCCTTGCCGTGTGCTAGACCCTATTCTAAAGGGCGGCAGATAGAGTGCAGGGCTGAACGCACAGAAGTTTTTGTCCTCATGAGGCTTACATTCTAATGGGGGACACATAAAATAAAGTGATCAGGTAAGACAGTATGTTAGAAGGTGGTAGACGCTCTGGAGAAAAATTAATTAGGGAACAGGGAGAGACCACGAGTAACAGAAGGATGGGAGGAGCTGCAGTGTTACAGTGGTCAGCCACGTCTCTCTGAGAAGGTGACATTCCAGCAAAGACCTGAAGGGGGTGAGGGAACACTCCATGAGGATATCTGAGGGAATAGGCATTCCAGACAGAGGGCACAGCAAGTGCAAAGGCCCTGAGGCAGGATGGAGCAACAAGGAAGAGGTGTGCTGGAAGGGGGTGATGGAGGTGGAGAGGAAGTCAGGCCTTGCAGGGAAATGGGGAGCCCTGGAAGGAACTGGAGCAGGGAGTGATGTGAGCTGACCTAGGTTTCTTCAACCTCCCTGCACTGAGAGGAGACCCAGGGGAGGAAAGGAGCTGGGGCCAGCTAGGAGGCTCTGCAAGTTCAGGTGTGAGCAGATGATGTCAGGAACCGGGTGGGGATCATTGATAAAGCGAAAGGCTAAAAGGGGCATGCCCGCCCCTCCTGCTCTCTGAGTTTGAGCTCTGGTGTCCGCTGTTCTCATCTACTCCCTGAGGTGTAACCTCGGCAAGCCTCTTCACCTATATGGGGCTCAGTTTCTTCATCTGTGACGTGGAGACCCCCATCCTCACCTCACTGGATTTGGGGAAGAAATGGTGCGGATAATGTGGTCGGCAAGGGCCATGGGACACAAGAAGTTCTGGAAAGGAGATTTCAAGCCGGAGGAGCTCGTTAACATTGAGAAGTACTTGGAGCTGTGTGGGGCTCTGAGTCTCAGTTACCATAATTGGAAGGGGTTACTGGGGCGGGGGTGAGGGGTGGGGAGGTTCCAGAGGAAGAGGCAGGGGGAGGCAGGAACCATGCACAGGAGGTGTGCACCGGGCAGGGACAGACGTTGGCCCCGGGGACAGAAAGGCAGCCCCGGGTTCAAATGCCACCCCTCCCACGTTGACGACCCCCTCTTGAACGGCAAACAGGTGCGAGTCAAGCCTCTGACCTCCCGGAAGTATAAGGCAATTGGAAGAGGGTATCTGAGGCAGAGATTTTGGTTTTGTGACCAAGTATGACATCGGATGACTTGCTGTCCTTGAGCTAGTGCTGTTAGGACAGAGACAGTCACAGTTCCTGGCTCCCCCACCCCAACCCTGGCGTCCCTGCCAGCCCCGCCCAGGGGCCACTGCTGCTGGGCTGTGCCAGGTGAGTGCTCAGGTATGCGGAGGCGGGGTGGCCTGGCAGGGAGCAGGAAGGAGGGGCCGGCATTTGGAACCCAGGGGACAGCGGAGAGCGGGGCCTCTCGCAGCTGACCGAGCCTGACGGGCAGGTGAGGAGGGGGCCCAGCCTGGAGGGGCTGGAGGTCGGGACTCCTGGGGAGCAGCAGCAGGGGGCTAGGACCCTTGGGTCCAGACACCAGCAAGGCTGGCAGACCTAAACCCTTGAGTCCTGAGGAGGTAAGGGCTGGGGGATTGGCCTGAAAGCCTGAGGTCCTAAGTGGCTGAGGAATTGGATGAATGGCTCTCTGAGGGGCCTTGGAGCCAAGACCCTTTGGTTCTTAGGGTCCAGAAGCTCTGAGCTGGAACTCCTGGGCCGCTGAGAGATAAGGCTGGGAGACAGGATCCCTGGGAAGAGGAAGCAAAATGAGATACACCTAGATTAGGGAGCCAAATGCACAGATCCCTGAAAGATTTGGGGGGCAGAGTACAAGGTGTGAAGGAGGGGCTGGGGGCCTGGACTCCTGGGTGGGGAAGGGCCTGGGGGCCAACCTCCTGGTCTGAAGGAGAAGGGGGCTGGGGGTCTGGACTCCTGGGTCTGAGGGAGGAGGGCTGGGGGCCTGGACTCTGGGGTCTGAGGGAGGAGGGGCTGGGGGTCTGGACTCCTGGGTCTGAGGGAGGAGGGGCTGGGGCCTGGACTCCTGGGTCTGAGGGAGGAGGCAGCTGGGGCCAAAGTCCTAGGTACCACAGGCCAGGTCAGGCCCTCACTCTTTGCTGGCTCCTAGGGCACCTCCAGGTGGCAGGAGCTCCCCATTCTCCACACCATGAGCACCACCACAGGGTAAGTGGCCCCTGCTCCCCAGGCTGCCCAGCCCCCTCGGCCACCCTCTTCCCCACACCCCCAGGGGGCATTTACAGCAGCCCAGGCCTGGACACTGAAAAGGATGCCTACGCTGCCTCCTTCCCTGCCCGGCCTGGGTTTGAGCTACTGCCCCAGAGCAGACACACCTGGGTTCATCTCCAGAGCTAACACTCAGCAGCGGTGTGACCCTGGCGAAAGAACCAAGCCTGAGTTCCTCCTCTGGGAAACAAGGACAATTCTGAGAGCTTGACAGGGTAATGAAGGTATAGGATTTAGCAGAGAATCTGACCAAGAGCAGGTACTCTCTTCCGCTTCTGCTGTTGTTAGCTTATTATTAGACATTGACCCTTCACAGGCAAATCTGGGCTTTTTCTTTTTTCTTTAAGATTGGTTTATTTCAGAGAGAAAGAGACAGAACACAGGGGTGGGGGGGAAGGGCACAGGGAGAGGGCAAGAGTGTCTTCTGCTGACTCCACGCTGAGCGCGGAGCCCAGTGTGGGACTTGATCTCATGAGCCTGAGATCATGACCTGAGCCGAAACCAAGAGTCCGAGGCTTAACCACCTGTGCCACCCAGGAGTCCCTGGGCTGCTTCTAATGAAGTTCAAGTCTCCTGGAGTGAGCAGCGAGAAGAACAAAGGGAGACCCATGGGAATAGCTGCATTGGAGATATGAGGTAGTGAACTCTCCAGCACAGGGGTAATCAAATTGTGCGGAGATCTGACAGGCAAGAGCAGGACGAGCAGCAGAGGCTTGACTGAAAGTGTTTCTTGTCCCTCATCCCTGCTCCCACCCGAGCTCTGAGTTTCTGTCATTTCTCTGGAATTCTTGGAGAGGGTGACCTAGAAGGAGAGGCCAGGGGCAGGAGACAGAAGGATTTGGCTGGGAAGAGCCTGGCCCGCGGGAGTAGGAGGGGAAGATAAGTCTCTGTCTACCCCAAATACTAATGCTGGTGTAAACCCCCCTTTATTTATTTATTTTTAAAGATTTTATTTATTTATTTGACAGAGAGACACAGCGAGAGAGGGAACACAAGCAGGGGGAGTGGGAGAGGGAGAAGCAGGCTTCCCGCGGAGCAGGGAGCCTGATGTGGGGCTCGATCCCAGGACCCCGGGATCATGACCTGAGCCGAAGGCAGATGCTTAACGACTGAGCCACCCAGGCGCCCCAAAACTTCCCCTTTATTGAGCACATACTGTGTGCTACCCTTCACAGTGTAGGACTGAAATTTAATTTATTGAGGCTATGAATCCCCTCCACTCTGTGAATCCAATAGCTCTACCAGACAGGCTATCAGATTACTAACCCCTATCTCATAGAAAGGGAAATTGAGGCACGAGAGATTAAGTCTCCTCTCCAGGGTCTTATGGCAAGGCAATATTGACGGGATTCCAAGCCAGGTCTGTACGACAGCTGAGACCACACTCTCCACCACCACCTGGTACCGCACTGCCTTACCTGTGGGAAAGTCAAGCTCTGGCCCTGCCCTCCCCTACTCAGAACCCTCCATGGTTCCCAACTGCCCTCACAATGAAGTCTTTGCTGCTCTGCTTGGCATTCAAAGCCCCCATGATCTCCCAGTTCCCATGGCCCCTCTCACTCTTTTTTCCTTAACCAGCCCAGAAGCTGCCCCCAAACCAAGTGCCAAGTCAATCTATGGTGAGTTTGGGTACAAGAAAACCCCAGGCTGAAAATAGGTCTAAGGGAGGAGGGGCTGGAGGCCTGGACTCCAGGGTCTGAGGGAGGAGGGGCTGGGGGCCTGGACTCCTGGGTCTGAGGGAGGAGGGGCTGGGGGCCTGGACTCTGGGGTCTGAGGGAGGAGGAGGAGGAGGGGCTGGGGGTCTGGACTCCAGGGTCTGAGGGAGGAGAGGGCTGGGGCTGGACTCCTGGGTCTGAGGGAGGAGAGGGGGGGCTGGGGGTCCTGGACTCCTGGGTCTGAGGCAGGAGGGGCTGAGTCTTCTGGGTTTATTCTCCTCCCCTACAGAGCAGAGGAAGCGTTACTCCACTGTGGTTATGGCAGATGTTTCCCAGTATCCAGTCAACGTGAGTCTGGGGTCTGCGTTGTCCCAGGGAGGCTTGTTGGGAGGAAAGGCAGGCCTGGGAAGATGGGAGATGTTGAAAGCAGAAAGAAACTGGGAAACTGAGTTTGCTCATATGCAAGATGGGCTGCTTCTGCCTCCCCTCAGAAGTGGGTATTCGGCACAGGAATTCAATTCCACTTGAATCTGCCACGTTTTCTTCCAGAGCAGCCCTTGTGCTGGACAGTCAGGCCACAGGGACAAACGTTAGGTAAACCTGTGTGAGGACGGGTCCAAGTGTGCCTGGTGCTCTAACAGAGGCAGAGGTGCTTAGAAGGGACTAGATGGAACCAATGCCTCCAAGGAGCTTCCAGTGGTGTTGGGAGGCTAGTCACTCCGATGAAAGCAAAACACAGGGCACTGGGAGGAGGCGCCCCATAGGTGGAGCCCCTGATAGGGAAGGCTTTCTGGAGGAGGCGTGTTTAGTCTCCGGCTGGAAGGCTGGTGCGAGCCCAACCGGCATCATCTTGGGACTCCCTGCTTTCTCCACGCCCGGTGCCAGCACCTGGTGACGTTCTGCCTGGGTGAAGAGGATGGTGTGCACACCGTGGAGGACGCTTCGCGGAAGCTGGCCGTCATGGACAGCCAGGGCCGCATCTGGGCCCAAGAGATGCTGCTGCGTGTGTCTCCCGACCATGTCACGCTGCTTGACCCCATCTCCAAGGTGCCAGGGGACACGTGGGGGGCAGGAGCCACTGGCCTGAGTGGGGGAAGGCACAGAGAGCTTGACCCTAGGGACGTCTGAGTGTGAATCTTGGCCCCTGCATGTCCTTCCTTTGGGAATTTTCGCAAGAGATCTCCGCTACTCTTGGGAGCGTCCTTAGTCTCCTCTATGACACAGGGCTGCCATCCCCAAGCCCCTGGCCTCGCAGGGCTGCCATGGCCGACCCCGTAATCCCCTAGCCTCGCAGGGCTGCTTGTGCAGTGTCGGTGTGCCCCCTGGCACGGCTGCCGCCATTTAGTCCCCTCGGCTCGGGCCTCAGTTTACCCGCCGTCCCGCCCCGCAGGAGGAGCTGGAGTCGTACCCGCTGGGCGCCATCGTGCGCTGCGACGTGGTGCTGCTCCCAGGCCGGAGCCTCTCGCTGCTGCTGCTCGTATGCCAGGAGCCCGAGCGCACGCAGCCGGACGTGCACTTCTTCCAGGGCTTGCGTCTCGGGGTGAGTGGGCCTGCTCCGAGGGAGCCACCTGGGGCGGGGCCTCTAGGGCGGGGCGGGGCCTGGGGCAGAGGCGGGGTCAGGGCCGGCAGAGGGGGCGTGGCCTGGAGAGAAGTTCTGGAATGGAGGGAGTTTTGAGGACAGGTTGGACCCGGTCGAAGTAGAACGTGAGGGCGGAATGGAGACCGAGGCTAAGGGCCCGGACAGAACGTGACAGCACAGGGGAGACAGGGTCTGGGAGCAGCCAGCACTAGAGGCGGGTATGGTCTAGGGGGTGAGGAAACACCAGGACCCGGTCTCCGGGGTTGGGGAAGTAGCCCAGGGCAGGAGCAGAGGTGGGGTGAGGGCGTGAGTTCAGAGCGTGGATGTGCATGGGGCACCGTGTGCGTGAGTGCTGACTTGGGGAGGCGGGGGTCCGGCGCCAGCCAAGGAATCGGTCCTTCGATCCTTCCGACCGTGGCCGGGGCAAGCGGTAGGTGGGGTGGGGGCCTGATGGCATGATTGGCAGGCGGAGCTGATCCGAGAGGACGTCCAGGGGGCTCTGCACGACTACAGGTCGGGCCGCGGGGAGCGCAGGCCCGCGGCGCTCAGGTAAGGGCGCTGGACCGCAAGTGGGGGAGAAGAGAGGATGGGGGGCGGTGTTTCTGGGGGGCCAGCTACCCCCTCCCCGGCGCCTCGGTCCCCCCCCCCCCCCCCCCGGCGCCTCGGTCTCCCCCCAGCCCCCCCCGGCGCCTCGGTCTCTCCCCAGCCCCCCCCCGGCGCCTCGGTCTCCCCCCACCGCCCCATCCCGGC
>NW_027397168.1:353501-354770 GCF_003265705.2 Callorhinus ursinus
ACCCCCCCCCCCCGGCGCCTCGGTCTCCCCCCACCGCCCCATCCCGGCGCCTCGGTCTCTTCCCCTCCCCCACGCCTCAGTCCCCCCTTCTGACAAATGAGCGGATGCCCCTAGCCTGGAACAGCACGAGTTTTGAAGTCAGTCAAACAAAGCCTGGTTTGAGTCCTGCCGTCGCACCCAGATAAGTGCACCCGCTCTCCAAGACGACTTTTCCTAATTCTGGTCCTCGGTTTCTCCTCCCTCAGGCCTCAGTTTCCCTCTGGGGAGGCGCTCCACTTCCCCATATCCGATTTTTTCCCTGCCCCAGGTTTGACTCAGCTGGGCCACAGTGTCTCCGTTTGAAGCCCGACTTGTCCCCTGCCCCATCGCCAGGCGGACCCAGGCTGCTTCCCCTTGTGCCTCCGCAGGGCCACGCAAGAGGAGCTGCAGCGCCGCCCCTCGCCGGGGGCCGAGACCTCTCCTCTGCAGCGCCGCCCGTCGGTCCGCGCCGTCATCAGCACGGCGGGCGTCAGCCGGGGAAGATCCCAGGCGGAGCCCATCGCCGAAGCGGCGGAAGAGTCGCCGAGGCCCGGCCAGGCCCAGACCGCAGGCGGTGCTGACCCGGCCTCCCCGGATCTGGGCCCCCGTGGTCCGGACCTGGCCGCTCTGCAGGCCGAACGGGACGTGGTGGGTGGGGCGGCGCTAGGGCCTGGAGGTGGGACGGGCTGTCGGGAGTGAGTCCTAGCTCCGGGGAATGGGGCTTTGTTGGGGGGTAGTGGGGGTGTCAGACACCTGGGGGTGTGGCCGGCGGCGACTGGAATATGAGGCCAGGGCCAGGCAGCAGAGGGCGGGGCGTGGCCTGGGAGGATGTCGGGGCCCTGGACCTGAGGGCTTTGGGGTAATGACTCTACACCCCTGCCTCCCCTGCGCCCCCCTGCCTCCCCTGCTCTGTCCCCCAGGACATCCTGAACCACGTGTTCGATGACGTGGAGAGTTTCGTGTCGAGGCTGCAGAAGTCTGCAGAGGCAGCCCGCGTTTTGGAGCATCGGGAGCGCGGCCGCAGGACCCGGCGCCGGACGGCTGGGGGTGAGGGGCTCCTCCGAGTGGGATCCTGAGCCCCTAGTCACTCCCAGATATCTTCCCTGTCCCTAGGGTCTCCCCACGCACCCCCCTGCCAGGTGGGACTCCCCATCCCTGGGGATCTCTCTGGTGCTGTGTCCCGGTCGCACCGCACCTGCCTCCCCCCAACACTGCACCTGCCTCCCCCCAACACTGCACCTGCCTCCCCCC
>NW_027397168.1:354780-364948 GCF_003265705.2 Callorhinus ursinus
CCCAACACTGCACCTGCCTCCCCCCAACACTGCACCTGCCTCCCCCCCAACACCGCACCTGCCTCCCCCCAACACCGCACCTGCCTCCCCCCCACACCGCACCTGCCTCCCCCCCACACCGCACCTGCCTCCCCCCGACACCGCACCTGCCTTCCCCCGACAGCGCACCTGCCTCCCCCCCAACACCGCACCTGCCTCCCCCCCAACACCGCACCTGCCTCCCCCCAACGCCACACCTGCCTCCCCAACACCGCACCGCACCTGCCTCCCCGCGCCTGCCTCGCCCCCCCCCGCCGCGCCGCGCCGCACCTGCCTCTCCCTCCCCCCCACACGGCACCCCACCTGCTTCCCCCACCTGCAGAGGGTCTCCTGACACTGCGCGCCAAGCCGCCCTCAGAGGCCGAGTATACAGATGTGCTTCAGAAAATCAAGTACGCCTTCAGCCTACTGGTGAGACCGTGTCCTGCCCGGGCCATCGTGGGGTAGGGGGATGGCGAGCTTGCCCGCCCGTGGGCTAACCTCGGCACCTCCCCCGTTCCGCAGGCCCGGCTGCGCAGCAACATCACCAACCCCTCGTCGCCAGAGCTACTGCACTTCCTCTTCGGACCTCTGCAACTGGTGAGCTCCTCCTCCCTCGGCCCTCCGGTCCCCCCTCTGCGGCAGGAGGAATCGGAGCTCAACTTTGGGGAGGGGAGGGTTGATGGAGTGTCCGCTCACTCCTGCACCCCTGGCAGGTCGTGGACACGTCGGGCGGCCCCCGATTCGCAAGTGAAGTGCGGCGGCCGCACCTGACGTCTGAGGCCGTAGCACTGTTGCAGGACAACCTCACCCCACGTGAGAATGCGCTCTGGACCTCGCTGGGGGACTCGTGGACCCGCCCGGGGTGAGGCAGGGATGGGGGGCTGGGAGGCAGGGGGGCAGTGACTTAGAGGCTGGGATGCTGGTCTCAGCTGGAGGCTGAAGGGCCAGGACCCGACTGGAGGAAAGGGCAGACATTCGTGGGGAGGAGACGTTTCACACCAAACCAGAGCTCCAACCGCAACAAAAAAGGCAGGCCTTAGAGGAGAGGGGTGGGGCCCAGGAAAGGAGGGGCCTGTAGGCTTGGGAAAGGGGTGCTGTCTGCGCTTGGAGGCAGCGAGCCTCCGGGGGCGGGGGTGAGGGGGTGAGAGCAGAGCCGGACGTAGGGGACGGAGGTGGGATGTGTGTAGAATCCGAGAGGAGATTCAGAGGCCGGACGCAGCATTAGAGTGAAATTAGTGTATTTGCAAGTACAGTTGATGTCGGGGGTGGAGCTTAGATGCGGGGGGGCGGGCCTTGGCAAAAAGCGGAGAGGTTAGGAGAGCGCGGACAGCGCCTAGTCTGCAGGATGGGGAACACCTTAGTGTAGTTAGTAATAGGGCTCGGGGCCAGACCAGGATCCCCGAGCCCTCAGCCCCTTGGCCGCAGGCTGGAGCTGCCCCCAGAGGAGGGATCCCCATATAGTCCTGAGTTCTCCAGCGGCTGGGAGCCCCCCGCCACCGACCCGCAGGGCCGCGCCTGGGAGGACCCAGTAGAGAGACAGTTGCAGCATGAGCGGCGGCGCCAGCAGGTGAGGCTAAAGCTCCGTGGGGAGTCACACACTCCCCCAGATGATACAGGGGGCCGGGGACCCCGAAGTCTGGCCCTGCCTGAGCTACTGCTCTCCTCTCCCCAGCAAAGTGCTCCCCAGGTCGCTGTCAATGGGTGAGTGTCGGCCCCCAGGTGGGACAGGTGGGGTCGAGGAGGGGTGCGTCCTGGGGGCTCCTGGCGCTGACTCCACCCCCTTTTTCCTGTCTTTCCTTCTGTCTCCCCGACTCTTCACAGGTGGGTGAGGTGGTGAGGGAGGGCCGGGGCTGGGAGAGGGAGGGAGAAGGGAGGGGGAGGGGTGGGGCCCAGACTAAGGGGTCCAGGGGAGGAGGTCCGGATTGCAGGGTGTGAGGGAGGAGTGGGCTGG
The DNA here is from genome assembly GCF_003265705.2 of Callorhinus ursinus. NCBI lineage: Eukaryota > Metazoa > Chordata > Mammalia > Carnivora > Otariidae > Callorhinus > Callorhinus ursinus. The sequence continues at coordinate 356,753 of NW_027397168.1, forward strand.
GAGTGGGTCAAGTCTGAGAGGCTGAGAGAAGGCAGTTAGATTACCCAGGGCCAGGGAAGCTCCCTGTCTGGGTCCCTAAGAGGACAGAGCCCCAGGGGCTGGAGGGAAGAGACTGAGGGGATTGGGCCTTTGGGTTTTGAAGAAGAGCTCAAGTCTGGTGCTTGGGGCCTTGGAGACCCAGAGAAGACCTGGGCCTTCAAGAGCCATGGGGCAAGTTTCTGGGAAAGTTAAGAAGTGGTAGTATTTCTAGGCCCTGAAAGAGGGAACAACTGGGAGGCTGGAGCCTCCCTTTCCCAAGGCTCTAAAGCAGTTATCTCTGTTCCCACTGAATGTCATATAGAGAGCCTCTAAGGTTAAAAGATTGGGGAAATTAAGGTTTCAGACCTGGACTCCTGGGTCTCTGGGGGAGGAAAGAGCTGGGGGTCTGAGTTCATGATTCCAAAAAGCAGTGGGGGCACAGAAGGGCCATGGAGAAGCCAGGACTCTAGGGTCCTTGAGCAAGTCGAGGGCAGATGTGAGGGAAGCTTTGTGGGGTAAGAAGAAAACAAAGCAGCAAAGCTGAAGGAGCAGAAGGGGGTCTGGGTGAGGGCCCCGGCAGAGAGTCTCAGCAGGGACAGCGTGCTGGGAGCTGCCAGCCCCACACAGGGGGCGCCGCGGCCCTGAAGACCCCCCCCTCCTTTGCACAGGTAGGCCTGATCCAGGCTGAGGTCCCCCTTACTGGGGGATTAGAGCCAACATCCTGCTTCCGCCCCCCAACCCCAGCTGCCTGATCTTGCAGAACTTCACCTGCTCCCCATGCTTCCGAAACTTGGGCTTGGCACCCCCAGCTTTTAACTTCCCTTGTCTGAGCCTCCAATTCTTTGCAGAAAAAAGGAAAATAATCCCTTCCTGAAGGAGTCAGAAATCTAGGAGGTTCTATAGGCGAGCTGTTACGAGCGCCACGGCAGAGCTCAGTTTCACACCCGGCGGCCCACACAGTAGACCAGCATTACTCAGGACACGGACCCTGGGGCCAGCCTGCCTGGGTCTCAGTCTGGCCAAGGCCTCTTTCTTGTTCTGTGAACTTGACACCATCATGCCTCTCTATCTCCCTGTTCTTCCGTCCCTACACCTGTAAAACAAAATAACAGGGTCGTGAGTGGAGGAGGAAAGGATGGGAGTGGGGAGGGGAGTCCAAATTCATGGTTAGACCAACGGGTGGGTCAAAACCCAAATTAGCCAATACATGTAAGTCTTTGAACAGGGCCTGACACCCAGTCCGTGCTCTAGAAGTTAACTACGAGTTGACCGTTGTTTGTGTTGTAACTATGGGTTCTCATAAGTGTGAGCCTAGTGCACAGTAGATGCGCAATAAACAGCAGCTGTTTCTAGCCGTGTGATAGGGAGCAAGTGACTTTCTCTGAGCCTTAATGTTCTCATCTATAAAACGGAGGTGATGTTAGTACTCCTATCATTGCTTAAAGCACGGTGCCTGGTACTTAAGAAACAAAATGCATTCAGGGTGTTATTCCAATCTCAAGTCTCTATTAACAGTATTAACCAGGCCCCCTGCCTTGACCCCTGCTTGGCTCTAACCCCAGCTCACACCAGTACCCTACTGCCCAGGGCAGTGAGACTGGCCACCTTCTTAGCCCCAACCCTCATTCTTCTCCACAGTCACCAAGACCCAGAGGCTGAGCCCCAGCTGGAGCCGGAGGGGAAGTGGGTCCTGTGTAATTATGACTTCCAGGCCCGCAACAGCAGTGAGCTATCGGTCAAGCAGCGGGCTGTGTTGGAGGTTAGAGGGGTGGAGGGCCAAAGGGGCTGCAGTGGGCCCAGCCCTAGCTGCACACACAGGCTGTGACCCCTCCTCTCCTACCTCCCTCAGGTCCTGGATGACAGGCGCAAGTGGTGGAAGGTTCGGGACCAGCAAGGGCAGGAAGGATATGTGCCCTATAATATCCTAACACCCCACCTGAGGCCCCAGCGAAGCTACGGCCAAAGCCCTTCCCGCAGCCTGGTGAGCCAGGGCAGACTCCTGCGTCTTGAGGGAAGGAGGGGTGTGAGGATCGGGTGCCAAGGGCACTAGCAGAGGAGGTAGTAGGGGTGGGGGGCTCAGAAATTGACCTCTGGAAGGTGGAGGCGCTGGGACTCAGTCTTCTGACTCCCCTCTCTAGGAGGACAGTACTCCCCCTCACCCAGCAGCGCCAGCCCCGGCTCCTGCCTTGTCTCGGCCCCACTGGGACAGTGCTGATAACCTCACCTTGGACCCCAGAGATAAGGGTGAGTGCCGGGGGGAGCTGCTCTTAGCCTTGCTTTCCAGTCAGGGGAACCAAGGCTCAGAGAGAGTCAGCGGACTTCCGACCCATCATGACTCTGGCCCCAGGACCCTTCATCCTGAATCCACGCTCCCTCCCGGTTTTCCGCCTGCAGAGAAATTCTCCCAGATGCTCTGTGTCAACGAGGAGCTGCAGGCGCGCTTAGCCCAGGGCCGCTCAGGCCCCAGCCGCGCAGCCCCGGGTCCCCGCGCGCCGGAGCCACAGCTCAGCCCGCACTCGGACACCGCCGAGGTCTGCGCCTGGCTGCAGGCCAAGGGATTCAGCGCTGGGTGAGTGCCTGTGGCCGGCTGGCGACCCTGAGATGGGGACGCAGGAGGGGGCGCGTTCTGATTGGACCCTGGGGAACCAGGATTGGCTAAAGCGAGGGTCTGGTTGCATGATTGGCACGTTTGTCCGGGTTGGGATTGGAGTGGCCAGGGAACTCCGGCCTCGTTTGGAAAGCTGGGCACACGCCCCGCCTCCCCCTATGGGGCACTGGTGGGGGGGCGGGGGAGGGATGCTGCTGATTGGACAAACGGTTTGGCAGCAGGGATGTGACTGGTGGGGCTCTGGGGCCGAAGCTGTGATTGGCTGGGGGACCTGACCGCTCCCCCCACCCCACTGCTCGCTCAGGACCGTGGATGCGTTGGGCGTGCTGACCGGCGCGCAGCTTTTCTCGCTGCAGAAGGAGGAGCTGCGAGCCGTGAGCCCGGAGGAGGGGGCACGCGTGTACAGCCAGGTCACGGTGCAGCGCGCGCTGCTGGAGGTGAGCCGATGCTCGTCCCGGGTCTGGGAAGGCGCACAGTGCTCGGAGGCCAGGCTTCTGATCTCCACCCCGCCCTCCAGGACAAAGAGAAAGTGTCAGAGTTGGAGGCGGTGATGGAGAAGCAGAAGAAGAAGGTGGAAGGCAACCTGGAAACAGAGGTTATCTGACCATCCCCGGCTGCTCCGCTCGAAGTTTCGAGGCAGCCCCATGGGAGAACGGAGTCTGCAGACTGCCCCCACCCACGGAAGTCGAGTCCTTGCGAAGGCTCCGGACCTGTTCCGGCTCTGGTCTCCCCCCGTACCCGAGGAGCCTCCTGCGTGAGCGGACTGGCCGGGAGTGGGAGGGAAGGGGGCCACACTCGGGTGCCCTGTGCATTGTGATACACCACCCAGTCTATAAACAGCCTCCTCTGAGCAGGCATTGTCAACTGCTGTCCCTTCTCTACCGGGCCACCAGGGGGCCCAGCGACCTGCCCCTCACCCCACCTACATGTCCCTACCTTTTTTGGTTTCTTTCTCAGGCTTCCTCTTCCCCTCCGGGCCAGCAGGCCATCCTCCAGTCCACTCCAGAGAGGCCTTCTGAACACCCAATCTCCTTCCCTGGCTCAAGGGCCCCCTCGCCCCAGAGCCTAGCGTTTAAGGCCCTGAGAGGTTTGGTCCCTACCCCACCCCATGCACTCTGGTCCTGCCCTTCTCCAAACACCCCCAAGCCCCCTCAACCACTGGGGTTGTGCATGTTTTCTGCGGGCTGGAACAGTGGTTTCCTGCCTGGTAAACTGCCAGTCAGCCTTCCTGCTGCAGCTCAAATACCCCCTTGGGGGAAGCCTGCACCCACCTCCCCGTGTCCACTTCCCTGTCCCACCCCCTGCCAGGGGCCCAGCCACAAAGAAGGGGCTGCCTCCTGAATGTGCCACGGGCTTCCTGGCCACTGTTCTCCTGGGAGGTCACAGCCTGCCCACCTCAAGGACAGCCAGCTCCTTGTCCTCCTGGCCCTTGGTAACCTTTCCCATTGTCCAGACAGCGAGCACGGCTGGGTTAGAATGGGTTTTCTCTGGATCCCAGACTCATTCAGACTGGCTGCTCCCCCAGCTTTAGGAAGACGGCCCTTCCTCGTCCTGTGACCCCCTTCCGTGTCCCCGCAATGCCCACTGCCAAGCCTCTGCACTCCCAGTTCCTGCTAGCTTCTAAACACCCCCCCCCCCCACGATGCCCTCCAGAATCAGACGCGATGAGACCCAGTCCTGGGCATGCAGGAGCTCTGAGTCTGTCCCCCTCTGCCCCCCACCAGCGGGAGTCCAAGCTCCAGGGCTGACCCAGGCAGGCCCGAGCCCTATCCCAGCCCAGCGCAGCCTGTCGGGCCCTGCAGGCTGCTGTCCCCTCCACTATTCAGAGTCTCACGGGGTCTCGCCATTTCCAGACACCCCCACTCCTCGCTGGGCTCATGGCAGCGGGGCTCCCCGTTTCTGTCCCTTACTGTCATCCCCCGGACTGTTGTCAAGGCAGCAGCCAACGGGACCTGTTAAAACCTAGGTCCCACCTCACCGTTCGAGGCCTTGCCCTCGCCTCTCCAACCGCCCCCCTCCTCGTTCTCTGGCTGCACCGGCTGCTTCCTGCACCTCCACAGTTCAAGTACACCTCCGCCCGACGGACCGTCCCTGCGGTTCCCTTAAACACCTCATGGCTCCTCCCCTGACACCTGCGAGTCCCTGCCTGTGCCGGCTTTCCGGGGCGCTGACTCAGCGGCTGCTACGGACCCCGCACACACACGGACGCCCCGCCTCCTGTCCCCAGCTCCGCTGCCTGAGACCCCCCTCCTTTCCTCACGGCAGGCCTGCCCTCCTCCCACGTGTCAGGCCCTTACCACTCCCCTCACTACGGAACCACCAGGAGGTAGGACGGGGCCTAGAAAGGAGAACATGACCGGGAATGAAAGCACGCCCCCTCCTCCAACCCAGCCCCACCCCCCGTGCCGGCACCGGACTGAAGAGCTCCTACCATCCCAGTCCTGTTTCCAGAAAAGCCAAAACTCTAGGGTTTTTAAAAATGACCCCAGATTTTACATGTTGGCAACTGGCTCAAATTTGTTTCAAAACCACTGGGTAAGAGCTGAGCTCCAAGCCTGACAGGAGCCCTGGCCTCTGAGCCAGCTGACCGTTCCTGCCCAGCCCCAGGCTACTCAGGGACCAGGGGGACCTTGTCAGCCCTGGTTCGAGGCCACGGCTCCAGCTGGCCACTGCCTTGAAAGCCTCCCCCCCGCAACCCCCTGGCACCCCACCCCCACGGACGAGCACAGATGAACACGGAAGCGCTGCCCCCCACCCCCACCCCCCCCGCCAGGGACACAGTCACTGTGTGGCAACTTCACGACTTTTATTTGTGGTGCCTGTGCTTTGTCTCGAAAATATCTTCTCCCCCTGCCCCTGACAGTGGGCGGGGAGGGGGCAGCAAAAAATAGAGACATCCCTCCCTATTGCACACGGACCCTATATACAGGCCCACCTGGCCGAGTGGGCGGGACTCTTGGCACATTCTCGGATCCCTGTTCAGGAACGGGAGGGGTGATGGGGGTGGCATCACACGTGAGAGGGGGACCTCCGGCGGCCACTCTGGTCCTGGCTACTGGTCCTGGCACTTCCTGGTCCTCTGTTCCTCCCTGGTCCCACCTCCAGCCCCGAGCCCCCCCTCAGCAACATCTCCCTACCTGGCTCGGCCTCTCGCCTCCATCCTGGCCTCAGGGGGCCCCCCTTGGCTCCTGGGGACTCTGTACTCCCCTCACAGTCTGGAGGCCCCGAAGGGAGGCTATGGCTTCTCCGAGAGCCCCTGGGAGCCCTGTCACTCGTGCTCACACCGGGGAAGGGATGCGTGTGGCAGAAGCAGCTGTATAAATACGGGTACGGGGGAACGTCCTCCTCCAGAGTCACTTAGAGAGTTTGCTGATGACACGGATCAGGGCTGCGTTCTCATCCTTGAGCCTCTGGTTGTCAGCCCGGAGGTCGGACAGGGCCTGTGGGAGGGGAGGGGACGGGATGGGTCAGTCGGGCAGCCCTGGGCCTGTGGAAGCCCCTGCCCACAGCGCCCCCTTAGTATTCACCTTTAGCTCCTCCTCGAGCTCGGCTGCCTTTCGCTCCAGGGCCCTGCGCTCCTGGAATAAATGGGAGATGTGAGGCCCAGGGGCTGGGGGGGGGGGGGGGGGGGGGGGCGGCAGCAGTCATGTAAGGCTGGGAAGGGTGGGGAGAGGGCAGAGGGCCCTCTTCAGACCCACATGGTATGTAAGGCTGGGGACACATGGGCCCCCACCCCAGGTGCTCCTACTCACGAATCTCTCCAGCTCCAGAAGGGCTGGTCTCTCTGCAAAGCGCTCCTGTCTCTGGTGAGAACAAGAGGAAACACAAGGCTCAAACGCCCAAACCACAAAGACCGGGAGGGAGGACACCGGCACAGGGAGAGGGACAGCCGTCCAGGCTCTTGGGCCCTCTCTCTCCGCATCCAGCCCCACCCCCACGGGTCCCAGCACGCGCCGCAGGCCCTGCCCCCCACCCCGGTTGCTCTTACTCCCCAGCCCAGCGGTCCTGAGCCCCCGCACAGGCACACCTGAGCCAGCGCGGGAAAACCTCCGGGGCCTCAGCACCTCACCTGCGTGGCGCGCTCTAGCTCCACCTTGAGCTGTGCCAGGCGCAGCGTGGTCTCGGTCAGGGCCTCCCGAAGCCTCTCATTCTCACTGCGCAGCTCTGAATACAGCTGGGGGGGGGGCAGGGGGAAGGGGGCACAGGGTCAGGCTTGCCAGCCACACGCAGCTCAGCGACCCACACGCAGCTCAGGGAGGCCGCCAGGAAGGGCGGGGCGTGGGGTTGCGGCAGGCAGAACCACAGAGGGCGGAAGGGCAGGCAGACAGGCCGACTGCTGGTCAGCTGGATCGATGATGGGGTGGAGCTGCGAACCTTCCTGAAGCCTCCATCGGGTTCGTCCGATGCCGGCTCCGGGTCCCGCTGCCTGCGAGGTGAGGGGCCGCCCTCCGAAGTGCTGGGGTGGAGGCGGGCGGGGCGTCAGCGGGGCTCTCTGCGGCCCGGCAGACAAGCCCAAACCCTTCCCAGCCCACCCTGTACCTGGACTCTGGGCTGCGGTCGGCCAGCTCCGCCTCCTCCCCCTGCGGGCGGAGGTGGGGTTCAGCCTGATGCCGGGAGGGGAGTCTGGCCCACCACCCTGCCTCCAAGGCCCACCCATAGCCCAGCTCACCCCGCCCGGACCTGGAACCCACCCCTCACCTCCGCAAGCCCCCTCCACTCCTTGCCGACTCTGCGATGCTCCCTGGCGGCCTGTGGTCCCTGACCCTGCCCGTCAGGCGCCTCTGCTGGGGGGAGGGGCAGGAATCAGCCCAGAAACCTCGGGAGGGGCCCCTCCCTGCGGTGTCAGGACCCCTAGCCCAACCCCCAGGAAAACAGTGCAGCAGGAGAGATGCGGAGGCTAGAGGAGGAGGACCATGTCCTAGAGACCAGACCTCACCTCTCTGGGCAGGGCCATCAGAGTTCTCCACCCCAGGGATTCGGGGTCGCGCAGATGGGTCCTGGGGGAGAAGGACAGGGAGGTCAGAGAGGTCAGAAGACACGGGCCTCTTATACCACCCACCACCTGCTCACCTGATCCCCCTCACCAGGCTCTGTAGGCTCGACTTCTCTGGCTCTGGGGCCTTCCCTGCTACCTTCTCTGCTTCCTTCAGGTCGGTCAGAGTCACACCCTGCAGCGCGGGGGCAGTGAGGGGTCCCCGAGCTCAGGGCCCAGCCCCTCAGGACTGAGTTCAAGCCCTCGGGCCCTCCTCCCTCAGACCTAGGAGTCCAGACCCCAGCCCCCTCCTCCCTCAGACCCAGAAGTCCAGACCCCCGGCCCCCTCCTCCCTCAGACCCAGGAGTCTAGACCCCAGCCCCTCCTCCCTCAGACCCAGGAGTCTAGACCCCCAGCCCCTCCTCCCCCAGACCCAGGAGTCCAGGCCCCCAGTCCCTCCTCCCTCAGACCCAGGAGTCCAGGCCCCCAGTCCCTCCTCCCTCAGACCCAGGAGTCCAGACCCCCCAGCCCCTCCTCCCTCAGACCCAGGAGTCCAGGCCCCCAGCCTCCTCCCTCAGACCCAGGAGTCCAGGCCCCC
>NW_027397168.1:364958-378940 GCF_003265705.2 Callorhinus ursinus
CCTCAGACCCAGAAGTCCAGACCCCCGGCCCCCTCCTCCCTCAGACCTAGGAGTCCAGACCCCCAGCCCCCTCCTCCCTCAGACCCAGGAGCCCAGGCCCCAGCCCACGCCCACACCTGTGTGGACCTCCGAGACTGGCGCATGAGACGAGAGCGAGCTTTCCGCTGGGATTCAGATTCCTCATCCCGCACAGGCATCTGGTAGGACCTGAGTGAAAGGTCCCAACTTCAGGGAGGGTTCCTTTGAGCCCTGTTCCCGTTCCATGGCTGACACCCTTCAGGGAAGGTAAGTTCTGCCAGAGGACTGTCAACTCACAGCAGACCCTGGGACAAACTCCCCCCTAGGGAGTGCCTGCCGGGGGCCCTGAGGACCCAGACCTGGGCCATGTAGTTTTTCCCAGCTGGGGAGAAAGAGCGTCCCACCCCCTGCCTCTTCACCTCCGCCGTTCCCGGGAGTCAGCTGGGGGTACTGTAGAAGCTACAGGGACATTGGGCTTCACTGGGGATTCAGGCTCCGGAATCCTGGAGGGAGGAGTGGAGTTATCCAAGGGAGAGCGCCTGGAGATCTCAAACCTGTGTGAATTCATTCAACCAATTATTACTCAAGCTCGAGTTCCGTGGCAGGTGCTGGAGATGCAGCAGTGAGCAGAAAAAAATTCTCTCCGCCCCGAAGAGTCAAGTATGAACAGAAAAGGTGCAGAACAAACAAGCGTAAAAAAAAATGTGTACACCACATAATGCACCAGAAGGCTAAAGGACTTTGAAAAGCAGAGCGCTGACAGGAGGTGGGAGGGTGTGCATGTGCAGACACTGCGGTAGCATGAGCAGGGGGTCAGAGTGGGCCTCACCCAGAAGGTGACACACAGAGACCAGAGGAAGGGCAGGAGCATGCCTGTGTCAGAAAGGGGGGGTGGGAGGTGCAGACAGAGGCAACAAGAGGTAACGTCATTGTGACCTTACGAGCTTAACTGTAAGCTTTTCCTGGACGCACCAGAAGGAAAATGGAGGCAAAGAGTGGTCGGGGCAGAGACCCCACAGTGCAAAGGGACTGAAGAGGTTGTAACCCAGCCCTGCCTCCCACCCTGACAGGCCCAGGCCCTGGGTTGGTACTCACGGGGCAGAGGGCTCCAGCACCTTACGGGAGGGTGTAGGTGTAATTCTGGCAAGACGGGGCTCCTTGGCCTGTGCAGAGAGACAAATATCGGAGACGACCTTCTCCTCGACTAGGCAGGGCCTGGTCCCCTGCCCCTCACCCCACTCACCTGAACAGACGTCCCTTCCAGCCGAGAGGAGGAAGCTGAGCGTTGCAGCCCAGCCCCAGGGGTGCTCGAGGCCTCCCGCCCGTCTGTGGGACCCAGGGCACCAGAGCTTCCCGTCTTCTGGAGGCCAAAGCTCCTGGAGAAAGGGGCCCCTTCTGGGGGCTGGGGAAGAGAAAGGTCTCAGTTACGGAGAAAGGATCCTTCCCATAGACTTCAAGTGTTACCCCAGAGGGACCACACAAACTGCAATTCCCATCAGCCCCTGGAGGGTGCGGCCAGAAAAAACAACTCAGCTGGTCCGGGGGACTCTGGAAACTGTAATCTTCATCCTACATACCCTGAAAAGGGGTTGCGGGCTCCTGGCATCCCTCCCTGCCCTCCCAAAACAGCATGACCGTCCAGGGCATCCAGACTCACCATGGGGCCCTGAGGGCTACGGGGAGGTGGGGAAGACACTCCATTGACAGTTCTGGATTCTGGAGGCGGTGGCTCTGTGGAGTAGGAAAAGGGAGACACCAGCTGCCTCTCAGAACCAGCCCCTCCTCCCTCAGACCCAGGAGTCCAGGCCCCCAGCCCCTCCTCCCTCAGATCCAGGAGTCCAGGCCCCCAGCCCCCTCCTCCCTCAGACCTGGTAATCCAGGCCCCCCAGCCCCTCCTTCCCCAACTCCAGGAGTCCAGGCTCCAGCTTCCTCTTCCTAGATTCAGAAACCCAGACCTGGCCCCTCACCTGTGAGGCCTTCTTCTCCCTCATCCTCATCCTGTATTGGGGGCCCCCCTGCACCCCCAGGCCGGCGTTCCTTGGACAGGTCCTGGAGGGAGATCTTCTCTCGGCTGCTCAGACGACACACAGAGCTTCTGGTGGGAAGGGGAGGCTGTTGTGGTCCAAGCCCTGGAAGACTCCAGCCCACCCACCCATGTGCCCGCCTACTACCTTCGGTGTTTGCTGCTAGAAGGCACCTGGGGCTCCTGGCTTCTGCTCTGGGAGGCCTCCTTCTGGTTCCGCAGCTGCAAGGGAGAAAGCAGGCTGCTGCGAGGGCCCCACAGCCCTCCAGGGCCAGCACACACAGCTCTGCTCATCTAAGCTCGAGGATGCTCCAGCTGCAGTGCACTCCACTCCAGTGGTGGGCATGGAGGGTCTGCGGGCTCCTCGGAGCGAGTTGCAGATGGCTGTGCGGCATGTGGCCCCTCGAGTTCTCACATGCACCTCTGTGCTCATCCCCTCTTACCTCCCAGGGTGCCCTGCTCACCAGGGACACTGGCCTGGTGCTCAGACCCAGGAGCCCCTGCCTCCTCTCTACGGCTTGCCGGGCACTGGCCCAGCCTCTGCACAACAGTTCCTTCCTTAGAACAGCCAGTCATTCCCCGCCCCACCCCCCGCCCCCACCTGGCCTATCCAGCAAGCCCCACGTGGGGGAGGATTCCCCTCCAGGATGTGGTGCGCATACAGATCTTTCTCCTCCTCCCTGAGGGCTGTCTCACCCTCTACAAACCCCACTGTGGCCCCATCATGTTCACCTTCAGCCTCACGCTGCTCCTCAGCCTGACATTCAAGGTCCTTCGGGTGTGCCCGTCCCAGGGCTCCGCTGCCTCAGGCTCCCACCCCCCAGGCTTGGCACATGCTGTTCCCTCAAACCCGAGCACGTGCCCTGGGTCTGAGAAGCTGACCACCAAGCCAGAACCATGACCAACCTTTAAACAGAGGGATCTGTGTCCATCTACCTGCCACTCACGGGAAGCTCCAGGCTAGGGCCTGGCCCCCAGGAGATGCTGCTTGCTACCAACAGGGCTTACCATCTGCCGAGCAGCGTTCTAAATGTCCTTGTTCAGTAACGTACATACTCCTCGTAGGATAGCATATACCCACACAACTCCTCATAAAAGTGCACACACCATTATCCCCATTTTACAGAGGAGGAAACGGAGGCTCAGAGGGATTAAGTGACCAGCCCGAGCTCACACAGCAAATCCATGGCAAAGCCGGGATTCAGAGCCCAGATTCCAGGCCATTCATCCCTTCACTCTGCATTTTTCCAGCAACAAGGCCTGGCTCCATGCTGGTTGGGCTGCATCCCAGGGCTGATGAGGCACAGCCTGAGCCTGGGACAGATAATCGTCATCCGTATCCCAAGGTGTGACTGTGCCCCAGACCCCTTCCCCTCCACTCAACTCCTCTTCCTGACTGTCGCCAGCTGGGGAGGAGCAAGGAGGCCTCCCTCGGCGGGCTGACAGGAGGGAGGGCGCCCCTGAGACTCACATCCTCCTGCTTCCGGGCCAGCTCCTCCAACAGACTCAGCACCTCTTCATCAGCCAGGTCACAGGGTCGCTGCCCCTGACGGAGAGGAAGGAAGAGAGGGGGCAGAGGATGAAGGAGGTGAGGGGGGGCCCTCCCCACCCTCACTCTCCCCAGTCCCCAAGCAGCCTGGCCCTCACCGCGTGGGTCAGCGAATCCATGCCCCCACCGTGCTCAGCCAGCAGGCGGCAGGCATCCTCCACACCCCAGTGGGCCGCTGCATGCAGGGGGGTCCAGCCGTCCCCATCCCGGAGCTCCGGGTCATAGCCAGCCTGAAGGAGCAGCCTGGGGGCCAGGAAGGCTTATAGTCAAGGACCAAGACAGGGGTTCTGCACCAAGGGCTGACACGGGCTCGCGGCGCTGTTACCCATGACAGCACTGAACCGATCCCAGGCAGGTGGTGAAGAGCCCCTCCCCCGGCCAGCAGGTGGCCTCTAGAACCCTGCTCCTTGTACCTGCAGACCTACACTCTCTGGACTGTCACCCCCGGTTGTGGGACAGACAGCCCCAGAGCCTGTGAAAAAGCTGAGGCCCCAGAAGGGGCAGCCTCGGGGCAGTACTGTTCCAGGAACCCGCCAGCTGAGGGTGGCGGTTCTCAGCCAAGGCGATACTGCCCGCCAGGGCCATCTGGCAATGTCTGGAGACGCTGCTGGTTGTCACAACTTGGGGGTGCACGCCAGGGATGCTACCAACATCCTACAGTGCAGAGGATGGCCCCACAGCAAAGGTTGATCTGGTCCAGAACGCCACGAGTGGTGAAGCTGAGGAAGCCTGGCTTCGATGAGTCTACGATAATCAGCATCTCAGAGCACAGGTTTTGGGGGAAGGCAGGGTTACAGGCCCAGGGCAATTCTGCACAGCTGATATCAGGCTCTGTGTCAGTGGGAAAGAGCTAATGCAAGGTGAGAGGATGGAGAGAGAAGATATTTAATAAGGAGTCTTTTCAAATCAAAGCACTCCTGCTGACCTCGCCACTCACCTTCCCGGAGCTCACTTGCTGCAGCCACACTGGGTGCCCGCTATCTCCCCAAGGATGCCCCCCTTCTGTCTGGGGGTGGAGGCTCACGTGGTCGGTCACCAGCTGTCCCCAGGCCAGAGCTCATGCCATTCACTCCTCCCACCGCCCTATTTATATCCTTCTAGGCCCGTGGTTTCAACCAGGGACCGTGCTGGCTGCCCGGGGGCACTCGGCGATGCCCAGATATGGCTGGTTGTCATGACTGTGGTGGGGGTGCTCCTGGCACCCAGCGTAGAGCCCAGGGATGCTGCTCAATGACGTACAATGAACCTGGAGTCATCCAACCCCAGGTCACCAGCGTGGAGAATGGCAGACCCTCCATGCACTCAGGGCCCTCGGATCTGGCCTGCTTCCTTGCTCACCTGTCTCCCCAGCGAAGCCGGGGGCTGCACATGGGCGTAGACCTGTCCCAATGGCCAGTGCACCCCCCGCCCTAAAAGACGGCCTGGCATACAGCAGGTGCTCAGTAAGTCAGTGTGGAGTAAGTCACATCAAATAGCTGCACAGTGCTGTCATTCATCTCCAATGAGGAGAATATCAGTTACATTGTCCTAAAAATGCAGTTGATGGGTTTAGTTGTAAACAGAAGCCATTCTGAGGGGCAGTAATGAAATGAGACTCAAAGAATATGTCTGCATCGAAAGCATTTCAGTTCTGGGGCAGAGAGTGAGGCTGCCCCCAAACAGGGACTCTCCTCCTGTTAGTAACAATGTCGACTCTCGGCTGGCCACACTGTCACCTGACTGGAGAAATGTCCCGGTCTCCCTGGCAGCTGTGAGTGGCCAGGTGAGTAACTGGGATGGTGGTAATACCAGCTAAATGCCAGGTGGTCTGGCAAATGGGCTGTCAGCGTTAAGTGTGCATGTCCCTTCTGGACTGTTCTTCTAAAAGGAAAACTGACATTTGCTCCTTTTGCCCTCTCCTCCTTCCTGCCGTCTAGGATACAGATGCGATGGCAGGAGGTGAAGCAGCCACCTGAGACTCAGGGGTGGAAGCCATAGGCAGAACAGGGAGGGGCTGAGCGCACGACTGGGCCTGACCATTTACAGTATCCCATCCCCCTTGCCACAGGAACTAGCTCTGAGACGGGCAAGTGCCCGACGCGGTCCACAAGCATCAGATCAGATCTTCTGCTGCAAGTATGGAGGACAAAGCATTGTACTTTCAGAGCAGGTAAGTAACTAGGACATGGGCCTGGAGCTACTCCTCACTAGAAGACCTGCCTAAAAGTCCAACACAGAAGTGAGCAGAGATGAGGGATTCATCTCTACTCCACTTTCAGACTAAAAATAAAGTATAAATCACAGAGAGAGAAAAGGGAGTCTGAGGATGACAACTGGAACCAACCACCCCAACAGAACGGGGTGAGGCAGCCAAACACAGACTTGGGAGGCCCAGCTGAGGAGCATGCGCCGTCTGACTACGTGCAACGTGAAATACACACGTGCCAGAGAGCCTGGCCTGGAAATACGGGAAGAGAGACGGCCGGAACTACAAGGGTGAGCAAGCAAAATCCACAAGCCTAATGGGAAATTTGGGGAGATGCCGGCTGGCTCAGTCGTACAGCATGAGACTCAATCTCAGGGTTGTAAATCTGAGCCCCACGCTGGGTGCAGAGATTACTTAAAAATAAAATCTTAAAAAAAAAATTTTTTTTTTTTACGCCTCTCATAGTAACTGACAGAGCAGGCAGATGGAAAAAAACCCACTAAGCGTACAGAGGACTTAAACAGCACAACTACAAAGCTGGCCTAATAACCTATATAGAACGCTATACCTGACCGCACGGCTCTTTTCCAACTCACACACACTGGGGTATAAAGCAAACCTCAGAGGATTTCAGAAATCTGGAATCATACAGAACCCGCTGTCTAAGCACAGTGTGAGCAAGCCAGGAAACGAGTAATGAAACGATGACTAGAAAATCCCGTGCATCTGAAATTAACGACATACTCCTAGAAAATCCATGGGTCACAGAAAAAAAAGACTACAAGCTGGAAATGTTTTAAACTGAATGACAGCGAAGAGCCTACACATCAGGACTTGTGGACGTGGCAAAGCTGTATTTAAAGGGAAACACTCAGCCTACATACGTAACTTAAACAATCCACAGTAAGGTGTGAGGCTGAGAGAAGGAACACATGGGCCCAAGGCAAAGAGCAGGGAAAAGGGAGGACTACGCCAGCCCAGCTCACCGCATCACTTCGATGTAGCCCTTAGCAGCGGCCACGTGCAGGGCAGAGGCCCCCGTTCGGGGGTGCCGGGCCTCTGGCATGGCGCCCCCGTTCAGCCAGCACCTGGTGTCATGAAGCAGTAATTCCTCCTCGGCCCGTTTGGCCGCCTCCACATCCACACCTGGGAGGACGAGAAGGGGCATTAGGTGGGACTCACACCTCCAGCTCCAGGAGGCATGGGGCCGTGGCCCTGCCTGGCTCCTCTCAGTCGGCCTGCTCCTCTGGGACTCGGAAGACCTGGATTTCCCCGCCTGGTTCCAGGTCGCCGCTGGAGGCGGGGAGAATGGAGATGGCAGGCCTTCTCCCATTTCAACCCAAGTGCCACCTTTATCATTAAGTATAAAACCTCAAGTTTATAGAGCAAACCCAGCGTCTGATGACATCTGACTCTCCCTAGCATCACCACTAAAATCCTTAGCCCTGCATCTTCACGCACTTTGTCGCGACCATTTCTGTCACCCGTGAGTAGGGCAAACCAAGGCAGGAGCCACCAGAGGGTCTGTGTCACTGAGGCAACAGCTTCTTTCCTCCCTAGGAGCTGACTCCTGTTCACAGCTGTGCTGTCACCTAGGACAAGCTGGTGAGAGGCCAGCATGCTTCTTCATCAGTCATTTTCACCATTTCCTTTGGTTTCGTGGAAAAGTTGTACTGTATTTGTGGATGCAAAAGGCAAGTTATGACTTTGCATGTCAGTGGATTTTGGATCAAAACAGGCAGCCTTGTTGAAGCTGGAATAGTATCTGCTGACCATCACTGAGAATCCGCAGTGTGCACGGTATAAACCATTGAGACACGAGTCAAACATGGTCATTTCCAGGGAATGTTTCATCCTTCTCCTGCAAGTTTATTGGTGTCTACTGCTTTTCCAACTGAGATATCTCACACTCAACGAAGTGCTGCATGGAGCTCAGCCATCCTGCTCAACAGCCGTCAGCCACACACAGCTACTGAGCACATGCACCGTAGCTAGTCCGAACTCAGATGTGTTATGAATGTAAAGCACACACTGGATTTCGATGTGTGTGGGGGGGGAAAGAGTGTGCAACAACCCATGAATAGATTTTTCTTTTTTGTTTTCTAGGGCGCGAGCGAGGACAGCGCAAGCCCAGCAGAGGGGCAGAGGGAGAGGGAGAAAGAGAATCTCAAGCAGGCTCCACACCTGGCACAGAGCCCACCATGGGGCTCGACCTCACAACCCCAAGATCAAGACCTGAGCCGACATCATGAGCTGGATGCTTAACCGACTGAGCCACCCAGGCGCCCCCTGAATAGTTTTCTTTACGCTGATTAATGCTGATATGATAACATCTTGGGCATGCAGAGTTAAAGAAAATATATTATTAAAATTAATTTTACCTGTTTCTTTTTACTTTTTTAACTGCACCTACTTAAAAAATTTCATTTATGCTTGTGGCTTACACTGGCTCTCCACTGGACAACACTGGCAAAAACACCCCAGGGTACCACCACTTGGGTTGAAATCGTTAAAATATGACAGAGACAACACACCCCCGTGTGCCCCTCAGCAATCTCACCTGCTCCCTGTGGCCCCCGAGGTCACCACCATCACAAACCTGCCCTCATGAACACGCACTTGGCTTTATCCTTACTATATACGCTGTAAACTTCTGCCCTAAGCCTACATACGGGATCCCAAAGTGCCCCCCCCACGGCAGCAGGAAGCCATGGAGCTCTGGCGGCACGGCTGCGCCACCTGGTGGCACCTGGGCACTCGGGCCTTCCCTCCAACGCAGGCACCTCTGGGTCTGGCAGGGACTCGGCTGCCTGGCAGCCGTTCAAGGAATGTTTGGTTGGTGAGGGCCCACCTGGAGGCCCAGGCCGGGGTGGAGAGGCCAGGCGAGTGCTGGGCACTCAGGGACACTCCTCATCCCACAACTTCCTTAAAGGGAATCCCCTTCAATCCTATTATAGACACGTGTGCCTTACTTGGGCAGGGAAGGGTGGGGCTCGCTGACCTTTAACTCAACCGTTAGTACCCTTCAGCACGTTCATACACATCCTTCTGCAATTTGTCTTGGTGAGATCTGCCTGTGTTTTTTTTGTTTGTTTGTTTTAAGATTTTATTTATTTATTTGAGAGAGAGAATGAGAGACAGAGAGCACGAGAGGGAAGAGGGTCAGAGGGAGAAGCAGACTCCCCGCTGAGCAGGGAGCCCGATGCGGGACTCGATCCCGGGACTCCAGGATCATGACCTGAGCCGAAGGCAGTCGCTGAACCGACTGAGCCACCCAGGCGCCCTGCCTGTGTTTATTGGTGGAGCTCTTGACCAGGGTTGGCGAACCTGTTTGGTTTTTTACTTTGTTACTGCGATGGCAACATAAAACGGGCCGATTTTGCTATTTTAAACTGCAATTCAGTGGCATTTAGGAGATTCACAATGTGCAACCATCGACCCCCATCCATTTCCAGAACTTTCCCCTCGTCCCAAGAGGAAACCTCGTACCCGCGAAGCAGTCATTCCCTGTACCTCCCACCCCCAGCCCCTGGCAACCACAGATCTACCTCCTGTCACTGAGATCTGCTGACTGTGGGGGCGCCTGGTGGCTCAGTCCGTTAGGCGGCTGCCTTCGGCTCAGGTCATGATCCTGGGGTCTTGCGACCGAGCCCCGCATCCAGCTCCCCGCTCAGCGGAGAGCCTGCTTCTCCCTCTCCATCTGCCTGCCACTCTGCCTACTTGTGCTCTCCCTCTCTCTGTCAAATAAATAAATAAAATCTAAAAAAAAAAATAAAGATCTGCTGATTGTGGAAGCCATCTGTGTTTATAAATAAAGTTTTAATGGAACACAGCCATGCCCACCACCTACATATCGTCCCTAGCTGTAGTGGGGAAAGCAGCCACGGGGGACAGTGGCAACACGACACTACCTCCCACGACGTCTCAAATGTTTCCTGTGTGGTCCTTCACAGAAAAAGCTTGCCAGCCCTGCTCAGATCACGCATTTACCAATTAGTGATTTATTCATTCTTCCTTTGGTGCTGGCCCCCGCCTCTCACGCCTAACAAGATTCTCATCCCAGAGCGGGAGGGCCTGCCAGACACTCCCCTCCTGCCCAGTCCTGTGTCCCCGTGGGCAAAGTGGCCGGAGGGTGCTGTGTGCACAGGACACGGTGGCTGGACTGTGTCCCCAAGGCCTGGCCTGTGGCTGGGGGCAGCATCCGCAGCATGGCGGGGCTGCTGCTGGCCTTGCTGGTATCTACTCTCCCTGCTTTGTTACGTCTTCACTATCCTCACCCTGCGTCCACCCCACACAGCTCCAACGTGACTGCGCCCACGGCGGGGCTCCATAGGTGGCCACGTCACCAGACCTAACCACCCATCCCTCTTGCCCCAGTGACTGGCTCAGGGCTGGCTCAGACCGAGGGTGGTGCCTCAGACAACTGAGGAGGCCTAGTTCTGGTTCAGCTGGAGTAACAGCCTGAGCTGTTGGAAGCTGTGCTACGTACCCAGTTGAGAGAATCTGCCTATGAGGTCAATGCAGAGTCCAGTGCAGTGATAGTTTTGACTTTGTACCCCTGGATCAAACCATGCCTGAAGCCTGCCTAATTCCTGGACTTCAGTTACATAGCCCATAAATTTTTTTTTTTTTTTATATTTATTTATTTGCGAGAATGAGAAAGAGAGAGAACAAGTACAAGGGGGGGGGGGGTCAGAGGGAGAAGGAGGCTCCTCGCTGAGCAGGGAGCCCAATGCAGGACTCGATCCCGGGACTCCAGGATCATGACCTGAGCCGAAGGCAGTCGCTTAACCAACTGAGCCACCCAGGCACCCAACTCCTTTTTTTTTTTTGACCATGGTAAAAATACACATAGAAGTTACCATCTTAATCCCTCTTTAAATGCACAGTTCAGTGGTATTAAGTACGTTCACATTGTTGTACAACCACCACCACCATCCTTCTCCAGAACACTTATCTAGCAAAACTGAAACTCAGTCCCCACTAAACAGCAACTCCCCATTTCCCCCTCCGCCAGCTCCTGGCACCCCCTGTTCTACTTTTTGTCTCTACAGATGTGACGGCTTTAGTCACATTCCTCACGTAAGTGGAATCATACGGGACTTGTACTTTTTGTGCCTGACTTAACGTCACTGAGCATAATGTTCTGAAAGTTCGTTCACGTTGTAGCATGTGTCAGAATCTCTTGCCTTTTTAAGGCTGAATACTATTCCACTGTATGCACATACCACAAATTGTTTATCCATTTGTCCGCGGATGGACACTTGGGCTGCATCCACCTTTTCGCTCCTGTGAACAATGCTGCTGTGCATGCGGCCGTCCAAATGCCTCGTCAGCCTGAGCCAGGCTGCGGGGGCTCCCATGGCAGCCGCCACCAAGCACTGCCCTGCAGACTACTTCTAATCACAAAGGAAGGAAGATGCCTCCACAGTGGAGTCACCTGGCCAATGCCCCTCCATGGGGTTCAAGGCTAACGTCAACAGGAATGGGGCAGACACACAGCGCCTGTCTCCCGGACTGACGCCCTGAGGAAGTTCCTGCCAAAAATGCAGACCTGAATCTCCTGGAGAAGCAGCTGCCCGGTGCAGGCTGAGGGACACGCTGTGTAAACGAGGCAGGGTGAGGAAGGCAAGGGGAAGCCCAGGGACATGAAGACCAAGGGCAGGCAGGGTATGGCTCCAGGAGAGCCCTGAATGGGAGGGGAGGCCACCAGTAGCAAGTAAGAGCACAGCCTCAAGGTCCCAAGGCCCACAGAGGAGTAACAATGTGACACCCCGCGTCCTTGTTGGAGGAGACACCAGCTCCCACGGCAGGATGGGGACACGTCTGCAACATGTTCTCAAGATGGCTGGGAAAGAAGAGGGAGGCAGCCAGGAAGGGAAGAAAACGGGAAGGGAGGAAGGGGGGGGAAGCTATTTATGTAGAGTGGGGGGAGGGGAAGAGGCAGAGCAACTGCAGATGTGCCAAAATGAGACAAACCGATCAATCTGTACCGCGTGATTCCATTTGTACGAAACACCCAAGACCGGCAAGCGCATGGGGACAGAGAGCTCAGTGGTCTCCCAGGGCCAGAGGGCAGTGGGGTGATGACTGAAACCCTCTACAGCAACGTGCTGACGGACGCACCACACTGAACGTGCTGGAAGACCCGCGGACCGCACGCTTGCACAGAGAACCGTACGGGCTACGCACATCTCCACAGAGCTGCTAAAACCCCCGGCGAAGCCCAGTGAGGGTCAGGTGGGCACTCCCCAAAGACTGCCCCAACCTTTCTCCAAGTTTAAAGCTTTGGGATGCTCATCTCTGCCTCAGCTTTGCACACTCCCCTTCTAAGCAAAGCAGGGCACCCTGACCCCAGACGCCCACCCCACGGGGCCCTCCCTCAACCTGCCCAAGCCAAGCCAGGGATCTGGGCGTTACCTTCAATGCCCCAATGCCTGCCCTACAGCAGCCTCCCTGAACCTGCAACATGGCCGTCCAGACCCCCGGACCCTGCACTCAAACCTCAACGGCTGCCTCGCTGAACCACCCCGCCACGTGTATTCTCTGCTTCCAGATCCATCAGGCCACAGCCTTCCCCATACACCCCACGCATCAGCTGGTCCCAGACGGCTGTTCTGGGGGGAGTACATTTGGTCACAAGCCCCTCTGAGAACATGCTAGAAACAACACATGTTCTCTCTAGAAATATGAACGTGGCCATATGCAGAGTTTCGGGGAGTCCTGGGCCCATATTAAAGATCACCGGGGTGCAGGGGGCACCTGGGTGGCTCAGATGGTTAAGCGTCTGCCTTCGGCTCGGGTCATGATCCCAGGGTCCTGGGATCGAGCCCCACATCGGGCTCCTGGCTCGGCGAGGAGCCTGCTTCTCCCTCTCCCTCTGCCTCTCTCCCTGCTCATGCTCTCTCTCTCTCTGTGTCTCAAATGAATAAATAAAATCTTAAAAAAAAAAAAAAGACCACCGGGGTGCAGCGACCCTGTGCATGGGAAAACCAATCCCCCAGGACCCCTGCACGCCTCCACTCCCCCTCAAGAAGACAATCTCACCTAAGGGACCCCTGGACAAACCTCACCTCATTTCCTCACCTACTCAAGGGGTAAAGTGACAACTGGGGTCACTAGTAGGTTGGGCTCTTATTCTGTGCCCAGCGGTGGCACAAACACTATATATACTCACTCACTCATGCCCCAAGCCTGCGGACAGGACTCAGTACCACTGCACAGGAAACAGAAGCACAGACTCAGAGAATCCTAGCACACAGAGGGACCGGCCTCTGAGCCCCAGCTGTCTGCTCCCCATGCCCACAGTCAGCACCCAGGGCCCACCTCGGTAGGCGATCTCTGCCTTCAGCAGCCCCTCCATGGCATCTGACTCGGCCAAGTCCAGGGGCAGGTCCCCATCGCTGTTGACAGCAGCAATGTTAGCCCCATGGCTCAGGAGGTACCTGGGAGCAGGGGTGGGGTAGGAAGGTCAGGGCTGAGGGGGCTGAGCTCCGGCCCCCATGGGATCCCACGTACCCACCCCTGCCTTACCTAGCGATGTCCAGATAACCACAGGAGGCAGCCACATGCAGGGGCGTCCAGCCCTCGTTGTCTGCCTGGTTCACCGTGGCACCCTGCTCCACCAGGAAGCGCACCACCTCCAGGTTCTCATCGATGCAGGCCTGGGGTGCAGAGGACACGGCAGTCAGCCCTTGCTTCACCCACACACCTTGTGCCCAGCAAGGCAGGACTCCCGTGGGGGCCATGAGACAGATTCAGGGGACAAGCAGTTGTGACACTCAATGGAAAGACCCTGATGTCCCTGGGACAGAGCCTGGAAAGCACCAGCCCTACCCCTGCAGGCACCTTCACCTACCCAGCTACTTATGACACCCCTGGCTTCCCAAAGGTTAGGTCGTCAGCTGGGCATCTGGAGCTCAGCAGAGACCATGACAACAGGACACCCAAATTCCTACAAACAGGAATTGGATAAAGAGAGGGGAACTTTTATCCAGGTGTAGAAATCCTGAATGGTGCTTTGTTAGATATGATATACCCCAGTCACCATCAACAGGACGGGGCTCCCAGTAATGGATCCCTCCTCCCTCAGACCCAGGAGTCCAGGCCCCCAGCCCCTCCTCCCTCAGACCCAGGAGTCCAGGCCCCCAGCCCCTCCTCCCTCAGACCCAGGAGTCCAGGCCCCCAGCCCCTCCTCCCCCAGACCC
>NW_027397168.1:379040-379140 GCF_003265705.2 Callorhinus ursinus
CCCTCAGACCCGCGAGTCCAGACCCCCAGCCCCTCTTCCCTCAGACCCGGGAATCCAGGCCCCCAGCCCATTCTCCCTCAGACTCGGGAGTCCAGGCCCC
>NW_027397168.1:379150-382242 GCF_003265705.2 Callorhinus ursinus
TCCAGGCCCCCAGCCCATTCTCCCTCAGACTCGGGAGTCCAGGCCCCCAGCCCATTCTCCCTCAGACTCGGGAGTCCAGATATCCCCAATCCCCTCCTCCCTCAGATCCAGGAGTCGAGGCCCCAAACCCCCTCCTCCTCTCTCAGATGCGGGGCTCTAGGCCCCCAGGCCCTCTTCCCTCAGACCCAGGAGTCCAGACCCCCAGCCCCTCCTCCCTCAGACCCAGGAGCCAGGTCCCCCAGCCCCCTCCTCATTCAGACCCAGGAGCCAGGTCCCCAGCCCCTCCTCTCTCAGATCCAGGAGTCCAGGACCCCAGCCCATCCTTGCACGGGCCCTGGAGATACACTCCAGGAACTGACCATGGCCCTGACCTTCACCTTGAGGCGAGAGGCCAGGCCCCTGAGGCCCAAAGCTGTGCAGGGCTGGTAAAGTCACCAAGTCCCTGGGAAGGTGGGGCAGAATGAGGGTCCTGGACAAGACTCCCAAAGGGATAAGAGATGGCTGAGTTAGCATGTGCCTAGAGCCTGGGGCCCAAGACGCAGCTCCCATGCACTGAGGGCCTACTATGCATGGAGTACTGTGCCAAAAGGTCTACACTTGGGAAGATCCTCCCTGATCTTCCTGCTGTCAGGGCTCTGTAGAGCAGAGGAAGAAATCAGTCTCGGGGAGACAAGAGCCCTGGCCCAAACAGGCACAGCAAGTGGGGACAGAGAAGGGACTTACAGCCCGGGGCACATGCAAACACGGGGTGGGCGCTGGGACCTGCGCTAGGTCAAGGGAAGGGGTGGGCCTGGATTCCTGGGTTCTCAGGGTAAATTAACCCCCCAACTCCCTCATCTCTCCAAAACCGCCCATCTGGAGAAGGGGGAGGAGGCCATGAGGGCCAAGAGCATGAAGTCATGGAAACTCGGGCCATGAAAGGGGGGCCACACGTGCCCTGGGAACGGGATGAACTCGGCTCCGTTTATTTCCACCCGGTTGTCATGGTGATGGGGGGGGTTGTCGAGGAGGGAGATGGGCCTTTCCCTTTCAAGGACCTGGCCAGGCACAGGAATCCATGTGAAAGATGCCCGAGGCCTGGGCACCAGGGATTCAAGAATCCAGACGACACCCCCCCTCACCCAGACCCAGGAGTCCAACCCCCACCCCCACCCAGACCCAGGAGTCCCAGCTTGTACCCTCCCTATTCAGACCTAAGAACTGTGGCTCCCAATCCCTTCTACTCCAGACCCCAGACCTAGCCACTAATTCACAAGACAATTTTGTAGAGAGGGGAGAGTCTATCAGCTTTACCAAGTGGTTAACGAACCCACCTGAAGCAGGCACTGGGATTTGAGAACTCCTAGGCACACAACCAGGGCAGGGGCCTGATGCCTGGGGACCCACTCCAAGGAGGAGTCAGAAAGGAAACCACGGCCCCAGGACTCACCCAGACAAGGCCCAGGAGTCTGGGACAGGGGTTGCCTGAGACCGAGGACTTTCACTGCTAAAACCAGACCAGTCTCATGCGAACCACCATGAGTTGGTCACCCCATGCGAGGCCTGACCCAACCCCAGCTCTCCTGCTTGTTGGCCACATGACCTGAGGCGGGAACTTCCCCTCTCTGAGCCTCCAAAGCCCTAACCCTTCAGGCCTCCTGCAAAGTGAGTTTACCAAGTGCTTGCCTGGAGAGGCGAAAAGACTTCACCTGAAGAGGCAGCCTGACAGGCAAGGTCAGAGTGGCCTTTTGCAAGGGTCCAGGCCCAGGCGGATGCCGGAGAAGGGGGACTCAGCCTGAAGAGAGGACTAAGAGCCCCTGAGGGACAGTCCAGGAGAGCCAAGGCGTGGATGACGGCGGAGGAAGGGGGACACGGGAGCCTGAGGCCTCTCTCCTGGGCTTGCCAAGGACTCCGAGAACTTAGAAGGCCTCGGGGAAGCAGGACCCTCCTCTGGGTGGAAGAAAAGTTCCCAGATAGCACTAGGGACTCTTTAGGGGACGGGTCCGGGGATATTGGGAAAGAGAACAAGGGGAGGGTTGGCGCTTAGACCAGGCGGCAGGAGCTCCCCAGCCAAACGCCTACTCTACTTCCTGAAGGGATTTCCACACGTGCAATCTCCCTCCTTTGCAAGAGCCCTGCCAGGGAGGGGCAGACCGCTAGCCCTGCTGCACAGAAAAGGAAACTGAGGCACAAAATGGACAGTAACTCGAGGCCACAAAGCTGAGGAACTGGGATTAGACTTTTGGACTAATTCTGTTCTTCCTCAACTGCTCCCCTCCTCTTTGTGGAGACCTGAGAAGTGGACCTCTCCCAACATCCCTGCTTCCCCCACCAGCCTGTCCTTCCCAGGGTCTTCTCTGTTCCATCAGTTACCAAACCCTGTGGGTTCCGGCAGGGAGGGGAGGGCTGCGGACTGACCCAGGAAGGAGATGGTCTCAGGGATGAGACAAGGGGTGGAGGCTCTTCCGTGGCCAGCCCTGTCCCTGGTGGTTCTACTGTGGGGGAACAGACAAATGCATCCAAAGCCAGAGAGAGTCCTGGGGCATAGGTGGCCCCAGTCCTGGGGCACAGAAGTACTGGCGGCAACAATCGGTGAGTGTTGGAAAGGCACGGGGGCCAGGCTGTGGGCAAGAGGACCAGCAGGGTTCTAGAAGCCTTGTGGAGGTGACATGTGAGCGCCAGAGATCACAGTGTGTGGGAGAGAAGCTGCTCAAACGCACAGGAGAAGGCATCAGGCAGAGAAAGCAAGATGACCAAGGACAGACAGGTGGGCGCTTCGAGCTTCCCCAGAAAAAGGACAAGGATGCGGGCCTGCCCAACGGAAGGGGCGGGAGGACGGGGAGGCGCCTGGAGAAGGACGAAGATGCCCCGCACGAGGCCCACTGTGGGAGACAAGAGGTGGAACGGCCTCCGGAAAGGAAATGCACACGGTATCGGAGTGGAGATCGAACGAGGTGACCCAGACAAGGGAACCCAGCCTAGAAGAAAGGGGCTCAAGAAACAGCATCCTCACCCAGCAACTGATGGCACTGCCCCAAGGTGGGAAGTAGCACGAGTCAGAGAGCGGCAACACGGAAGAGCTGGGCCTAGCCAAAGAGGTGGCCCGGGGTAGG
>NW_027397168.1:382642-399205 GCF_003265705.2 Callorhinus ursinus
GGCCGCGGCCGCGGCCGCCCCCGGGCCCGCCCCCGGGCCGTCCTCGCCGGACATCGCGCCGCCCGCCCGCCCGGGGAGCGAGCGAGCGAGCGCCTAGCCCCGAGGAGCCGGAGCCGCCGCCGCCACCCCCGCCGCCGCCGCCGCCGCCGCCGCCGCCGCCCGCCAGGGGCCGCCGGGAACTGCCGCTGGCTCCGCGCCGCCCGAGGATCTGTCTGTCCCCGCCCAGCGCGCCGACGTCAATACGCTGCCCCAGGGCGCGCTGGGTAATGGAGTCCGCAAGCGGAAGTTGCTAATGGCAACTGGCCTCGCTCCGCCCCGAGGCGCACTGGGAAGTCAGCCGCTCGGAAGCGACGGGCGAAGGGTTGGAGTGGGGGCGCGCTGGGAAATGCAGTGCTCGGTTCCACGGGACCCGGGAGTCGGGACAGCTATAATGCTCATCTTCCCATGTCATTCTTTATTGTGCGCTCTTTGGTCTGCTCCCTTCAACTAGAAATACGCGGCCGGAGAACAAGGACGTTTGTCTTCTGCGCGCACTCCTTATTCCCAGCGCCCAGAATGCAACCTAATAGTGCGCGACCGAAGTGAGTTTTTGCAAGAATAAATGAATCAATGGGTACCCGAGGTCACGGGAAACACCAGGGCGCCCCGCAGCCCAGAGACCCTTCAGGACAATCCAACACCCTGCTTCCCCGGGTGACCGCCCGGATCATGATGGGAGACAAAGGGGGCAGAGGTCACGGCCTTCGGCCCACAGCCCCAACGCACGCCGGGAAATGTAGTCCTCAGGGCCGCGCCCCTAGAGGCACAGTAGGTCCTAGGCAGAACCCACAAGCACCCAAAAAATCCAGGCCCAAGGGCAAGGGAAGTCCAAAGTCCCTCATGGCAACCTCCTAGATCACATCGGTAAAAGTGCCCAAGGGGCGGGGTCCACAGTGGCAGCGCCCCCAGAACCTTCATGAGCCCGCCCTTCTCCCGCTCGCACCCTGGGACGTGGAGCCCGCTGGGAAATGTAGTCCAAGCTCTACATCCTCGCAAGCCTTGCTGGAATTTGTAGTCCTGGGTGAGGCGTTCCACGTAGCCTTTTAAAGCACGAAATGATCCTCTTTTTAAGCGTCCTGCACCTACATCCTGGCTAGGAGAGATACAGGCAGTTTGAGATCGGATCAAAGAGCGGGAAAAATAGTCAGGAAGGCGCTGAAATCTGGATAGAGGCAATAGCCTTTTTTCCCAAGGGCTGTTGGAGGGGCCTACCCACTCCAAAGTCCCTGGGCCTGTAGGAAGAAATAAACTACAAATCCCATGAGGCCGTGAGAACGCTGGCCATAGATATAAAGGGAATGGGCGCCCCTGTGGTTCTTGGGATGTGTAGTCCCTGAACCCCACGTTTCCCACGCCGGTCCACACCCAGCCTCCTTTACCAGAGAGCTTAAATGAAAATTAGTAGGTCATCCGTACGTTGTTACGTGTGGTTGTGTGTGTTTCAGTGCCTGTGCACAACTGTGACACCTTATAACAACCGTACTTGCGATCCGGGTGTATGCTATTTATAGGGGCTCGTGTTTATTACGTCTGTAAGTGTCCGTGTAAATATGTCCCTATGTCTTTGTGACTGTGTTTATCTCGGGTATCTGCTCAACCCACACAACAAAGTGTGAGACGCGTTCCCACCGTCAGCTCAATTAGCAATCTTTACACTGACTGCAGAATTTAGACTTTAGCCTCTATTTTAAAATTCTATTCTGCTGCAATGGTGAAGAATTCCAGATCTGATTTAAGCAGTCATGCGTTTGACACTTTGTTTCTGCCCACTTCTTCGCTGCGGGGCCTCGGGCTACTCTCTGCCTCCTGGAGTTGTCCAGAGTGTACGTAAGGTATCTGATAGGCTGTATGCAGACATTTTCTTACACCACTCATTAAAACTCTCTTCTTCCCTTTGCTTTTCCATGGTGAACGTTTTTTCACTTCCCAGGCCTGTTTTCTCTCGGTGCTAACACTGAAATTGCAACACTTAACCTTAGAACAGCAGGCAGAGCAGCAAATGGTGGGCATTGCTTCGACACTGAGAGTGGATCCTCCTCCGTGTGCCACTTGACATTGTTTTGTTTGGGTTGGTTTTGCATTTTAAAATTCAGATTGGATGGGGAGGGCACATTCTGCATGGAGCACTGGGTGTTATACGCAAACAATGAATCATGGAACACTACATCAAAAACTAATGATGTAATGTATGGTGATTAACATAATAAAAAATTTAAAAAAATAAAATTCAGATTTGATTCACACCAAAAAAAAAAAAAAAAAGCCTGTTTAAAGTGTATAGTTCAGGGGGTGCGTGGCAGGCTCTGTTGGTAGAGCATGCAACTCGATCTCAGGATTGTGAGTTCGAGCCCCAAGACGGGCGTAGAGATCACTTAAAAAATAAAAGCTTTCTTAAAAAGTGTACAGGGGGCGCCTGGATGGCTCAGTTGGTTAAGCGGCTGCGCTCAGCTCAGGTCACGATCCCAGGGTCCGGGGCTCGAGCCCCCCTGATGGGTTCCCGGCTCAGCAGGGAGTCTGCCTCTCCCTCTGCCTGCCGCTCCCCCTGCTTGTGCTATCTCCCAAATAAATACAATCTTTTTTTTTAAAAAAAGGGGGGTACAGTTGAATGGCTTTTTATATTCACAAGGCTGCGCGTACCGCCATCACTAGGAATTCCAAGCATTTTCAGCACCTCCATTCTGCCCTCCCCCAGCCCCTGGAAGCCACCGATCTCCTTCCTGCCTCCATGGATTTGCCCCCTGGACAATTCGCATACATGAAATCACACAATCTGCGGCCTTCTGTGTCTGGCTTCATTCAGCGAGCCCCATGATTCTTTGAGATTCGTGGACGTCACAGCGCCTCGCCCCTTTTTATGGCGGAGGAACATCGCCTGGTATCCACCCGCCAGTTGGCGGACATTTGGACTGTTTCCACCTTTTGGCTGCCTTGAGTAATGTTGCTGCCAACATCTGCACCCAGCGTGCATGTGGACTGACCTATGTTCTCACTTGTGGCAGGCAGATACGCGGGAGTGGAATTACCGGGCCCTACAGTAACTCTGCACTTAGCTTTTTGAGGCACTACCAGACTGGTTTCCAAAGTGGCCGCACCGTGTTGCGTTCCCTGCGGCGGAGGGTTCAACGTTACCTGCCACCGCAGTGACTATTAGGGCTCTCCAGGCACTAAGTCAGATGAAGCCCGGAGGCTAGTAGTAATGACCGCCAGAGAACTTAGCAGGCGTCTGCAGGGGGCGCGTTTATTTCAACCACAGAGGGGACCCACACTCCAGCGCCTCATGGCACGCACAGCCCCAGGTCCTCACTTCCAGCGTCCTCCAACACGGCCCTTCCCTGCCCCCTTCCGGCTGTAGGAGAAGAGGGAGAGGGTGTCAGGAAGGAGGGGCTCCCCAACCTCTGAGATGGGACCTGCCCTCAATTCAGAAGTCCGCCCCCCTCCAAATTCCCCTTCTCCCTGCCCAGAAGAAGGGGCAGGCAAATGCGTCCTCTGTTGACTGGCTGGGATGGTGTGGTTGATGATCTGCGGCCAGCTCCCTCCCATCTGTGGGAGCTGATGTTGGGAGGTGAGCTCAGGGTGTTCCCGTGGGTGCTGATGGACGTTTAGGAGGACGGGCTGGGGGGAAGGGAGGGATGGGTGACGGAGAGTGGGTAGCATGGAAGAGGGGCCAAGGCTGGGGTGAAAGAGGCGGAAAGTGGGAGACAGAGATAGATGAACAGCGAGCAGGAGAAAGGGAGCAGGGAGAGGCAGAGCAAGGAACAGAAGTGACGCGGGGTTCTCAGCCTGTTGACATTTGGGGCAGGGGCTGTCCTGGACACTGCACGGTGTGGAGGGGTGAGGGGAGCCACAGGGAAGGAGAGGCAAAGCCCAGAGTCAGAGGAGGAACACTTACAACTTCTGGGCGTGGCTGATGCGGTTGTACAGCACGTTGATCTGCGCGGGAAAGAGGGAGATGCTGGGAGGACAGCCACGGGGACGCGCCCGCCCCTGCCCTGCGCCCGCCCCTGCCCGGCGCCCGCCCCTGCCCGGCGCCGCCGTCCTCCCTGGGGGATGGGTCTCACCTCATACTTCTGCTGCTTCAGCTTCTCCATCAGGTCAAACTTCTCGGACTCCAGCTGGTGGATCCAGTCGGACAGTTCCTGGGCCTTCTCCCTGGTAGGGCAGACGGGCTGTCAGGGAGGGGGCCGGCCTCTCTCAGCCCAGAGAGAACTGCCCAAAGCCATAGGGCCAGACTCGGAGTGGGGCATCACTGCTGCCATTTCATTAATATCCGAGGCCAAAATATTCAAAGTGAATGGAAGAAAAGGGTTTTTAATCTCTGCCCACTGTCTCCACATTCAAAATTCCTATTTCCCTAAGGGAGAACGATGTAATGGTTAAGGACCCACGCTCTGGAGTCAGGAAGCCCTGTTTCAAACCCCAGCTTTGCCATTCTCTGGTTTGTGACTTTTGCCAAGTAAGAGGATCCTGTCTCCCTCTCCGTAAAACTGTGGCTGCCTGCTCTATACCTCTTCTCCCGTTCTTCCTTAGAAACATTTTGTGATAGGCCCAGTTAAAAAGCCACTGCCGCAAATCTCCTGTGCAGGTAGGGTGGCCAATGGGATGAAAACAGGTCTCTGGGTAGGGCTTCCCAGAAAGCCTTTTGTGGCTCTTTCCATGCAACTTCTTCCTGCTTCTTGGATATGTTGGCTGGAGCCCCAGCAGCCCCATTGGACCACGAGGTTATTTTGAGGATGGAAATATCGGGCTAAGTGTGGTGGAGCAGAGAAACAGGAGTCTGGGTCTCCATTGATTTTCTAGAGTTTCATACCAATTAGTCTCACATTTCTCCTCTGTGAGAAAATAAGCCTCTGTATTTTAGGCTGCTATGGACAGGTGTCTTCACTAGAGGCCAAACTTAACTGATAAAAATCTATCACAAAACCGTTATAGGATGTATAATGTAACATAGTAAACACTAAAGTCAGTGTTACTGTTCACTTTATTATTATTAGCGTTGCTTTTTTGTCTTGCTAGCTACCAGCTTTCCACTGCCCTCTCTTCTGGGGCACATTTTTATTTGAAAAATGTTATAGACCCACATATGACCTTTACTAATGAATAAAATTGAGGTAACTGGACCTAAATATTAGTGGACTCAAGTTACGGGTGGATGTGTAGGGGAGAACAGAGAAATAAAAGGAAAAGGGGGGAATGAACACCAGCCACATGTTACTTTATGCGGGGCCCTGTGATAACGTGCTCAGAAGGGGGAGCACATAGCGAGCTGGGGGCTAGAGCCTTGCAAACTCCTCCACAAGCTGACCCTGACTGTGTGCATCTTTTCTTGGGAGCAGCCTCTCACACTGGTAGTTTCAAATCCACATGGTGGGAATAGTTACATCATGGAAACTAGCAAATGCCACAGTCAGTTTTTCTGCCCCTGGAGAGTTGGCTGTTAAACATCTACCATCACACCTCTTTATAACACAGGCTGCTGCACCAGACTTCTCCAGGGTTCAAATCCCAGCTCTTACACTTGCAAAGTTGTGCAACCCTGGCAAGGTTACTTAATCTCTCTGTGCCTCAGGTCCCTCATCTTTAAGAGGAGGATAATCATAGTACCTCACAGGGTTGTAAGCCCTCCATAGGGCACGGCTGCTGCAGCCGCCACCACCGCCACCACCGCCACCATCATCACCATCATCACCAACATCATCACCATCAATTATCATCACCTCACTGACCTTTCACAGGTGTATGAGGTAGACTTTGTTTTCATCATCATCACCACCACTGGCCTTTCACAGGTGTATGAGGTAGACTTTTGTTATCCCAGCCTCATTTTACCAGTAAGGAAAATGAGGCTCAGAAAAATTATATAACGTGCCTAAGATCACACAGCTGGTGGCGTGACGGAGCAGGCACTGAGCTTCGGTCCCCCTCACTGTGCTGCCTCTGGGGCAGTGGGGGTTTCTGACTTTATGAGTCATGCCCAGACCAGAGAACATCAAGCTACCAATGAGAACCCAGAAGGAAAAGCCCTCTGCACCCTTCCCTCTAGCAGCGTATCACAAGACATGGGCTGTCCTGTGAATGGGAGGTAAAGGGGCAGATAGAGTCCCATGGGGTAGAGACTTGGCTGGAAAGTTCTCACCAGCATGTCTGGCTTTAATTCACATAAAGATGGGGCCTTCCCGAGTTTCCAAGGGACATCAATAGGTCAACATAATCTCCTCACTTTTGGTGAGCCATCTTCTCTGGCTTCCCACCATATTACCTCCCAGACTCTACAGGTCATGGTACCCACAAAAAGTGGGTCTTATATCAGTGACATGTTTCCCAGGGAAGACAACAGAGGCCCAGAGAGGGGGACACACTTGTCCAAAGTCACACAGCACCAGGGCTCAGACCTGGGCTTCTGCCCTCCCAGAGCTGGGTAAGAGTCCCCTTATCTCGCTGTCTTTCAACGGCCCCCTCCCACCCTGAGCCCCGATCCCACCTACCGGAGCTGGTCTTCTCCCATGTGGTCGATGTTCAGAGGCTTTTTACGCTCACTCAGGATGCGCACTTTCATCTCCCGACCTGTCTGGCGTTTACCGCGTTTTTGTTCTGCCTGAGGGTAGGGAAAGGGACATACTGAACTGTGGGATAGATCAGAAGCCAGGGGGTTCCTCCCCACCTTGTCCCTACACCCAGGAGTCCAGGCCCCCAGCCCCTCCCCCCTCAGACCCAGGAGTCCAGGCCCCCAGCCCCTCCCCCCTCAGACCCGGGAGTCCAGGCCCCCAGCCCCTCCTCCCTCAGACCCAGGAGTCCAGGCCCCCAGCCCCTCCTCCCTCAGACCCGGGAGTCCAGGCCCCCAGCCCCTCCTCCCTCAGACCCGGGAGTCCAGGCCCCCAGCCCCTCCCCCCTCAGACCCGGGAGTCCAGCCCCCAGCCCCCACCTCCCTCAGGAAACAGAAATCTAGGTCCTCTGTTGCTTCCTCCCTGGGAACATAGACCTTAGATCCCAGTGGGCTGAACTCACCTTGACCAGGTAACCCCCAAAATGGGCTCCCATATTGGATAGAACCTTCTTCTTTTTGGCATCATCCTCAGCCCGCTTCTTAGCCTCCTCTTCCTCCTTCCGCATCTTCTCCTCCTGAGGGAAGAAGGGTGTTAAACCCAAGGCCTGTCGCAGCCCTGCAGGGAAGGGGTCTGAGATGGGGATGTGGGAGCTGAGTGAAGCAGGGCTCTGCCGACCCGGTGCGTGAGACAAAGGCCATGTCCGAACAGGCAAAAACGCAGACATTCTGCTCCTGGCCCTTCCAGGCCTGGCTGTGTGACCACCTGCAAGTCCCTTCTCCTCCCTGAGCCTTAATATCCCCCAAGCAAAACTTTCAAAATGGGAAAGGGATATTCCTGCTTTTTTCTGCATTCCTCTAATCTGAATGGCCAATGCTGAGCGCTGCTGTGCGGCCTCAGTGCAGATACTCCCCCTCTCTGGGCCTTCGTCTGCTTTATTCTCATGTGACAATAACGGTGTCAGAGGACGCAGGAGGGTGCCTGGCGATGGGGGTGGGGGCCTTGGAGCACTGAAGAGGCTGCTGGCCTTGAGTCTGAGGACGAGGTTCCAGATGTCTACTGAAGGCAGCCCCATGTTCCAGAAGCAGCGGCTTGTCCAGACCAACTCCTCTCCCCACCGAAAGGGCTGGTGAGGTGGGTATGACGGCTCAGGCATGTCCAGCATGCCCCATCTGAATTAATCTCCTGTCGCTGCTGAAATCTGCAAATTTAATAGCTTAAAACAGCACAAGTTCGGGGCGCCTGGGTGGCTCAGTTGGTTAAACATCTGCCTTCAGCTTGGGTCCTGATCCCACGGTCCTGGGATGGAGTCTCATGTTCAAGTCCCTGCTCAGCGGGAACCTGCTTCTCCCTCTCCCTCTGCCACTCCCCCCGCTTGTGCTCTCTCTCTCTCTCTCAATCTGTGTCAAATAAATAAATAAATAATAAATATCTTTAAAAAATAGCACAAGTTTATCGCCTTACAGTTCTGCAGGTCAGAAGTCTAAAATGGGTCTTCTGAGCTAAAATCAAGGAGTGACTAGGGCTGGTTCCTTGTGGAGGCTCTAGGGGAGAATTCACTCTCTTGCCCTCACTTCTAGGGGCTGCCTGCCTCCCTTGGCTCCTGGCCCCTTCCTCCCTCTTCTAAGCTAGCAGAAAAGTATCTTCAAACGTCTCTGACTCTGACCCTACAGCCTCCCTCTTGCAAGGACCCTTGTGATAACATGAGGTCCATCTGGATAATCCAGAATCATCTCCCACCTCAAGATCCTTAACTTAATCACAGGCACCATCTTTTGCCATGGAAGGCACCATATTCATAGACTCTGGGAATTAGGATGTGAACATCTTTGGGAGACCAGTACGATGCCTACCATGTCACCCAACTCCTAATCTTGAAAAGTGATTCAAGTGTGCCACTCCTCGATGCCAAGGCAGATCTTGTTTCCAAAGCCTACACCAATGGGAGCATTCTCACGAATCTCCTACAGCTAGCCAGCAATTCGCTACAAGATGGACAGCTGACCAATCTGAACTCATCCTAGAATGATGTAGAAGACAGATAAAAGAGGAGTGATAGCCAGAGTTGCTGGTGGTCACTTGCCACCCCTGCCTGAGAAGAAGGTGTCCGGTAGGGTGACTGACCATCTGGTTCACCTGGGACTGATGAGATACAGCATTTTCAGGGCTCAGACCAGGAACATCCCGGGCAAGCTCCTGAGGACCTCATCACCCCAGTGTCCACAGAAAGATGGGCCCAGGGATAGGAAGAGAAAAGCTGGGTCTTTGTAATCTTATTTGAGTTCCTTGATCCAGCCATACCTGAAGCAAGTCACACTCTACACTTTTTTAGTTATATGAGCACATTAAATGCTCTTTCTGCTGAATCCAGTTTGGGCTGGGGTTTCTGTCCCTTCCAACTGAGAGATCCTTGAATAATACAGCGCAAGTACTTTCTCAGGACCGCAGAAAAGATCATGAATGGGAAATAGAGCATCCCGCTGAAGAAGAAACACTTGGTCTCTCAGGGCAGGGGAGGCACCCACCGCCAGTTTGGCCTGACGCTCGCGCTCCTTCTCGGTTCGGAAGCGCTGCTGTTCAGCTCTCTCAGCCCGGCGCCGCTCCTGCGGGGGGGGGGGGGCAGAGAAGAATGAGGAGGTGCAGGGACGCCCCCTCCCCATGCAGGTCAAGAGCAGAGATGAGCAAGTTTGAGTGTGGTCACCGACTTGGACAAGCTCCCAAATGATTCAGCCTCAGGTCTGTACTGGACAGGAACCATTGCCAGACCCAGGACGGCACGCGGTGAGGGAGGAATCTGCAGAACCCCGCCTCCCTCCACTCACAATGCGCTCTTTCAGCGCAATGAGCTCCTCTTCCTCTTTCTTCCGCTGTTCAAAATGTACGTCAATGAGCGTCTGCAGCTCCAGCAGATCTTTCTCCATGCGCTTCCGGTGGATGTCCTGCAGGACCGAGGGTGGGGGCCGCGTCATTCGCAGGCGGTGCGGGGGACCAGGCCCCCACCTGTGAGCGCCTCTGAGACACGTCGTGGCAGGGCCCTTGACTGCAAAGACCGGCTTGGACCGTTTAGGGGACAGGGGCCACTGTTCGCGATGTTCCCAGCAGGTGGCACTAGCGGCCCATGCGGCCCATTTTAGGGTACTCCAAAAGAAGGGAGAAGCCAGGGGCACCTCTTCCTAATTTGCACAAAGGCACCTGGGGACTGGGTGTCCTTTACTTACATCGAAGTCCACACGTTCCCCTTCTGGGATCTTCGGGGGAATCAGAGGAGGGACCACAGGCCTGATGGGTGGAAAGGGGAAAAGACTGAGCAGCCTGAGCACCCTGATGGAGCGCTGTCCAGTGTGGCAGCCAGCTTCCGGCACCTGACAGGGGACTGGTCCGAATCGAGATTCTATGGGCTGTCTGTGAAACACGCTGGATTTCAAACCCTTGGTTCAAACAGAAAAATGTAATATATTTCACAAATAATGTCTCCTATCAATTACATGTTGAAATGATGACATTTCAGATAAATCGGGTGGAATTAAGGAAATGCTATGAAGATTAATTTTTACCTGTTTTGTTTTACTTTTTAAAGTGCGGCTTGTAAAAATACAGATATTTTTACATACGTGGCTTGCATGAAATTTGTATTGGGTGTTGCTGCCCTAGGGGTCGGCCTGCCGCCCACACCTATATTCGAATTCTCTGCTTTTTAAGACGGCACCGTCCATCGCCTGATTTGCTTCCGACTCCTCTGGCTGTCCCATCTCTTGTCTCCTTGTCCCCAGAAAGCCCTTTAAAGAGTTTCGCCCTTTTATTTATGCATAGGAAACTCTCACGATCCACGTCATTCGCTCGGGTGACTTCGATTATCGTCAGTTACCGAGGATTCACCACCTCTGTCTCCAGCCCAGACTCTCTCCGAGACCCCAGACTCAGGTTTACGGGTGCTTCCTGAACATTTCCGGCATTCTCGCACACCATGCCTCCACCGAGCCCATCAACTTCCCCAAGATGGAGTGGTGGCTGCACCACCCCTCGGGTTCTCAGCCCAGACCCTCACCTCCTCCCTCCCCTTGCCCCAACAGCAAGTCCTGGCCTCTTCGCCTTGGCATGTCCCCAGTCTGTTCCCCCTGTCCCACCCACGCCCCCTGCCCAGCTCAGGCCTCAGTCCCTCCCCTGTGAACCTTCATACCAGCCTCCTCCTGGCCTCCCAGACTCCAGCTGTCCACCTTCAGTTCATCTTCCTTCATGACTTTAGCTCAGAGCTCACCCTTAAGACAAAGTCCAAGCAACTCAGCATCCAAAGCCCTTCTCCATCTGGCCCCAGTCAACTCCTCCAGCAACTTCTCTCCTCCCTCACAGACACACACCACATCTCATGGTTCCCTGGCTATGCCATGTGCCTTTGCACCCCTGGGCCTTTGCATGCTGTTCCCTCTGCCTGTAATGCCCTTCTCCTGATATACTGCATCCCCAGGGGCCTTGCCGCCTCCAACAAGCCTTCCCTGATCCCCCTTGCTCTCTCTCAGACCTGATCCGATGCCTCCTCTGCTCAAAACCCTGTGCGGACCTACCCCTTCTTCCACTCTATGCTCTAGCCACAATGAAATTGGCACCACTGCCCATATCAACCCACAGAACTCTGCTTCTAGGTTTTTTTCTCATGCTCACATTGCTGCCTCCTTGCCTCTTCAAGCTTTGGCCCCAGTGTCACCTCCTCCAGGACCCTCTGCCCCCGCGAGCTCTCATGGCCTCCACAGATCTGCCTAGTATAGGACCTCCAACATCAGAATGACCTGTGTCTGTATCTGCTCCCCGAAAGAGTGGTCTAGATCCAGCCACTGCACCGTGCGTGCTCCCCACAGCTTTCTCCTCTACACTATCCCTCCCACTTCCTTCAGCTAGTGAACTCCTCATCCCTCAGGACTCTGGCATCACCTCCCCTGGGAAGCCTTCTGTGACTGCCTAGGGCAAACATAGGGCCCTCTTGTGTGCTACCATCACTGTATCTGGGTCTGTTTCACCAACAGAGCAGATGGGATCTGACTCACCAAATGCCATGGAAAGTTCTGTGGACCATTTGCTGAAAGAAGAAATCACTGTCCTTTCCTGTTTCAAGTGCCCCACTCTGCTTTTCTGCCTTTCTCACACCCTATCTCTGGGGGTAGGGGATATATTTAGGAGGATGTGATTGGGACCCTCCCCCCAGCCCTCCAGGATCTTACCTTGGTTTGGGGCGCTCCTCTTCTAGTGGGGAGATACAAAGAGATAATTAGCAAGAGTTCATGGGGGTGGGCCTGACACACCCAGAGGAGGGAACCCCCCCCTCCAAGCCACAGCCCCCAGGAGCAGCTCTGGGGGAGAGGCATGAGTGGGGGGAGAAGGGGGGAGAAGGGAAATCAGGTAGGCTGTAAAGGCGGAAGAGGGTCACACGCATCAGATATACATTCAGAGCTGGTGTGGGGATCCCCCTCCCACTTCTCTGGGAACCCAGGGGTCCAAACCCCCCAGACCTTCCTCTTTCTACATACCCAGAGCTCCTGCTCTTCTCCATTTACACCTAGCACTGCAGGGTGTCCCCAGCCCCTCCCCTCTGGGGACACAGGAATCCAGACTCTCAGGGAGAGCCCCTTCTGCAACTCAGGCCCCAACCTTTGAATGTATATGGAGGGAAAAAAATGACAGGGTCGGGGGCGAAGATGGGGGCGGGGTGCCTGTCCGCAAACATCCAACCCTTCTACAAGTATTCCTCCAGGTTGGGGAAGAAGGCTTGGGTGTCGGTCTCTTTAAGAAAGAAGGGAAAGGGTTAAAGCCTCAGCGAGGCGATTTCCCTTCGTGGACACCAGAGGGCGCGCGAGCTCTCCGGGGCTTAAAGGACCGGGCCTGGGCGGGTTGCGGGGGCGCAGGGGGTCCTCGCAGGGGTCAGTGCCGGTGGAAATCCAGCTCGAGAAGCGAAGCAGCCGCGGTTACCTGGCTCTGCCACCGGCTCCGGCTCCTCGGCGGCTGGGGAGGAGGAGGCAGGGGGAGAAGCGAGGGTGGGGGAGCGGCCAGGCCGGGGTGTGGGGGGCAGAGAGGAAAGAGAGGGGAGAGGCTGTTAAAGGATCTGAAGCCGGGGCGGTCGGGAGCCCAGTGCCGGCCGGCCCCGCGCCCCCCCCCGCCCCCCCCCGGCCCCGCGGTGCTGCGTCCGGCTGCAGACCTGCGGGGGTCAGGCCTCACCTTCCTCCTCCTCTTCCGCAGCCTCCTCTTCTGGAAAGGGGGGCGGGGGCAGAGAAGGCAGGGTGAGGAGCCCCGCGGGGGGGCCGCCGGCCGTGCGGAGAGCCCACGCCAAGGGCGCCGCAACCCCGGAGGGTGGGCGCGGGGGCGGCGGGTGACCCCGCTGTCCCCTCGCCTCCCGCGTGCGTGTCCCCAGGACGCCGAGCCCCGCCCACTGCCCACTCACCTTCGGGCTGCTCCCTGAGGGCAGGGGTGGGAAGGAAAGGGCGAGAGGCAGGGTTAGACGTGTTGGAGGTGGGAGAGTGTCCCCCCTCTCCACGCCCCCAGCCCTCCCCGCCAGCGCCACTCACTCCTCATATTCCTGCTCTTCGGTGTCCGACATCCTGTGTGACCTGAGGACCAGAGAACACGCGAGTGAGGTGCGGTCCCGGTGAAGGAGGGGCTGGGGGCCAGAGTCCCGGGTCTGAGGGAGGAGGGACTGGGGTTTGGACTCCTGGGTCTGAGGGAGGAGGGGGCTGGGGGCCTGGACCCCTGGGTCTGAGGGAGGAGGGGTCTGGGGGTCTGGACTCTTAGGTCTGAGGGAGGAGGGGCCAGGGTCTGGACTCTTGGGTCTGAGGGAGGAGGGGCTGGGGGTCTGGACCCCTGGGTCTGAGGGAGGAGGGGGCTGGGGGCCTGGACCCCTGGGTCTGAGGGAGGAGGGGCTGGGGTTCCTGGACTCCTGGGTCTGAGGGGGGGGGGGCTGGGGGCCCTGACAGGGAAGGGCTCTGGGAGGTGTGGGGGGGCACAGCCCCAAAGCTGCACTCCTGCGCCTCCACCACCACAGCTGTCCTCTTTTGTCTTATGACATGTACATGGGAACCTGATCTGAGTGGGGATTAGGAGAAGGTATTTGGGAAGGGACTGTGGCCTGAAGACAATAGCCGCCCCACCCCCCAAAGGCTATTTCGGGGGGGATGTCGTACATGGTGAAACAGAGGACATTTCCTAAGAAGGGATTCAAGGAGGGGAGGCTCCTGGGAGAATTAGTCACACCCGCTCCCTCTCACACACACTCCCCCCCCCATTATCTTCCCATCTGT
This sequence comes from Callorhinus ursinus, assembly GCF_003265705.2. Taxonomy (NCBI): domain Eukaryota; kingdom Metazoa; phylum Chordata; class Mammalia; order Carnivora; family Otariidae; genus Callorhinus; species Callorhinus ursinus. The sequence goes on from NW_027397168.1 coordinate 396,498, forward strand.
CCCCTCCTCGCCCCACCACCCACAGCCTTGGAGGAGGTTGGACTCATCAAGAGCAGCCCTGTCCATAGACCTCATCCTGACCCCTACATAGACAGCACCCCATCTTTGAGATCCCCCAGGACCCACAGTGCCCAGGTTAAGAGCACCCCCAAATCCTGAGACCCCAATTGATGATGCCCCTGGTTTCATGTCTCCAGATTCTGAGACCGCAGTTCCTGAGACTCCAGACTCTGGGCTGAGACATCCTCAGATCTTGATGCCCTAGGTCTTGACACCTACATTCTGAAGCCTCAAAATCTTGAGACCCCAAAACCCAGATGCCCAAGCTCAGAGGTGCATTCACGATGCCCCAAATTTTGACGCCTCCAGTCATAAGGCCTCAGACCTGGAGACCTCAATTCTCAAATCCCCAGAAGCTCCCTGTCCTGACCCCCAGACCATCAGACATCCAAACCCAGCAACCCCCAATTCCTGAGATTCCCTCAGATCTCACACCTCTTAGGTCTGAAGGTGTTATAGTCTGGGACACCCCACTCTTGGCACCCCAGACTCTGTAACTCCCAAACCCTAATACCTCAGTCCTCAGTCCCCGTGAAGTCTGAGTTTCCCCGGAATTCAAGCCTTCATTTTGCGCCCTGTCCACCTCCATAGCCCTTCACACCCCCCCCGTCCTCTCCCCCAAGTACAAAGTCCCTGGGACCATTACCGAAGGCTGGGTCTGCAGAGTCAGCGAGCGGCGGGACAGAGCCTTGCGGACGGCGCTGAAGCACCCCCGAAGCACCCTGGGGTTTATAGCGGAGCCTCAGCCCCGCCCCCCAGGGGCGGGGAGGGCCAGAGAATTCCTTTCTCCAGCCTAGAGTCCCAGCTCTGAGGCTGCCCTGCCCCAACTCTGGCTCCACATTCAGGATCCTGGCACCTCCTGGCTGCTCGGGGACCCCTCCACCCCATCAGCACTGCCTTGAACCCAGGCTGGGTCAGGTGACCTCCAACCTCTGGGCGCCCCACTCCCTTCCAGCAGGCTGCACTCTATGCTTTGAAGTCCCTGTGCTCCGCACACAGTAGGTCCTTGGAGAATATTTATTGACAAAAGGAGTAGAAGGGGTGCTTTCTCTTATATGGCTCTGGTTCCGGTCTCTCTGTCTCTCTGACATTGTCCTTCTTTCCTTTGTCTCTGACTTTCCATCTGTGCGTCTCTGTCTCCCCCCTCCCCACCCCCACCCCTTTGTCTGCCACCAGGATTCCACCCTGGTGACAACAGGCGCTAAAGCGGGGAAGCAGGTGTGGGTCGGGGGAGGGGAGAGGGTGTGGTGTCAGGCCTGCGCGACCTCACACTCCCCCACCTCCATCTGACACTGATCTGTTTTGGGATTCCTCCCCACCCTTTCCCTGCCACGCCATGACCTTGAACTCTAGCGGAGCCAGCCACCCCTCCTGCCTCTCTGTGTCTCTGTCTCCCACTGTCTGCCATCTCTGTGTCTATTTCTGGGCATTTCTCTGGGGGTTCTCTCTGGGTCTGTTTCGGGCTTTGTCTGCAACTCTCCACGTCTGTGTCTTTCACTCCCCTTGTCTCCCCGTGCATTTTTGTCTCTGCATTTCTGTGGGTGTCTCTGTGAATCGGCCCCTCTCAGTATGTATCGGTATCTGTCTGTGACCCCGTTTCTGTCTCTCTTTGTCTCTGGATTCGTGTCTCTATCTTTCTAGCTCTTTCGAGGGCATCCTTCCCCATGTCTCTGCCACTCTCCCTCTGGGTCCCTATTTCTTTCTTTCAGTGGTCTGTGGGCTTTGTGGTATACATCTGCTTCTCCACTGTCCCTTTCTTTGCACATCCTTCTAGGAATCTGTGTCTTTACTCCCTCCCTGTGGGTCTCTGGCTCTCTCTGTGTCTTTGGGCCTTGGTCTGAGCCTCTCTGCACCCCAGGTGCCGCAGAAGAGCTGAGAACGCGCCAGCTCTGCTCCTGCGGTGTGGTGTGGCTTGGGGGGCGCTGCCCTCTGTCCTCTCATCGCCCTCACACCTCGCCCCCCACCCCCTCCACCCCCCGCCCCCCAGGCAGCAGACATGCAGCCACTCCTAGCTCAGAAAGCAGCTTTATTCCTCCGGGACACCTTCAGGGCTAGGGCAGGGGGCAGGCCGGCTCAGCCTTCAAACTTTTTCTTGCGGCCCTCCATTCCACTCAGCGCATCGATGTTCTTACGCCAGTCTCCCACCTCCCGGTTTTCCTGGAGGAATGGGGTGAAGGGTTAGGGTCTCTCCCTGGTCTACAGTCTCTCAAATATCCTCCGCCCACCCTCCAGCCTGCTGGGCCACTGTGTTTTGGATGTCCACCCCGGGATCTGGTTCTGGAACACGTCCCGTCCCCTCAGGCAGTCCCGTCAAATTTGCCCCCATGCACATCCTGTCTAACACACGCACTGAGGGCCTCCTTGCTTACGTCTCTTCCTAGGAGCCTCTGCGTCTTCCCCTTCTTGTCTCCCCCATGCACTATTTTTCTCTCTCATGGACTTCCTGTAGACCTCACACACTTCCTGACTCCTTGCTACTTCCTTTCTCCCTCGTGCACTTCCTGGCTTCCCCTTCTAGTTTCTGTCTTCCTCTTGCACTTCCTATGCCCCTGCTACAGTTCCCATTGAGGACCCCTTACCAGATTCTTCCCCCCATAACTCCAACTATCATCTGCCCTGAGTTTAGGCCCTAGGACTGTTGCGCCCCC
>NW_027397168.1:399215-402160 GCF_003265705.2 Callorhinus ursinus
GCCCCCTAGGACTGTTGCGCCCCCACCCTCTCCTCTGAGCGCCCCCTTCCCTGGCCCCAGCCACACTCACCTTCTCTGTGTCCTCCTTCTTCACCTGCTTGAGGTGGGCCCGCAGGTCTAAGGTCTCCTTAGCCCTGGCGCCCAGCAATGCCTGCATCATGGCATCCGCAGAGATCCTCACCCTCCGCAGGGTGGGCCGCTTAAATTTGCCCCGAAGGTCAAAGATCTTCTGGGTCAGATCTGCGATCTGGGAGCAGCCATAAGAGGAGGTGGAGACCTCCCCACTCCACCTCCTCCAGCCCCATGCTTTCACCCTACATTTCCCTCCTATCTCTCTCCAAGCCTATGGAGGCCTCATCCAGGCTCAGCTCCCACCGCCTTCGGGAAAAATTCCAAGGGCCTCATCCAATAACTCTAAGTCCCCCCCCCCCCCCCATCTGTCCCGTCTCCTCTTTGCAAAACACTGACACATCCCGGTGCAGCTGTGTGCATCCCGCAATTCCCTGAGCCATGCCTGAGCTCACTCATCAACACTCGATGCTCCGGCTACACATTTCCACAGACACATCTTCGCTTTTTCATCTCCTGGCTTTTGCATGCTGTTCCGTCTGCCTGGAACAGCTTTCCCTAACCACTCTACACTCATTCTTCTGCCCCGTCCCTTCCAGCCCCACAGAGCTATCCTGGGTCTCCTGGCGTCTGCAACCACACACAGCTGCAAGGGGACAGGCACCAGACCCTACCCTGAAGAAACCGAGACTGCCCAATACTCCCCACCTCCGTGATGTTCTTGGTGACTTTCGCCTCCACGTCGTATCTCTCTTCATCCACTTTGTCCACGCGGGCGTGGAGTTGTCGGCACAAGTCCTGGTCAAGGAGTGGTGGTATATGTGGTGGGAGGGGGACCCCGAGTCCTGAGTCTGAAGGAGGAGGGGCTGGGGGTCTGGACATCTGGTCCTGGAGGAATAGTTTGAAGCTGGACTCTGGGGCAGCTCGAAGAAAGGGTGCTAGGAGCCAGGAGTCCAGAGAATCTGATGGAACTGGGACTAGAGAAATCAACCTCTGGATTTTGAGACTGTAGGCAGCTGCAGGCCATATTCCTGAACTCCTGAGGGTAACGATTGGGAGACTGGACCCCAAGGTCCCCAGCAGAAGTGGGGCATAGTGACTAGACCCGTGAGTCCCAAGGATGCAAGACCGGACATTAGGAACCTTGGATCCCCAGCTGGGCAGGAGTCCCTCTGAGAGCGGGTACCTGCAGCTCCGCGAAGCCCAGCCCGGCCAGCTCCAGGGGCTGGCACCGCGTGCTCAGAGCGCGCCCCTTCTCTCCGCGCCGCTCCTCCGCCTCCCGCTCCAGCTCTTGCTTCGCAATCTGCAGCATCAGGGTCTGCGGAGGGGAGGCCAAGGGCCGCAGCCCCCCCGGGATAGCGGATGAGGGCCGCGCCGCACCGGGGAAGCCGCCCTGGCCGGGACAGCCCACTCTCTAGTCCCAGGCCCGGTCAGCTGTCCCGCAGAGACACTCCCCCTCAAGGTCGGGTCCACCGTTCCAAAGCGGCTTGCCACAAGCCCCGCCCGCTCGCCACGGAGGCCCCGCCCCCCATGCACCCAACCCCCAAGCTCTGCCCCCTGAGGACACCTAGGAGCCCCCTCCAGGCCCGTCGGCACCTTCAACTGCAGTTTCCTCGAGGCGGAGATCTTGGACTTCTTCTGCCGGGGTGGAATGGAGCAAGGGACAATCAGGGCGGGGAATGGAAGACGGACGGTGCGGGGGCGGGGGGGGGCTCACAGCCACTCCCTCACACCTGGTCCAGCTTTGGGCCTGCCTCCAGCTCCAGCCACGACTCTACGGGAAGCCACGCCCCTCATCCCCATTCACCAATCCTGGCCCCTGACTGGTTAGGCACCGCCCTCTCTACCCTAAGCAGTCGCAGTTCCCACGGGCAACGGAACTCCGCCCATAGGCAGGTCTCACCAATCCGAGCCCTCCCTCTGCAAAACCCCGCCCTTGAAGCGCGGCATCCTCCTAGGCTCCGCCCGCGACCAAAGCCCCGCCCCATCTGAGGCTCTGGCCCCGCCCCCGCCCCTAGGTGCCGCCCACCTCTGTGGACTCGGAACTGAGACCCGCGCAGCCCCGCCCTCACCTTGGCGTGCGGCTCCGTGGCGTACGCGCGGTAGTTGGCCGAGGACCGTCGTCGGATCGGGGTGGGAGCGGGGGGCGGGCACTCCGCCTGGGGTTGGGGGAACGGAGCCGCGTCACCGCCGGGCCCCCCCAGCCCCCCACCACGCGGTGTCCTGGGGTTGCAGACTCCTGCCCCAGGCCCCTTTCTGCTGCGGCCCCCCCGTTGGTCGCCCCCGGCCGGTGCCCCCTCTCACCGCATCGCTGCTCCTGGAGGGAGAGACAGGGAGGGGGGATTAATGAGGGGGCTGTGTCTGTCCAGTCTAAGGGACTCCGGCCCACCAGCTCCCCCATCCTTGGGTCCTAGGGGGTCTGAGTCCCAAACTCTTCCCTCGTGCAGACACCCAGGGATCCCGTCCCCACCGCCCTTCTCAGGCCCTGTGTCCACCTCCCACCGCCTCAGGCCTCGGGAGTCCGAGTTACCCAGCTGCACTCACTCGTCCGCCATGCTGAGACTCAGGCCAGGGTTTGCAGGAGGCAGAGAAAGGGCAAGGGGCGCTTGGAGGGTCAGTGAGGGCACGTCCGGGCTGACCTTGAAGGCCCCTGGGGCTTCGTTCTCCTCCGGGCTGCTCAAACTTGACTGAGGACACTGAGACAAGTGGCGTGGACTGAGACTAAATATACTGCTGTCACCTCCTCCCCCTGCCCAGGATGCGAGATAACTGGGGCGCGTGAGGGATGGGGTGGGCCAGGCAGTGCTCCAGCTGGATCACCCTTCCACCTTGGCGGCCTGGGAACTCAGACCCAGGAGTCCAGGCCCCCAGCCCCC
>NW_027397168.1:402170-447474 GCF_003265705.2 Callorhinus ursinus
CCTCCTCCCTCAGACCCAGGAGTCCAGGCCCCCAGCCCCTCCTCTCTCAAACCCAGGAATCCAGGCCCCCAGCCCCATCCTCCTCCCTCAGACTCAGGAGTCCAGCCCCCATTCCCCTCCTCCCTGAGACCCAGGAGTCCAGCCCCCATTCCCCTCCTCCCTGAGACCCAGGAGTCTGGGCCTCATCCCCACACTAAACTGCAATCTTCATGAGAACTATGGTCAGTTTCTGTATCCCAAACCTGTTAGCCACTCAATAAATTTTGTTGATTTATTTGAGGATCCACGTATGGCCCAGACTCTCAGGCAACAAAAGCATGGAGAAATCCACCTCTAGTTCACTAGGAACTAGGTCTCCTCTCTTGACCGCCCTAGCACAGCCCCTCTCCCAGCCCTGGAGACAAGACTGAAGCCTGGAAAGACACATGGGCACACGAAGAGGACCCTGCTCTCTTTACTGGGACAGTGTGGGTGTTGAGCGGCCGGGAGAGCAGATTCCCCCAATCCCCAGGAGGCCACACAGAGGGCCTAAGACTCAGGGCCGGATCTCTGTAGGCGGTGTTTAGAGTCGCAAGAGTGGAATGCGTAACTCTGAAAGAACAATGTATTTTTTTTTTTAAAGATTTATTTATCTGAGAGAGCGAGAATGAGAGAGAGAGCGAGCACATGAGAGGGGGGAGGGTCAGAGGGAGAAGCAGGCTCCTCGCCGAGCAGGGAGCCCGATGCGGGACTCGATCCCGGGACTCCAGGATCATGACCTGAGCCGAAGGCAGTCGCTTAACCAACTGAGCCACCCAGGCGCCCTGCAAGAACAATCTAGAATTCTAGGAACAGAATATAGAACCCCAGGAAAGTAATCTGAAATTCTAGCAGCACCTCTGGAGCTGCCTAAGACTGCTGACAATACAACTGAGTATTCTAGAGGTGGGCTCTAAGTCCAGGACCTGACTTTACAAGTCAGCGATGGGGGACCGGGCATCTGGGGGTGTAGTCAGACTCTCTGGTGTTGGGGTCTGACTCTCTGTGGGTGGAGCTGGAGACTCTGAGGGCTGCTTGAGGAGCCCAGAGGGTGGGGTCCTGCGTTCCAGAGGCTGGCCCTGGTCCTCAAGGGGCGGGACCAGGACCTCAGGGGGCGGAGTCACGGAGCCCACAGCTGCATCAGGGCGGTGGCAAGCCGAGTCCGGGGCCTTGTAGAAGCGTGCGAAGGTCTCTGAGGGCCTGGCTTGGGGCCAGGGGGTGAACCCAGCCGCCCGAGCTAGCTCCCCGACCCGGGTGGCAAACCCCTGCAGCTGCTCCTGCCGCAGGTCCACCAGGTACCTGAAACCAGGAAGGGGCCCGTTTAGAGGTCCCGGCTTTCAGCCCTCAGCCTGGACGTTCCCTGCTCTGCCCTCCGCTGGCTCACCGGGCTAACTCCACCACCAGGCGTCCTCCAGGGACCACGCAGGCCCCGAGATCCGGGCCGAGAAGATGCACCATCCTGTGCAGAGGAAAGGGAGGGCCAAGGCTGAGACTTTCAGGTCCTGAGGGAGGAGTGGGGCTGGGGGATCCGGACACTGATTAAGGAGGGGCTGGGGGCCAGGATTCCTGGGTGTAAGGGAGGGGGAGCTGGGGGAGGGAAGTCTGGGGACCTCTCTCTTACCCACAGGCCACATAGAGAAGCTGGAACCGTTCCTTGTAGCAGCTCCTGTGGTGAAGGGTCTGGGCAGAGCCCAGAGGTAGGAAGTGCACAGTGAAGAATTCCAGGGCAGGGGCGGCTGGGGAAGAACTGGCAGAGTTAGGCAGACACACAAAGCTTGGAGAGAACACTCCTTGCCTGTCCTGGAGCCCTTTCTCGTGGATGGATTCCTGGAAAACTCTGGGAAGGTCAGCCCGGCAAGCAGAGACCCATTTTACAGACTAGGCAACTGAGACTCAAGAGAGGAAAAGAGGGCCGCCTGGGTGGCTCAGTCGTTCAGCGTCTGCCGTCGGCTCAGGTCGTGATCCCAGGGTCCTGGGACCGAGCCCCGCGTCAGGCTCCCTGCTCCGCGGGAAGCCTGCTTCTCCCTCTCCCGCTCCCCCTGCTTGTGTTCCCGCTCTCGCTGTTAAATACATACATACGTACACACATACATAAAGAGTGGGAGGCCCAGGGCCATACAGGGTATCCAGACACCCAGGAAGAGCCAGGCTGGGGGATGGTTACAAGAGAGGCACGACCAGAAGGCGGGGGGGGGGGGGGAGTCTCCAAAAGTGAGCTGGGACCTAGCACCTTGCTAGAATGTTCTGTCTCCTAGACTTCTGCAGGTAGGGTTAGAATTCTACTGTTGGACTTCAGAATGATAACATGGTGTCAGGATTTAGGAAAGGGAGAGAAATACAAAGAAACAAAAACACAAGGTCAGGAATAGGAGATCACTTACTCAGGCATTGGAAACCATATTGGTAAGCACTTGCACATTGAATGCCTGAAGCCCAGGATGGGGGTCTGGGTCCCACTCTCCCCCAGAGGAGGATGCGCCCACTTTACCACCCAGCTCCCATTTCAAGGGGGTGAGCTGACGCCGACGCTTACCCTCTGGGCTTCCATCCCCGTCTTGGTGCACCTCCTTGGGGTTTCCAAGGGTTTTTCTCGGGCGCCCCCAGGCGGCCACCTCTCGGAACAGCTCCGTCACGTTGTGCTGAGTGATCTCACCAGCGGTCTGGGGAGAGAAGGGGCGCAGCCAGGGTGACAAGGCAGGGCCTAGGGCAGGGCCTCCCCCCAATGCCCAGTGCTAGCTTGGATTTCCAGACTGGGTTTAGAAAGTACAGAGAGGCGGGACCTCCCCCAGACCCAGCACCTCCAGTCACACACCTTGACTGGCTGTCCGTTGCTGGTCCGTAGGAGGCTGTCATCATCCGCTTCGATGCCAAACGCCACGAATGGCCCCGTGGCGATGTCCCCCCAGTACCCGCGCGCTGCGACACGCTCTCCGTGCTGGGAAAGCCGGGAGAGAAAAGGCAGGGGAGGTCAGTGTTGGAGACCCCGGTTCCTGTGTCCTTGGAAAGGACTGGCTAGGGCAGCGAGTGGACACGCACATGACTCAGAAGGCGACCAGACGCAAGGGTCCGGTTTGGCACATGGTAGGCGCTGGAGTCTCTGAGCTCAAAGGCGACGCCCGTGTCCCTCCAACGCCGGAACTCGCGAGTGTGGATGACTCGGGCCTGGGTAGGAGAAGGAATGGACAGAGATCTAAGCAAATCTGGTATATGGGCCCCCAGCCCCTCCTCCCTTAGTCCCAGGAGTCTGGGCCCCCAGCCCCTCTCCCAGGCCCCTCACCCCACGGTCGTGCAGCTTCATGTGCAAGTCCCAGTCGCTGACACCGCGCCGGGCGTCGTAACGGGAGCCCAGGTAGTGACGCAGCCTGGAGTCCCAGAGGCGGCTCATGGGGAAGGCCTCGGGCCCCTTCTCCCCGCCGGCCCAGAAGCGGAACATAGCTTCCAGGGCGTCGCGCTCGCGGAACTGCACGGCCAGCATGCGTGGGGACACAGCGAGGGAGAGAGGGCTGCAGGGAGAGCTGTTTCTCCCGCTTTACCCTCCCTTCCAACCCAGGGTGTGGGAACCATTCTCCCATTTCTCAGATGAAGAAACTGAAGCTCAGAGAGGAGAAGCCACCCCCTAGGTCACATCCCACACTGGGAGCCGGGGAGCTGGGGCTCGAACTCCATCAACGAACACCCTTTGGGGCTGCCCACTTCCATTCTTCCCGTGGCCATCCAGATCCTGGGCGGTGACGGCACCTTGAGGGCATCCAGGCTGAGCCAGGGCAGCTGCTCCGCCAGGCGGTCGGGCTCCGGGACCAGGTGCGCCAGGCGGTTGGCCTGGGCGCGTACGAAGGCGGCCACCTGGGGGCGCAGCAGCGCGTTCCCCCACACCTCCAGGAAGGTCTCGCTCCTCTCTGGGGGGGAAGGGGGATTAGTGGGGGGAGCAGAGGAAGGAACCCAGAAATGCGACCCGTGTGGATGACGCACACCCTCTTTATAGTAATCTTACTATGTCATAGTCATGTGAGCATTAGGGACACCGGCCAGCTCCTCATCCATCCCTCAAACACAAAGAATAACTTATACCTAACCCAGGCCTCCTTGTAGTCTTCCCCACCCTCCAGAGGAGCCCAATTCTGAATTTCAAGGTCAAATTTTCCTTGCCTTAAAAAAGAAAAAGTTATATATAGATACGGACGGAAATGGAGATTTATGCGTGTTAAAATAGTACAGTGTTAAATTGTTCCATTTTAGTTAGGAATCTTACAAGAGAACTATATACCTTTAGTTGTACATACATATACATCTATATCAATGCATCTCTATCAATATGTAAATTGTTTCATTTAGTGGTTTAAGGATCTTATAGAGCTATATACCTTTAGTTAGATAGATCTAGTTGTTTCAGAGCCTTTTACAAGGTGCGCTGTGAAATGTGTGCAGCGTATTCTGAATGCTCTGGGCTATTAATGACAACTACCATCCATACCCGTGATAACAATAATCATCACTAAGAGGTACTGAGTCTGCATCATAATCCAGGAGCTATGCTTTTTTTTTTTAATTGAATCCTCTCAAGAACTCTATGGGACAAGAACTTTTAGGATCTCCATTTTATCAATGTAAGAACAACGTAGGCCCAGAAAGAGGCAGATACCAGCCCCAGGTCGCTCAGCAAGCAGAGCCTGAATTTGAACAGACTGTCTCAGTCCAGACTTCGCTCGAGGCGTTAAGCCGAAGTCATTGTCACTGAGAAATCATCATCCCTGCGTCCCTGCCCAAATCCTCCTCCTCCTTCCAGGGCTGCCTCGTCCAGGCAGACTCTCTGGGATTCATGCCTCTGAGGATACTCAGGCCTGTGGGGAGGCTCTGCAAAGGACTGAGTTCAGCTCAGCCAAACCTTCCCCACCTGTGGGGGACTCACTACCTCTTAAGAAGTCCTTTCATCTCTTTTGGCCCTCTGGTGTGGTAGGAGGCTTTGAATGCTTACCCTGTGGCATGCACTGGGCTGAGAATTTACGTGGATTTTCTCCTGGGATTCTCTCAATGTCTCTAGGAGATAGTATATTTTTGTACAGGTGGGAACAATGACCAAAATGTTTCATTGTACCATTGAAATGCCAGAATCCCTCCTACCACACCAGAGGGCCAAAAGAGATGAAAGGACTTCTTAAGAGGTAGTGAGTCCCCCCAGAGGTGGGGAAGGTTTGGCTGAGCTGAACTCAGTCCTTTGCAGAGCCTCCCCACAGGCCTGAGTATCCTCAGTTAGGGGCATGAATCCCAGAGAGTCTGCCTGGAGGAGGCAGCCCTGGAAGGAGGAGGAGGATTTGGGCAGGGACGCAGGGATGATGATTTCTCAGTGACAATGACTTCGGCTTAACGCCTCGAGCGAAGTCTGGACTGAGACAGTCTGTTCAAATTCAGGCTCTGCTTGCTGAGCGACCTGGGGCTGGTATCTGCCTCTTTCTGGGCCTACGTAGGGGGAAGAGGCTGGGGGCCAGAATGTCTGGGTCCTTGCAACTGACCTTGCAACCCCATCTTCTCAGGTTCCTCCAAAGCTAGGCTGAAGATCAGCATATGTCGGGCCACAGCTTCCAGATTATTCTCTAGCACATAGAACTGGAAGGGCAGACAGAGCAAAATGATTCTGAGATTTGTGTCCCTGGCTCCTAGGAGACCCAGGAAAGGAAGACCTCAGCCTCCAACCCACAGGATCCAGGCATCCTGTACACTGGACCCCTTCCTTCAAACACGGGAGTCTGGGCACTCAGAACCCTCCTCCCCACCGTTACTCAGGAGACCCAGTCTTTAGGCTCTCCCTCCCACTTGAACCCAAGAGTCCCCAACCCAGGGGTTTGGGTTCCCAGCTTCTACCTCCCTCGGACCTAGCAGTCCAGGCCTCCAGCTCCCTTCTCCCTCAAGGACTTAGGAATCTGGGCTCTCCTCCTCATCCTCCTCCCTCCACGACCCCAGAATCCCAGCTCACATGCAACCTCTTGCGAGGCCAGAGCGCCGCCCGGGCCAGGGTCCGAAGCAGGTGCCGCCCATCCACGGAGCCCAGCAGCAGTACATCTAGCTCGGGGGTGCTGGGCTCTGTACCGCCCCTGGAGTCCACAGGAGGACCTGGCAAGATGACGCAGGCTGGGGTAGTGGCCTGGAGAGCGCCCCCTGCAGCCTCCTCAGAACGATGGACTACAACTTCCAGCAGGACTCGCACTCCTGGCCTAGATTCTCAAGGGAATCTGTGCCTCTAAGCATTCTGGGACTTGTAGTCCGCAGAGGTCACGTGGGCTGCCCAGTGAGGGGCGGCTCCACCGTTGGAGCCTCGGGGAACGTTAGCGCGCCGCCTGCCAGGCTGGGAAGGCAGCCGCCTGGGCAGATGTGGTCCTGGGTGGGGACTCACTCTCAGCCTGCAGGTCCAGCGCCGGGGACAGGCCCCACCAGGACACGGAGCCGAAGCCTGCTCCCGAACCTGCCGGTGTGGTCATGGCCCTGCAGAACAGACATCCTGGGGTCCCCAACCATCGTCTGTGCGTCGCTCACCCATGCCCCTCTCACCGCCCCTCCCTTCTCGCCCCTCTCCTCCATGTGACACCCCCTCACCTCTATCCTTCCAGAGACTCCGGGACGCCCCCTCCTTCCCTCCCTGCTCGGTGCGGCGCCGCTGTTCTGCACCCCCCTACACGCAACTGCCCAGAGCCCCCTTCCTTTTCGACCAATCAGCCAATGGGAGTACGCGGGTTGGCACCGGCGCGATCAACTGACCAATGGAGCGAGCGGGACCTGCCTGCTACGAACTTTTGGCCAATGGGAGCGCTCGCGGGTGTGGAGGGCGTGTGGACGCGGTTGTCATGACGACGGCGCTGGAGGGGAAGGGGCGGGGCCTGGGGCGATCCACATTTCTGGGATGGGGAAGGTATGAGCCGACTCAAGTTGACCTAGAACGGAACAGAATCTTGATTAATTCAAATTAAAGTGACGCCACCTAGACCTCTGGGTCCCCTTACCTCTCACACCGTGGTCCTACCACCCAGGCGGGAAACGCAGCGAAGGGCTGGGGCTAGCTAGCACTAGCCCCCTGTTGTTCAAGTGTCAGTAATTCTGCGACCTGGTTGTTACGCACAGTCATTACTAAAAATTAAACTGTTTCACTAATTACTAAAATTGAATTCAAGTTAAATGCATTACGTTAAAATAAAGGTAATATATACTCAAAACTCATCACTTCTTATTTTACTATACTTTCCTGTTGTTGATGGTCTTAAGGTTTTTTACATCAATTGTCGTACCCAAATGAAGGAAATAATATTTTAACGTAATAACTAAAAAAAATCAAATTGGCAAACTACGACCACTGACTGTCTATTTTTCTACGTAAAATTTTATGAGAAATAGGGCCAGGATTGGGATGAAGCAGAGTGGTCCAAGTGCAGGGTCAGACTCTGTCTTTAAAATTTTTATATTTCATCCATCATAGATCTCTCTCTCTCTTTTTTAAAAGATTTTATTTATTTATTTGACAGAGAGAGACACAGCGAGAGAGGGAACAGAAGCAGGGGGAGTGGTAGAGGGAGAAGCAGGCTTCCCGCGGAGCAGGGAGCTCGGCGCGGGGCTTGATCCCAGGACTGTGGGATCATGACCTGATCCGAAGGCAGACGCTTAACAGGACTGAGCCACCAGGTGCCCCAGGATCTCTCTCTCTCTCTCTTTTTTTTTTTTTGCCTTAATTTTAATTTTTAAAAATGTTGCATTAAAACACTATTTATCTTGGTGACTGGTAGTTTTGTTTCGTTGGCTTTGCCTTAAATTTTGGAACCTCTGTCCTGACCCTGGGAAATACTATTTTACTATATGATAGTATACTAATAAGCATCTCCTCTCGACTCCATATGCAGTGACTTCACACTGGTGGCTTGAAATCAGCCACAGTGGGGGTATTTACGCCATGGAAATAGGCAGACTACACAACAGGGCTTCAGAAAGTTGGTAACGGAGGTGGGGGGCGCCTGGGTGGCTAAGTCGGTTAAGCGACTGCCTTTCGCCGATGTCATGACCTCAGGGTCCTGGGATTGAGTCCCACGCTGGGTTACCTGCTCAGCGGGGAGTCTGCTTCTCCCTCTATGCCTCCCCCCACCGTTTGTGATCTCACGCTCTCTCTCAAATAAATAAATAAAATCTTAAAAAACAAAACAAAACAAAACAAAAAAATGTTGGTAATGGCACACACCAAGTCCTCTCTGGCCTCTGCATCTGAATTCGTTGAGCAGTTCCCTCCTCCAATTTCTGCTCCCTCCCCATCCCCCACCTCCGCCACTGCCCCTGGAAATGTCCAAGTCCAGCAGGGGATCTTCCTCCGAGTTCTGCTCCTGCCTTCCCAGCAGAATGGCCACAGCAGTCCACACCCTGTGACTCTCTGTACTTTATATTCAGACCAGATGGCAGGATGCTTAAGAATGTGGCTTTTGATGTCAGATATGCCTGGCTTTCTGTCTTGCCTTCACCTGCTGGCTGAGAGACCTCCACCAGGTGACTTAACCTGTCTTCGAGGTCCATAAGGGCAGGGACTTGAGTGAGGCACATCTCCAGATCAGCCCCAGCACCCAGCACAGGGTGTGACACCCAAGGAGCCTTGGCTCTCTGCCTCACCTCCTCCAGCTATGCAACCTTAGACAACCAGTCACCCTTTCTGTACCTCAGTTTTCTGCTCTGCAGATTGGGAATGGTAACATGCAGCTAGCAGTGCTGTGATGGATTGAAGGGAGGGTCCGTCCCCCTTCTGAGGACAATTCTGGGCCCTGGGGAGTGAAGCTGAGGTCTCGGGACATCCTGCAGGACTCACTGGCCTCCTGACTCTTTTTTTTTTTTTTTTATTGAGAGAGAGAGTGATAGAGAGAGACCATGAGAGGGGGGAGAGTCAGAGGGAGAAGCAGACTCCCTGCCGAGCAGGCAGCCCGATGTGGGACTCGATCCCGGGACTCCAGGATCATGACCTGAGCCGAAGGCAGTCGCTTAACCAACTGAGCCACCCAGGCGCCCTGGCCTCCTGACTCTTTGGGGAACACACCAAGCCTATTCCTGCCCCAGGGCCTTTGCAGCTTAGGGTTCCTTCTGCCTGGAAGTCTCTTCCCCTTCATCTTTGCTTATTTTTATTGTGGTAAAATACACACAACATGAAGTTTAATGACATTTAGTACATTGACAATGTTGGGCAACCATCACCACTATCTAGTTCCAGAACTTTCTCATCATTCCATAAGGAAGTCCTGTACTCATTAATCAGTTTCTCCCCATTTCTCCCTCTCTCTAGTCTTGCAAACCACAAATCTACCTTTTTCCCCCCTCTATGGATTGCCTATTCTGGCTATTTCACACAGATTGAATCATACAATATGTGGCTTTTTGTGTCTGGCTTCTTTCACTTATAATCTTGCTTTCAAGGTTCATCATGCCATAGCATGAATCAGTGTAAACATTCCTTTTTATGACTGAATAATATTCCAGTGTATTTCCCCCTCATCTTTGCCAGCCTCGTTCCATCTTGTCCTTCAAAGCACAGCTCAAACATTACCTCTTTAGGTAAGTTGTCCTTGACTGCCCTGATCTCAGCTCTCACTAGCTTACTGCCCAGTACACACCACCATTTGTAATGATTTTATTCTTCTCATTTGTCGGCTCTCTTGTTGACACGGAACCAGGGACCCCAATGTCATCATCTAACTCAGAACAGATTCGATCCCAGGATTTTTTTTTTTTTTCGATCCCAGGATTTAAAGACAGATTTCCTGGCTGTATGATCCTAGGCAGGTCATGTTACTTCTCTGAAGCACAGTTTCCTCATTTGTCAACTGGGAATAACAATCATGTCTATTTCATGGGGTGGTTGTGAGGATTACTGTTAGCAGGAGTAGCAGTAATAGTAATAATAGTAATACCACGGGCCGTTTTCATAAAGACATCCCCTCACGCACTCACACATGAGAAATTACCACATCCCTTTGAAGAAATTTGTTAAATCGCATAGACATTACAACCTGTGTAACTGATCAGATTTCCCTTTTCCCATTGGCTACCAGGAAGCTCAGTGCAGGTTAATACTCAGCCCTTTCTTTAGTACATGGGGGAACCTGTTGCCTCATTTTCCACTTAACCTCCTGGTCAGAGAGCTCTCTTCCCAAATTTCATGGACCTTTGTCTACCACCTGAAATCCTGTCTGGGATGAGAGGAGGGAGAAGCCAATGAAATGATTGTCTTTCCTAGACACGGATTAGGAGGCAGCATTTGTTGAAGGCAGGAAGAGGTAGAACCATTAGTTTTACCCTGCGTAACTCTGTCCTTTCTCCCAATCTCTGGGAATCTCATTCCCAGACTCTACAGGTCTACTTTGTTTCTGTGATGAGAGTAAGTCACTTGGGGGTAAAGTTTGGATCTGCGTCAACTTAGGGTTCCAGCATCCAACAGAAGCTGCCCACTGAAGACCTCAGGGAAGATAGAACGGATCAATTGTGGAAGAAAGAAGGGAAGGGAGGGAAATATGGGTATGAAAATCTATGGAAGTCATGGGTGCGGGAGCAGATTAAATTTGTGAGCAAGTACGTGATTCTCACAGACTCTTCATAGCAAACATACAGGAGGTATTGTTATGACCACAATCTTTTCAGGTGAAGAAACCCAGGCTCGGAGGGGTGCATGAACAAACAAATGAATACATGGGTGGTGGGTGGGTGGGCTAGTTTCCCTCAGTGTGTTTCCAGGATGGGCAGCCCTATCCTTGCCCCTGGGTGATCCCACCCTCTTGGGCCCCTGGCCCCTGCACTGCCCACCCCATCAGTAAGCACCAGGCCAGGCCACCAAAGTTACTGAGTATTTATTTGGTCCCAGGAGCGGTGCAGGAATCTGACTAGGGACAGGAGCGGGTGGTCCTGTGCAGGAAGAGGGGCACTGGGAGTGAAGGGGGTAGAAGGCTGGGTCACTGATTGTCAAAGCAGAGAGTGGCAGGCTGGGGTTGGGGGAGGCCAGATTGCTCCTCTCCCCCAGGGGTCCCTGGGGCTTCTGGGTGTGTGCTTGGTGGGAGAGTTGGCAAGTCACCATGACTGGTATAACGGGGGGTGGGAAGGCAGGAATGGGTCAGTTTGGGGTTGGGTGGGGGTGGCTAGTGGTCCGAGAAGGCTTAAGGTAGGCCTGGGTGTGGCTTTGGCCAGGAGTCTGAGGTCAGGGGCCGAGTCCAGGCTTGGCAAGGGGCTTGAAGTGGGGATCAGGGTGCAGGCAGCGGCCTCACTCGGTCAGGCGGCCGCAGCGAGTGCCACTGGGCAATGGGCCGCCGGGGGTTGGCCAGCATGTCCGCCCAGTGCCGCAGGCCAGCTCCCCCAGCCGCAGCCCCTACGGCCACCCTCCCGATGGCCTCGTTCTTGCCCAGCTTGTCATAGTCCAGCACGGTCAGCTCCACCTGGACCTTCTGGAGAGAGGAAGGGCAGGGGAAGAGACGAGAGCTCGTGAAGGAGGCATGGCGGGGAGTGGCTCGGGTATCGTTGCCAAGGAGACCCTCTCCCTAGCGACCAGAGTTCTAGGGGGACTTGTTAGCACCCTGCGCTAAGGCCTCTCAGGGGGACTCCAACGGTACAGGGGGTGGAAGGGGAGAGAGGGGAGAGCCTCTGTTAGAGGGATGTTCTGGAGTCTTTCTGTCTCTGCGAGATCAGATTTCAAAGGAGATAAACAATCAGGACCCCGTTGGTAAGGGGTTGTTAAGAGCCTCCTTAGGGAACAGCCTCCTAAGGGGGACAAACCTTTAGGACTCTGAAATGTGTGGAGGGGCCAGGCCTGAGTCCTGGCTAGGCCAAGTTCCTGAAGGGTTGTGGGGAAATCTTTTCCTTAGTACCCATAATTCCTGAGGGAGGGGGGGAGCCCTGGTCTTGCTTGGGGGTGGGGCATCCTGGTCTTGCTTGGGGGCAGGGCGCCCTGGTCCTCATAAGAGGAAACTGACTTTGGAAACACAACCTCAGGCCCCCAGGACCTGGCTTCTAAAGGTTGCTAAGGAGTCTCCCTTCCCCTAGCAACGGGGACTTTTAAGGGCCTGGGGCTCTGGGGGAAGGGCTGCTCTGACAGAGGCTTTGGGTAGGTCTGAGCTCACCTGCACCTGGTCACAGGGCACCTCGAAACTGAAGGCCTCATTGTAGTAGGGGTTCAGAGTGTTCTTCTTGATGGTCGTTTTCTTCTTACGCACCTTTTTGCCACCCTGCAGCAGGTGGACCTTGACATACGGATCTGGGAGGAGAAAGGAGTCTTACAGCCCCGACTGCTGAGTGCAGGGCATCATGTTGACGAGGATGCATGAGAAGCTTCTTTGGAACAGCACAGAGACACTTTGTGCACCCCTCAAGTCTCTCTCTCTCTGCCCAAAGCAAATCTATATCCTCCATGGCAGGCTGGGCCTCCCTCTCCGCCAATAGACTCTCGGGATCCAGAAACTGCCAGAACCTTTGCTGCAGAGCTTCCCCCTTGCCCCCCACCACCATTTCCTTGCTTCCCACACACCTGAGAGCCCTCCTACGTCCATCTTCTTCAGGTTCTTAGCCTCCAGGACGATGACAGTGAGCTTCCCGGCCGTAGGGACATAGCGGAGGGAGAAGCAGATGTCACCTAGTTTTTCCTGCTAAAAGACAGAGAGGGATCCCTCGCCAGAGCCCCTGTTTCACATCCATCCCCTCTCGGACCCTTCTCCGCCCCCCCGCCTTAGAATGGAATGGTCCAGTGAGGACCACAGTGGTACAATCCAAGGAGGAGTGGAGATGTGGACCTACCAGGAGAGCCCCTGAGACTAGCACTCTGCAGCAGGTGGACCGGCTGGAGCCCTGAGGGTCCAAGAGGCCTGTGATCTGATTGGCCCAGGCTTGCAGGGGGCGGGCCCAGCCGTGGGGGCGTGGCCACGCGTGCTCACCTCCTCCCGCGGAGCAGCCTGCAGCTCGCGCCAGGCCAGCACTGGCCGCCCCAAGTCCACGGAGCTCATGGGGACCCGCACCTCCCCAATGGCATCGTTGCGGGAGAAGCGATCGAAGTCGTATACCGCCATGACCAGTACCCTGCCCCCCAGCTCCACGTAGGGTACCTAGATGAGGGGACCGCAGAGAAGAGAGCACAAGGTGGAGAGTAGGAAGTCAGAGAGACAGGAAGTGGGGCACAGCACATCCTGGTAGAAGGCGGCGAGTTGGGCAGCAAGGGTTCAAGGAACAGCTGTGCAGAAGTCTCTGGAACCCAAATGGAACAAAGCAAGAGCCCAGGGGTCAGCAGTGCCCGACGGCGACAATCTAGGGTCCAGTGTGATAGTCCCCAGAGCTGTAGCTGCTACCTGAGTGGGGCTGCCTCCAGAAAAAGCTGAAGGAGTCGCTCCCCAGTGTTCCAGGGACTGGGGCAGGTTGCCAAGCCTGGGGCACGGAGGCCAGGAGCTCACCTTGAAGGCAAAGTTCTCCCCAAAGTGTGGGTTCAGCGTCTGCCGATGCACCTTGGTCTCATGCCGCCTCCGCTTGTCTGGCAGCAGGTAGACCCGCACGTAGGGGTCGGAGGAGCCCCCCAGGTCCAAGGCTGCCAATCCCTCAGCTTGCAGGATGCCCACCAGCAGCTGAAAGGTGATGAGGGGACTCTAGTCTTAGCTTCCTTTTTGGAGCGTCCTCTAGAAAGGGGCTAGAACCCTCGGACCCGCCCCCCCCCCCCGCCCCCCCCCCCCACCCACCTGGCCACTCTGGAAATCATAATCGAGTGAGTACTGCAGTCGTCCAAGCTCATGCTTCTCGGCCACCTGTGACCCTGGCCCAGATGGTGCTGGCTCCAACTCCTCCACCTCCGGCTGCACCTTAGGGAGCCAGGAGCAAGGGCAGGTGAACCCTCCCCCTGATAGGGGTATCCTCCAGGCCCAGAAGCCAAGGGAGAGTCACTGGCCCCTCAGGCTACCCCTGAGCACTTGCAGGCTAAACAGAGTCAGAGTTTGACTAGTGGTGTCTGCCACAGGTCAAAGTAACACAGATGCAGTACTTAGTCAAAGCTTGATTAATTATGTCAGCTATGGGGGAGAACAGACACATATGCAGTGTGTTTGTCCCGCCTAGACTAGAAAAACAGGTGCTGATAGCACCTTGTTGCCCACAAGAAGGATGCAGAAGCTTTTATTTCACGTGCAAATGGAGGTACTGGGGTTGTTGTCCAAATTGACATGTTGACTAGTGATCTCGCCACAGAAAAACATGGAGGAGGAACAATATCTTTACCCTGTATTTGCCATTCTAAGCTAGAACAAGAGTTCTCCTTAACCTGAGCCACCAATTTTCCAAAATTCAACGTGAATCAGAATTCCCCTGAGAAATGCGGTGAAATGCCTTCACTTCAGAGATTCTGATTCGTTAGGCCTGGTACAAGGCCCAGAATTTGTGTTTCCATGAGAACCTGAGGTGAGTCTGATGCAGGTGGTCTTTGGATGTCGCTGGCTTGAGGGATAGGGATGGGGGCTGGATACCAGGACCCTAAAGGTCCTGCCTGATGGGCGATCATTACAACAGCTATTTGTTGACAAGGGAGGAGGAGAAATGCTGGTTACAGACCACACACTTGAGGCTCAGAGAAGGATAGTGAATTCCCCCAGGTCACAGAGCTGGGGAATGTTTCCTCTGGGTTGGAAACCTAGGACTTCCTGGCTTCCAGGTGAGCACCACTCCACTCTGCAGTCACACCCTGACACCTGTAAGCTTTCATTTTCCATTCCAGTGGCCTCTTCTAACTCACGTTTCTTTCATTCTCTTGAGGCTGCTACACCAGCCTCCTCCCTGGCCTCCTTGCTGCAAATCCATCCTCCACATGGGTTCCAGAGGATTCATTCCAACACCCATGTGACCCTGTTCCTCCGCTGCGCACGAATCTTCTATGGTTCTCAATTGCCCTCGTGACATGAGTACTACTGAGCTCTTCAGACACCCACTCTAGAGTGCAGGATATTTGCCATCTGTGCTCCAGCTATTGTGAAATGCCTCAGAGTCTGGATTCCAGGCCCCAGTACATGTTCTTCCCTCAAACGACAATGTCCTTCTCTCCGTTCTGGGTGAATCTGTGTGTTCTTTGGGTCTCAACACAAAAGATACCTCTACTGGGATGCATCCTTGGACTGCCCAGGCTACAGGTGGTTTCTCTGCACCCCCATAGGCTTTGGTCTGCCCCTAACGTGGCACATACCACCTTGGCTTGTGAACGTCTGTGTGAGTGTCTGACTTCCCCACCAGACTGGTTCTCGCGAACAGGGACTAGATCCGGCCCGTCTCGAGATCCCTAGGGTCCAGGTGGGAGATGAGCCAATAAGGTGGGCATAGGAGGGAAAAGAGCAGGGACTGAGGCTGCTGGGCCAAAGGTGCGGGTCGGGGCAGGGCTGAGGGGCTGGGCCAGGCCACACCTTGTCTATGTAACTCCGGCCTAGCTCCTTCACTTCCTGAAGGTGGACCTGGGCTTGGGCCTGGCTCTTCTTGCCCAACCGCCTCCGACAACGCTTCCGGTAGACACAGAAACAACAGCCGAAGACGAGGAGGCCTGAGACCAGAACGATTGCGGCCAGGGCCCAGGGGGGGACTGCAGAGGGCATAAGACAACACTCATTGAAGCCCTAGGAAGCAAGCCGGCTGATCCAGTCCCAATTACACGTGGAAGCTGGAATTCTGGCTTGTTTTCCCTCCGGCCTTTTCCATTCCGTTTTATTGCCGTGTTTTCCTTCCAACTGCTCTCACCTATAAAGCGATCCGGTGCCCTATTCTAGGCTGACAACGTCCAGATTGTCTCGCCTGTTAATTCCATCCCCCCTGCCACCCCCATCCTAATTTCTGCTCAACCCCTGACGCGTTTGGAAGCCATGCCTCAATTTCCCTATCTTTAACAGAAGGCAGAGGTGGACAGTCCAAGATCCCATTCCATTCCACACTCTTTGACCTGGTTCTCGATTTTCTTGTCCATTTCACTTAAGAGTCAAGCCCAGGATTCCCACTGCAATGCCGCCCGGATTTGCCCGCCCGCCAGCCAAGTCCACCCGCCCGAATCCCGCCCCTGAGAATCCCAGCCGGGCTTTCCCTTCGCTCTGGCCCCCGAGGCTCGCTCACCAGGGCTGTGGTCGATGCGACTCGAGTCAGGAGGCGTGTCGGGCGCTGGAGGCCCTGGGGTTGGGGGCTCCGAGAACATGTCGGCGGGGTCTTACGGTCCTTTCTGCGGAGGCACCCAAGAGCCCTAGCCCCCCACGCCCACCCGGTGCGTTCTGCGAAGCCGCCGAACAACCAAGAACTCCAATTCCCATCGGCACCCTGGGCGGCCGGCCGCATAGGAATCAGCCAGCAGCCGCGAGGCTTGCTGGGGGTTGTAGTGTCAGCCTCCCCGCGACGGAGGGCGGGCGCCAGGGGTGGGTAACAGGACCTAGTTCCATCCCACAGGGACGCCCCCGCTCTCCAAGGCCCCCCAGGAATCCCGCCGACTTCTACCCCTTCCGTGCCTGTCCTCGCGGGCCTGAACCGGAAGTAGGCGAAGGCGGGCGTGAGAACCGGGGCCCTGGGTTGCCCCGAGCAACGGGTGGCTGGTTCGGGCTGGGCGGGAGCTACGATGGTTGCCCTGGCAACGGGCTGTTGCCAAGACAACGGGTGGGGCTGACGTACAGGCAGAGTCCCCGTGCGGCAGGCTCGCACCTCGCGGGGTCAGGACCCCAGCCCCTGACCCCGCGCCGAGCGAGCGTGGGGAGAGGGCGGCCTCGCCCGTCGGCCCACGCGCCCTCGGCAGGCTCCTCCCTGCACATCTGGCCTTGCGGGCAGAGACTCGGGCTCCCCGCCCTCTCCCGCTCGGGCTGAGGCCGAGGGCTGCCTGCTGCCACTGCCGGGGGGGGGGGGGGGGGGAGGGGGGGGGGTCTGTGGGGGCGCACATCCTTCCCGGCCTGCTGTCTCTCCCACGCATCCCGAGCTCTGTCTTTACACCTGCCCTCGGGACCGCCTCGGCCTCCACACCTCTCTCCACTCCCTATTTCTATCCATTCCCCCACCCGCCTCTCGCCGCGCCCCTGTGTCTCCCTTGTCCTCCGCCTGTGGTCTGTTCTGTGACTCCAAGGGTCTCCCACTCCCGCCCCCTGCCTGCTCCTCCCTCCCCTCTGCTTTTTGTCTCCACACCTTTCTCTAAATCCCAATCTCCCCATTTCAGGCTCCAGTCCTCCCACTCCCTCGGTCGGTCCCTCCCCAGTGCCCCTCCTCGCCCCCCCCACACACACACCACGGCTCTCTAGGGATGGGGATGAGGAGGGGGCTTAGGGAGGGCCTCCCAGAGGCTCCTACCTGCTCGGCCGCTAGACAGGACCCTCGCAGGAGACACCCAGGCGCGGGCCCTGCCCGGACCCCGCCCCCGCACGCGGGCCGGTGGCGCTGTCCTGGGTGCTGATCGCGGCGCTCGGTGGGGCGGGGGCGCGGCAGAGCGGAGCCGGCTGGTGAGTGCGTGCGTGTGCGTGTGTGTGCGTGTGTGCGCGTGTGAGCGCGCGCGTGTGTGTGTGTGTGTGTGCGCGCGCGCGTGCGTGTTAGGTCCCGGGTACAGGGAGAGCCCCGTCCCGCCCCTCGTCCCGCCCCCAGCCAGGAACCACTAGGGTTGCCCACGGATATTTATCCTGGTCCCCGAAGATTTTCTGCTTTCTAGTCCAGCTGTCTGGCCACCAGGCCCCCTCTCCCCACCCCCACCCCCACCCTCGCCAGGATACCCAGTCCGAGGACTCCGGAGCCTCTCTCCAGAGACCCAAGCGGTCAGATATCCAGACACAAGACTCAGCCTGAAATTCTCCAGTGAAGCCGCCCTAGACCTCACCCCACCCTCTAGGTTCCCCCCGCACCAGGCCCAGGAAGCAAGCCCCTATGCTCCTAGCTTCAGCAAACGGCGTCCACACTGCCCAGACCCTGGACACAAGTATGGACCTCCAACCCTCTCTGAGAGACTCAACCATCCAAACACTTTTTTCAGTTGCAAAATTGTGGGTCCTTCTAGCTTCTCTCCCAGGACATTAACCTCGGGACCTGAACATCGGGAATCCAGCCCCATTCCCACCCCAAACCCAGAAATCCACTATAGCGTCTCTGGGGAGAATAGTGATTTAATAAATTATGGGATAGAAAAAAAAAAGATATGTACAAGCAGTGGGGCGCAGGGAAATCTCAGATCCTAGGAAGCTGATTTGGTTTCTGGAGTAAAACATGGCATGGATCCTGCCTGCCCTCACTCCTGGGGTAGTTAGAATTCCAGACTCCGATTTCTTCCTTCCTCAGGATCTAGCTTCTTTAAGACCCTGCAGCCTGAGCCCCCAGCCTTCTCCTCCCTCAAAGAATGAGAAATCCTAGCTCCCATCCCTCCCTCCTTGGAGGAACCAGGAGTTCAGGATACCTGCTCCCACCTGCCCTCTCTCTTCCAGGGAAACAGTTTAGGCTGCCAGGCCCCTGCAAGACCCCGGAGTCTGGGACCCCCAGCCCTCTGCTGTCCCAGGGCTCCAGGAGTCTGAGCTGAAGTGGGGATCCAGAGTTCGAGTCTAGCTGGGCTGGGGTCTCAGCCCTCCTGGGGCTCAGACATTCTCATACAGTGGGTTCTCATATGCAGCCCCGTTGTCTGTTGGGGCTCGGCCTGACTGCCAGAGAAATCTCAGGATGCACTGGTGCAGGAACACATACTGGGCCTGGGGAGGGGCATGGGGTAGGGGGTGAGCCTTGGCCTGCTTCCCCCCTCTCCCAGAGCCCCCCACCCTGTGCTCTCAGGAGCCCCATCACCTCAGTCTGCACCATCAGAGGCCGGCTTTCCCTCATCTTCCGCACATAGCTGAAGGGCCCCACACATCGATCCTGTTCCAGCTGCCTCAGCAGGACGTCCAAGGCAATGAGGGTGCCCGTGTGGCCC
Source organism: Callorhinus ursinus (assembly GCF_003265705.2). NCBI lineage: Eukaryota > Metazoa > Chordata > Mammalia > Carnivora > Otariidae > Callorhinus > Callorhinus ursinus. Next base: position 421,084 of record NW_027397168.1, read on the forward strand.
ACGCCAGCACTAGACAGGAACAAGAAAGGGTCAGGTCACAGGAAGGGGGAGTCTTGGCTGATAGGAGGGAGCTGTGTTTGGAGCACCCAGGATCAGGGTATTGTTCAGCAAGATAGCATTCTGGGGGATACACTGTTAAGTGGGTGTTATTTAATGGAGTGAAGAGCCACTGCGTGGGACTATACCTGGGGTTCCTCCTGTCTGCTAGGCCCTGCCTCAAGGGCCCGACATGCCCTTTACTCTTTCCCCGGCCTTGAGAAGTTGGAGCTGCTAGCACGCCCATTTTAGAGACGGGGAAATGGAGGCTGAGTGACATGAGGTCACTTGTCTGTCCTGGGTACTTGGAGAGTGAACCACAGAGCTGGAGTTCACACTTGAGAAAAGGAACTCCCAAGCTGATTGTTCCAAAAAATAATGTTTAAACATCAAACTAACCATTTTAAAGAAAACAATTCAGTGGCATTTAGGACATTCACAATGCTGTGTGCCCACCAGGTCTAACTAGTTCCCAGACAGTTCTATCTCCCCAGAAGGAGACCCTGTGCCCATGAAGCAGTCCCTCTCCCTGTCCCCAGCCCCTGGTGGCCATCGAGCTGTTTTCTGGCTCCGTGGATCTTCCTATCCTGGACATCTCCTGCAAATGGGATCACACCACGTGGGACCTTTCGTGTCTGGCTTCGTTCACTCAGCATCATGTTTTCAAAGTCTTCCACATCCTCGAATGAATCAGTACTTCACTCCTTTTTACAGTTCAAGTTAATCCTCCTAACCACTCTGCAAGAGTCCCTTCTGTGCTTGCAGGGGAGGGATGACCCCTTGCTGGGGACACCTCCAGGGGGAGCTATCTGGGGACAGGGCAGGTGTTAGAGCACACTTCAGCAGAGAGCTTAAGAGTGCCACCACGGGCATCAGTTCGGCCACTTGCTAGCAGCCTTGAACCCAAGACTTCAGCTTTCTGACTGGGTTTCCCCAGCTCTGCAGTGGGGAGGAAACCTCTTTGGTCCTGAGGCTGCCCTGCAGACCAGGGAGGCAGAGGCTGTCCCTGCAGCCTGAGCCCCATTTCAGAGGCGGTCCGCCCCTCTGGAGCAGGCTCCTTGATTCCCCGCCCAGAACCTCACCGACAGAGGTGTCAGGATCAATATCAGGAGAATGGTGGACGGGGTGAGGTCCGGGGCACGCGTTGGAGGTGTTTCAAATGCTTCTCAAAACCTCTGGCTGCTTGTCCCTCCTGCCCTTCACCCCTCCCCCCCTTCTTCCCACCACTGCATTCCCCTCCTTGACCTTTCCCGTCTCGTCACCCCACCCTCACGTCCCTCTGCCTCGCTGCCCCTTTGCCTTCTGCCTCCACATCCTCCATCTGCTCCTCCTCTCTTCCATCTCCTGCAGAGATGCCCAAGGACCCACTAACCCAGGTTCCTGAGTCCCACAGGGGCAGTGCCCTCACTGTGAGGGGGTCCTCACCTGCAGTGCACAATGGGGGGCCTCCCCCCACGGTCTTGTCCAGCCACTGCTGCATCTTCCAGAAGGCCAGCATGGGGTCTGGGGAGTGGGGGACACCATGGTCTGGCCAGGTCACGTAATGGAACGGACGCACCAGTAGTGTTTTCTGCTCTTGCATCTAGAGGGAGGGTGGATTGGGGAGGGAGAGCTCAGGACCCCCGGGGGGGCTGGTTTCTGAGTGGCAGGGGGCATCCCTGGGCACACTGTGGTCCCCTGGGAGAGTGACAGAAGGCTCAGCTTCGGGACGGGTTTGGAGGCGCGGAACCTGGGGGATGGGGCCAGCTGAGTACCGTGGACTCACGTGCTGGAGCTTCAGGTCTCAGACTGTCCAGTCCTCCAGCACCTCCTCACCCTCCAGCGTCACTTGTAGGTGCCCATGTGTGCAGGGCTTGGCCTCAAGAGGCCAGTAATGCTCACACTTCACCTGGGGGCAAACTGGGAGGTCAGAGAACAGGAGGCCCCAGACAACCCGTCCCGGTGCCCGTCTACACTGTGGCGCTTGCATTCAGCGCCTAGTGAGGAGGCAAGACCCCGGGGCAGCCAGGTTACATTCATCCCAGCCAGGGGGACCCCTCCTTCCCCAGGTCATTGGATTATATGGACCAAGGGATGGGCTGGGGCGACTGGAGGAGGCTGGGGTTGTATGGGAGGGAATCAGCGAGGTCTGGGTCAGGGCGGACAGTGGGATCCGTGTCCCGGGCATGGTCGTGGGTGGGTTGGAGCTCAGGGGTCAACACCGAGACCCCTGCAGGGCTCTCACCTGGCCGGATTCCACACAGTTGGTCAGCATGACCAGGGTGCTGCTCCGCTGCTCCCACACCAGGCGCCAGAAATCACCTACCGTCTCGGGCAGGGGGCCCTGGGCTGCAATGAACTCCTGGGGCTTCTCAAGACCCTGGGTGGAGGGAAACACCTGGCTCCTGGCTCCTGACCGCAACCTTACAGGCATGAAGCTGGCGTTGATGTAGTCTGAGTCTGGCTCCTCCTGGAGGGGCTTCAGGGGCACACGGGACCAGTCATCTGGGGGAGGAGGCCAGCCTCAGTGAAGCGGGCGGGGGAGGACCCAGGGACAGAAGCCACGCGGAGGGCAGGCAGGCACTGGGAGCTCCAGGAGGGGCCAGCAGTGCCCACCTCTCGGGGGCAGGAGCTTTGTGTCTCCTAGGGGGCGGGGCCCCAGGATGAGGTGTTGACAAGTCACCGCTGGGGATGAGGTCAGCAGAGGCTTAGTGAGACGCAGGGCAGCACGTTCCTGTAGCGGTTCTTGGTGCTGTTTTCCAGAGCCGAGGCCACCGTTGGAGACCGGCCGGGGCTCTCCAGAGCCAATTGCTGGGGGCAGAGGCCGAAGGGGAGGTGCACAGGCATTGGAATTTCTCTACCTTCCCCAGAGGGTACCCCCGTTCAGCACCACCCCACTCACCCCCACGCCCCGGAATTCTGTAGCACCCACAAAAATAAAGCACGTGTACCCCCAACCCCGCAGGGCACTTGGGAGGGTTTGGGGCACAGTGGGGGCTGGAGAGGTAGGAGAGAGAAGGGGCATCAGGGAAAAACCAAGGTGTTTCTTCAGCACTGACCTGAAGGCGGGTCATAGGGTCAGATTCCCAGGAGGCCAAAAAAAGAATCTCTTGTTTGCATAAGCAAACGAAACAGGTGGCCCTGCTTTAGTTTAATCCGAAAAGGTGTGTGTTGGGGGGGGGGGGGGGTCCGGCGTGGGCACGTGGGGCTCAGCTCCACCCCTCTGCTCCCCGCCCACCTGGTACTCCTCGAAACCACAGTTGCTGTCTTTCTTGTTTTTTCCTGACGTGGTCAGCAAAGTCTTCCACCAGGATGTCCTCTGAGAAGCTGTGGGAAAGGGGCAGAATTAAACCTCCTGCAGCCGTGTGCTCTTGGGATGAGAGAAAAGCCTTCCCCGCACACACCCCTCCGCCCCAGTTGTTAAGTGTTTCTTAGCATCCCCAGGACCTATTCATCTTCTAACTGGAAGCTTACACCTTCTGATCCCCTTCACCCAATTCACCAGCCCTCCTCCCTTTGCCTCTGGTCTCGGTTTCTACGAACTCAGTTTTTTTTTAAGCTTCAAATACAAGTGATGTCATGCAGTATTTCTCTTTCTCTGTCTGACTTATCTCACTTAGTATCATGTCCTCAAGATCTGCACACCGTGTCCCCAATGTCAGGATTTCCTTTTTTTTATAGTTCATATTTAATGTCATTTTCGATTAATCTTCAGTATTTCAGAAAATATGCCCATCATACTATTTTACACACTATATATAAAATATACATATTTAAAAAATATTTGACCAACTACATTTTTAATATTTATAAGCTATTTACGGGTCATGAATATACATTTTGTCAGCTTTATAAAAGGATTGCATATTCCTTTTTTTTTGTAAACAAAGATGCAAGTTTCTTGTAGTCCACATATGACCATACAGATATTTTGAGTACTATATAGTTTGTGCTATTACTTGACATACTTTTCCTAGAGAACCCCTGAGTAGGAAAATGCTTAACCTCAAAGCTTTTCTTTTATTTTATTTTAAGGCTGCATCATACTCCATTATATATACAGCACATTTTCCTGATGTACTCACACATCAGTGGCCGCTTCGGTGTCTCCGAATCTTGGCCATCACACATAACGCTGCAGTGAATGTGGGGGCGCACATACCTTGTCAAGACAGCGATCGCATTTCCTGCACGTAAATACTCCGGAGGGGACTTGCTGGATCAAAACGGCGTGTCTGATTTACCCGTTCCACTCCGGAGCGGAAAGCAGGGTGTCGAAGAGACAAGTGTGCACCCATGTTCGTAACAGCACTATTCAAAGAGTAAAGGTGGGAGCAAGCAGTCCAGCGCCCAGCATCCTTCATCCACCATTCACTCCCTCGTCACTGTGTTCATCGGTGGAACACGGATGAACAAAATGTGGTCTGTGCAATGGAATATTATCCTGCCTTTAAAAGGAAGGACATTGGGCACCTGGGTGGCTCAGATGGTTGGGCGACTGCCTTCGGCTCAGGTCATGATCCTGGAGTCCCGGGATCGAGTCCCACATCGGACTCCCTGCTCGGCAGGGAGTCTGCTTCTCCCTCTGACCCTCTTCCCTCTCATGCTCTATCTCTCATTCTCTCTCTCTCTCTCAAATAAATAAATAAAATCTTTAAAAAAAAATAAAATAAAATAAAAGGAAGGACATTCTGGGGGCGCCTGGGTGGCTCAGTTGGTTAAGCGTCTGCCTTCAGCTTTGGTTATGATCCCGGGGTCCTGGGATCGAGCCCTGCGTCGGGCTCCCTGCTCAGCAGGGGGAGTCTGCTTCCCCCTCTGCCTGCCGCTCCCCCTGCTTGTGCTCTCTCACGCTTTCTCTCAAATAAATAAATAAAATCTTAAAAAAAAAAAAAAAAAGGAAGGATATTCTGACACAGGCTACACCGTGGATGAACCTGGAGAACATTATGCTGAGTGAGAGAAGCCAGTCACAGAAGGACAAATACTGATGAATCACTTGGATGAGGTTCCTAGAGCCGCCAGATTCATAGCGACAGAAAACAGACGGTGGACCCAGGGGCTGGGGGGTGGGGGGGTGGGGAGAGGGCGTTTGGTGGGGACGGAGTTTCAGTTCTGTGAGATGAAAAGTTCTGTGGATGGACGGGGGTGATGGTCGCACAACAGTGTGAATGTACTTAATGCCACGGAATTGGACCCCTAGAAATGGGTATGATGGTCAATGCTATGTGTATTCGACCACAATTAAGGTTTTTTTGATTATAAGAAGGAAAAAAGGTGCTTCTCCCATTTAGGGCCACTCTGCTTCCCCCGAGCTCCAATTCCTTCCACCCTCTCCAGCATCAGTTCCTCCTTCTAGTCTGCATCTCTACCCTCTCCTCTGTGCCTTTAGCAGGTAAACACGCTGATAATCTCTCTTCTATATGAAAAAAGGGCTTTTAACTCATGGATCTCCAGCTCCAACCCCTTCTTGCTCCTCTCCTTGTAAGACAGCTTTACGAACACTGTCTTGACCCAGTTTTGAGGCACCGGCTAGAGGCCAGTGTGTCCCACATCTTGAGCCGTGGTTAAACCCCTCCTCCCCCCCCAACATACCACCTCCCCCATGGGGGTCTCATGCTCTGGGCCACTGTGCACCTGCCCTCAGCCCCCAGGGGCAGCCCCTATACCCACCGAAGTGATTCCCACGAAGCCTGTTGGCCTGGTGTTGCCCATTCCTTCCCACAGAAACCATAATCGAGGGTCTTGCCCACATTTCCCCCACCTCCCCAACCTCCCGACTGAGCCTGGTGCTTCCCCATGTTGCCCTGAGGGCTATACTGTGTCCCCCTTTCTTGGGATCTGCGAGTATAATGAACTATGTTTTCAGTGGCGGTCATCTCTCGACCTTTGGCTTTATCACACATAAACAGCAACAAAACGTGTTCAAACACCTATGCATGTTCAAACTTCTCACGCAGACTGGTTTTCTCTGCTGCTTTTCTAAGCACTTCACCAAGGCCTGGTGTGGGAAGGACATCTTTTCCCAGAGTCCCCGGATCTTATTTGCCTCCTTCCCTCCAATTCCAAAGGCCACCTCTCAGTCCGTCCGTGGCATGACTGCTCAGCAGCATGTAGCCCCACCCACCACTCCTCCCTTCTTCCTGGACCCCCTCCCCGACTGGCACCACCACCACCATGCCCCTGGCCACTGTGTCTCCGTCTCCTCCACAGGCCCCTCTTCCTGCAGACACAAGACAAGGTGGACGTTCCTAAGAGTCCACCTCAAGCCTGTCTTCTCACTACGCATGCACTGCTTACGGGGTTTGGTCCACTCCTGTGGCTTCTCTTTCGAGCTCTGCACCTCTGATTCCAAAATCCCATCACTACTTCCTCCTGCTCACTCTCCTGAGCTTTGGGTTGATGTGCCCCCACCCCCGCCTCCTGGAACCTGCACCTGACATCCCAGGGGGTTATCATGAGGACATCCGGACACAGATATGGAAGTTGCAGATGGCAAAGCGCTCAACATAGAGAGAGGGCCAGGCTTGGAATCCAATGAATGCATGGATTCATGATTTGTCGCAGATGCTGTAGAGGGCAGGTGGGCTCAGAGATTCGATGATTATTTTCGACCCAACCTAAAGAAGACTCAGAGCCATGAAGACATATGCACAGCACTTCTCTTGAACTGTTCATCCAGCTGCCCCATCGGAAGCATCTCTGCGTGGATGTCGCATAAGCATCCCAAACGTAATGTGTCCACAAGCTGAGCTGCTGATACTTTCGCCCAAACCTGCCCCCCAAGAGTCATTCCGTCTCAAGCAATGGTGATTCCAATCTTCCTGCTGCTCAGGCTGAATTCCTTGGGCTCACCCTCGAGCCCTCTCTGACTCCCACCACATGCCCATTCTTTAGCCAGACCTGTTGTTTAATAAACACTCAAACCATATCTAGAATGTGACTACCTCTAACCATTTCCTGGTCCAAAACAATCGTCTCTTGTTTGGATTATTACATACCACTTCCTCTGTGTCTCTATTCTTTCTTGCCTTTGCTTCTTAAATAGGTGAGATTGGGTCACTGAGTCTATTCCAAACCCTCCAAAAACTCCCAACTCAGAATAAACTCAAACTCCTTACTTGTATCTGCGAGGCCCTACCCGATCTGGTCCCACCTGATACTTTTCCGACCTCATTCCCTACCCTACCTTCTTCATCCACTCTGCTCAGTCTCACAGATACCAACATTCTCAAAACACTGCAAGTATGCCCCTGCCTCAGGGCCTTTGCTCTTGCTGGTCCCTCTGCCTGGAATGCCCTTTCCCAAGACATTCACATGAGTCTGTGCACAAATGACTTCCTCTTAGTCGTCTTCTTAGTCTGGGTTTCCCTGGACACCTGTCTATAATGTTCTCTAATTTTTAACACCCAATCTAAAATATTATTTTACCCTTTCTATCCCTACCTCTTTCTCTATTGCCTGTTGTAAGCATCACAACCACTAGGACCTTGTTTATTAAGGACTGCTTGTGCTCGAATGAAAGCTCCATGAGGGCCGGAATTTTTGTTTGATTCACTGTGTCCTCTGCACCTAGAACAGTGCCTGACACATAACAGGTGCTCAGTGAAGATGTTGTCGGATGCATAAAGTCCCAGAGCTGGAACTGGGACTGACTCCAAAGCCACTGGCCCAGGTTGTGGGGAGCATGGAAGGCTTGTGATCCTTGGGGCAGAGGGCATTGTGTGGGGGGGTTCAGTGAGCCCACCCTCTGACCTATCCAGTGACCAGCAAACACCCCTTGATCTGACCTGACAGCGATTCTTCCAGATGCTCCCCAACACCTTCTGCTTACCTGAAGACCGGAGCCCTGGGTGCTGGTTCCCTCTGGCTTTTCTTGCACCTGGAAAAAAGACATTGCAATGGAAGACCCAGGGGTCAGGCTGGAACCAGGGATCCTTAGGTTCCCCCTGGTCTGCCCTCCAGGTGGTCCCATGGGTGGTCCACCCTCCAGGTGGTCCCATGGGTGGTCCCCCCCCATGCAGAGTCCCACCTCTTCTTCAGGAAGAAAATCAGCAGACCCACCGGGATGAGAAACAATGACACCAACAATGGCTCCAGCAATGACCCTTGGGGGAGGAGGCATGGGGACCTGTTAGAGTCAGCCTCATCCACTGGCGACCTGTCTCTCCTACTTCCGTCCTTGCCTGGACTGTGACCAGAGGGCCTACAGGGCAGATGCGGGAGCAGAGAGGGAGAGGAGAAAGCCTCTGGATAGAGCCCCACCTCCCACCCAACCTTCCCTCGGAACCTGGTCCAAAGACATCATTTGCTCAGGTAGCCTGGTTACCAGAGTGACTCCGCCCCTTCTTGGCCTACACTAATGGTTCTTAATGTGGGCGATTTTGCCCCCGTAGGGCACATCACCAATGTCCGGAGATATCTGGGGTTGTCACCCCTGGAGGGGTGGTACACTAGCATCTAGCAGGTGGAGGCCAGGGGTACTGCTCCACATCCTACAATGTACAAGACAGCCCCCACAGTAAAGAATGATCCGTCCCCAAAAGGCAATAGTGCCAAGGTCGAGAAGCCACTATCTGGTATTGATGGTTTTCCCCAGAATGGAGGCCTATCTTCTCAAAGGTCTTGCTTGCTAGCAGAAGGGCTCCCCCCGCAATGGTGGTGCCAAAGATCTGGTCCCAGGCTCTAACAGACAGATCTCCCAGGATCTGTCCTTAGACACCTGGTCTCGGGGCCGACTCCAGCCCACAGCCCGCCTCCATCAGCTGTGGTGGCCCTAGACTGCAGCTTCCCAACAGTCTCAGTGACTAGGACGTGTCAATAGGCTCTGGTAGGGTCTGACACAGCCTGGTGGGGAGGCCATTCCCCTCATGGAGCGGGTCCCCCAGGGACCTTGCTTGCTAAGCAAGAGACCCACCCAAGCAGTAGGATCCAGAGAAACCCAGTTGGAAGTAGCATCCATTTATCACTGCCCCAACCCGTCGTCTCTCTCCAGATCAGAGACCCAATCTAATAAGGGGTCCTGATTCATAGGAAGTGACTGAGGGGGCCCAGTAAAGACTATGACCACAGTCAAAGGTATATGATCAGAGATTTCCTGAGTATGAGGCTCAAACATCTCCAAAATACCCCACTGATGAGCAGAAAAATAGTGTAGCCACCTCGGAAAAAATTTTGGCAGTGTTCCAAAGGATAAACACAGAGTTGCCCATTTGATCCCACAATGCCACTCCTGAGTATATATACCCAAGAGAAATAAAGACATGTGTCTGTACAGAATCATGTGCATGAACATTCATAGCAGCATTACTCATAATGGCCAAAAACGTGGAAACCACCCAACTGATCCATCCACAGACAGATGGATAAACAAAATGTGGTCTCTCCATACAAAAGAAAGGAACAGATCACCGACACATCCTATAACATCAATGGACCTTAGAGATGTTATACCAAGTGAGAGAAGCCAGCCACAGAAGACCACATATCGTTTGATTGTGTTTTTAGGAAATGTCCAAAATGGGCAAATCTATAGACACAGAAGGTAAGTTTGAGATTCCCTAGGCCAGGTTGGTGGGGAAGTGGGAAAATTAGGGGGTGATGGCTTAAGGAGGTGACATTTCTTTGGTGGGTAAGGACAATGTTCGATGTGAAGGTAATGGGGTGACATGGTACTGTGGATGTTTTGGCGCCATTAGTCGTATACCTTACGTGGGTGCATTGTATGATAGGTGAATTATATCTCAATAAAGCTATCTTAAAGGAGGCAGAAAACAAAGCAAACAGACAAACACACAGGACCCCTTGGGTAAGCAAGACTGCCTCCCAACGAAGCCTGATGGGGTCCCGATAGTTCCGTCCCCGTGGGGCTCTGCTCACCTGTGTTCTCGGTGTGGCAGGTCACAGAGGCAGACGGCGCCCTCATTCCATCCCAGATGGTCGTGACGGTGGCTGGGTCGGACTGGGCCGGCCAGAGACCCGACACAGGCACCCTCCTCCCACAGGAGGACCTGTGCTGGGCATCCTGCTGTCCACCCACCTGCAGCTCAAGGGCCTCGTAGCCTCCCCAGGGGCAGGACCGGGTCAAGATGCCCCCGTGGCCCCCAGAGGTGCTGCTGCAGGAGGTGATGGTGGCCGGGCTCGGGGCTGGGTAGACAGGACGGGAGGAGTCAGTAGGAGCCACACAGGGCGGCTTTCCATCCCCCCACCCACCCCTACTTCCCACCCGTGGCGCCAGTTCTCTGAGAACTAGTCCATCCTTTCCTTCTCAAAACCAAAACCCCTCTTCATCTCTCATATTCTGCCCTCCCCAAATGGACAAACAACAGACCCCTTCAAACTACAACTCCCATGAGCCCTTGGATGCTCTGTATCACTGCAGCTTATGAAGTCATGACCCCATGGCCTGATGGGATTTGGAGTCCACGCACCTCCCACTGCCCCCAGGTCCGACCTAAGCCCCCACCAGGTAGAAGGGGGCCCATCTCACCTGTGGATGCAAGAAGGCTCTGTGCAGAACTGGCCACGTTGTTCCTCTCTTCCCACACGCTGAGGCTGTACGAGGTCCCGGGTTCCAGAGTCTGCACCTCACGGCAAGTCTCATTGGGCCTGCCTGTCTAGTTGGCCTGATGTCCTCGGGGGTCTTGCTTTCCCTGGGGATGTCCCCCAGGGGCCCACTGGATCCAGTATGTGTGGGTCTGAGAGGGGGGTCTGTGGGGGCCTTCCACCCCAGGGTGATTGAGTTGTTGGTCTGAGTTTCTTTGTGCAGATCCGTGACCCTGTTGGGAGCTGACAAGTGAGGAGGGATTGTTGGAAACGCCCCCCACTCAACACCCGCTCTGCCCCAGAGCACCTGTAGGCGTCCACACTTGGCGAGGGGGTACAGTGTCTCAGCCTCCCAGGCCCCTGTCCTCCAGTGTCCATGACGTTGGGTCTCCTACCTGTCACATCCTCCAGCCCAGGAGACCCAGGACATGAGAGGTAGGCCAAAACACAGAGCTAGCCAACCGAGCCCGAACACCAGAAGCTTGGACTCAGATACTTTTTTTTTTTCAAGTTTTTACTTACTTATTTATTTATTTATTAGAGAGCGAGAGAGAAACAGCACGAGAGGGGAGAGGGTCAGAGGAAGAAGCAGGCTCCCTGCTGAGCTGGGAGCCCGATGCGGGACTCGATCCCAGGACTCCAGGATCATGACCTGAGCCGAAGGCAGTCGCTTAACCAACTGAGCCACCCAGGCGCCTGGACTCGGATACTTCAGGGTATTTCTTGTCTGCTGAAGCTCTAACTCTCAAAGGTAGGTCAGGAAAATGAGGTGATCGCACACCCCCGTTGCTAAGGAGAGACACTCCCTAACAACAGGGCTCCATCCTTTGAGAACACTCCAGTTCCTAGGAAAGATCTCAGAGGCCCAGACCAGCCCTTTCTTATAACCCTGGAATAGGCATGAGTCTCACCTGTGGGCACATCAAAGACTTGGGTATTGCTGCTGGCTCTGCTCCTTCTCGTCCAGATGGTGAAGGGGTACAGGGCCCCACTTCCCAGACCCTCCTCCATGACCCATGTTCCTGAGATGTTCAGGGTCTCACTGGTGAAACCTGCCTCCCACCATTGGATCCAGTAGGTGTCAGGTGGGTGGTCTGGGCCCAGGGGAGCTGTCCAGGTCAGGGTGACAGAACTCATGCTGCGTCCTGAATCTCCAGGTTTGTCACCAGATTGGGCATGAAGAGAGGGAGCAGGGTCAGCATTTCCACATCCCTAGGTACCTGCACCACACCTGGACAGACCTGGTTGCTAAGGAGGGTGTTCCCTAGAAATAGGGCCCGGAAGCTAGAAGTCTAGGATGGGGTGTCAGTCTGGGGCCCCACATCCCTGATCTTGGAGCCCCAGGCTCCATGGACCTCATTTCCTCTTCTCCTCCTTAGAGTCAGCTTCAGGGGTGACCACATCTCAAATGTGGACACTGCCTATCTGTCTCAACAAGGCCATGGGAGTGTGGGCTCCCACAGAGCTCGATTGGAGCACTGTCTTTACTAACCAGCTCCTACTGTTGCCTCGAAGCTGGGAGTTATCTTGGCTAATCCTCACCTCTGCGACTGCTGTGGGTTGCATTGTGTCCCTCAGAAAGATATGTCCACATCCTAACCCCTGCTGCCCGGGAATGTGACCTTGTTTGAAGACAGGGTCTTCGCGGATGTACTCAACGGAAGATGAGTTCACATGGAGTAGAACAAGCCCTAAATCCAATGACTGGTGTCCTTAGAAGGAGAGAGAAATTTGGACACAAACAGGAAGAATATCATGGGAAGCTGGAGGCAGAGATTGGCGTGATGCATCTTCAAACCAAGGAATGCCAAAGATTGCCAGCAATCACCAGAAGCTGGAAGAGGTGAGAAAAGATTCTTGAGGCTCCAAAGAGAGCATGACAGCACCTCGATTTTGGAATTCCAGCCTCCAGAACTGTGAAACAACATGTGTCTCTTGCTTTAAGCCCCTCAGTTGGTGGTCCTTTGCTATGGCAGCCTCGAGACTCAAATGCAATGACCTTTCTCTTTCTCTTCGGTAGGGTCATCCCTAGGGAGGGTCATTTGTCACCTGTAGACATGCAGAGGGTCTCCCTGGGGCTGCTCCCTCTGTCCTTTTCAGCCCACACTAAGAATTCACACAAAGTCGGGGTTCAAGTGCATCCACCACAATCCAGGTGTCTGGGGGTGCTGTGAGGATCACCTGGGATGCTCTCCCTAGACCACTGGATCCCCTAGAGGTACAGCTGAGGGCCTGGGCCCTCGGGGACCTCCCTTCTCAGGGCGATGGAACTGGTGGGCTGAGCCTCTACCTTTAGGCTTCTGACTGGGTTGGAGGCTGGAAGGGGGAAGATAGGCCTGTTAGGGGCAGGACATCAGACAGTGCCCTGCTCCTTCATCTACCCCAAGCTCATCCACAAGTCCCAGAATGTGCGGTTCCTATCAGCTCTACAGAGAACCCCCAGGAGGCTCAGGGGGAGAGCAGTCCAAACTCCTTTGTCAGCAGTGTGGATGGAGGAGCAGGGAGCCATCAGTGAGGCTCGGGACAACTCACCATCAGCTGGTGAGTAATTTTCTACTGTGTGTATGTATACAAGACAGTCCCCATTTTGTTTATTCACTCAAGCGTCGATGGACACTTGGGTTGCTCCCACCTCTTGGATATTGTGAATAACACTGCTTTGAGCATGGGTGTACAAATATGTCTTCGGGACCCTGCTTTCAATTATTTTCAATTATCCCAGTGTGTGGGCTCCACATATGGTAATTCTACATTTAATTATTTTGGGAACAGCCGTGCTGTTTCCCACGGTGGCTGTTGCATGTTACATCCCCATCAACAGTGCCCAAGGGCTCCCATTTCTCCACATCCTCGCCAACACCTCTGATTTTCTTTTTGACCGTCGCCATCCTAATGAGCGTGAGGTGGTCCCTCCTGGTTTTGATTTGCATTTCCTTAATGACCAACGATATTGGCCATTTTTTCATGTGTAACTCACTCACTTTTTCTCTCCGTATTATTAACGCCTTTCTCTGATAGGGTACGTCTAGCTGGCGTAGACTTGATAGACGTATTTCTACGAGCAAGCCTCCTATATATGATCTGTTTCCTTTTCCACCACCCGCTCCTCACCCGTGCGAGGACCCTTCTCATCTGCTCAATCTCTGACTCCGCACACAGAACGGCCCACCCCATGAACACCCTCCCCACCCTGCTTCACCCTGACGCCCCACGATGAACCCCTGCCTGTTCCCACCCCCCCACCACCGTGGACGCCTATGTGGCTCATTCCCACTGAATGGCTTTAGGACTGAAATGTCCCAAAAGGGAAGGAGAGGGGAGGAAGGAGGAAGATAAATACTTCATCCTTGGTGGGTTTTGGTTTGTTTTTTGATGAACAAAGTTCTACATTTTCTTAAACATTTTATTTTGAAATTATTGGAGACTCCCAGGAAGTTGCAAAAAATAGTACACGGGGCCCCATGTGAGCTTTGTTTCCACTAAGCCCCGTGGTGACATCTCACACACAGAAAATACAGCATCAAAAGCAGGAAATCGATAGTGATACAATACTGTTAACTGGACTCCAGACCTCATTTCTCAGGTTTCACTGTTCTTTTTTAAGCGTGTGTGTGTGTGTGTGTGTGTGTGTGTGTGTGTGTGTGTAGTGCTGTGCAGTTTTAATCTAGGTAAAGAATTGTGTAGCCACCATGACAGTCAAGATAGAGGCCTGCCCCAACACTGAGGAATTACCTTGAGCTACCCCCTTTTAGATTTGACTATCCCTAATCTTTATCTCCTAACAACCACGGGTCTGTCCTCCATTTTTAAAAGTCTGCCATCTCTCTCTCTCTTTTTTTTTAAGATTTATTTATTTATTTTGAGAGAGAGAGAGAGAGCGCGAGCGGGGTGGAGGGACAGAGGGAGAGAGAGAGCATGGAGCTGGACGCGGGGCTCGATCCCAGGACCCCAAGATCATGACCTGGGCCGAAGTCAAGAGTCCGTCGCTCAACCGAGTGAGCCACCCCAGTGCCCCAAGTCCACCGTTTCAAGAATGAGATATGCATGGAATCACACGGCAGGAACCAACCCTACTAACACCTCGATCCGGGACTTCTGGCCTCCAGAACCAGGAGACCACAGAGTTCTGGTGTTTCAGCCACTCCTTCTACGGCCTCCCGTGGCCATCCCCTTTCTGGCCCCCACCAGCCGCCAACCTTGTCCCCCTCCGCCACCAGTCCCTGACCCCCTTCCGTCTACCCCGAGTTTCTCACCAGTTTTATTGTTCTGTGGCTGGTAGCCCCTCTGCTCCATGCTAACCTCTCCCTGTATGGCTCCTTCAGGAACTAAATCCATATTCGTGTACCATCTGGAACCAATCCCCTTAGTTACCCAACATCTGCAGGTTCCTGCAGCCTGAGCACAGGCCGGCCACGAACTCAGTGGGCAAACAGGGTCTTCTGGTCCTGGCCGAGGGCGCGTCACCGAGGAGGCGGTCGGGGAAGGGGACCCCAGTGTAAGATGAATGGGCCACGACCAGGGTAGCGCTGGGCATGGCGGGAGCGCCGGGGCGGTGTCTGCCCCCCAGCGGGAGGCGCCCCAGGGCTGAGTCTCAATACTGGAGTAGGACTTGTGAGAAGAGAATGGTGTTGGGAAGGGGGCATGGGCAGAGGAGGGCAGGTGTCCAGGGGGCGGGCTGGGACGACTCAGGGGACCTGAGAGTATTTTGGTGTGGCCAGAGCTCTGTGTGGGATGGGGACGGGAGGGAGTGACCCTGAGCTGGGGGTCAGGTTTGCGGGGCCCCAGCCTAGTCTGGACTTAACATCGGCGTGCCAGGTCGGCGAGCACCTGGAGGTGCAGGGAGAGGCCCTGGGAGCCCCACGCGCTTCCCCCCCCCAGCACCCCGCACCTGGCCACGAGCACCTCTTCCATCTGGCTCTTCCTGAGTCGTATCCTTTCGCCCCAGGCCGGCGATCTGGTAAGTGAAAGGCTTTCCTGAGTTCCGTGAGCTGCTCGAGCACGTTCATCAAACCCAAGGAGGGGCTCGTGGGAACCTCTCATCCGTATCCGGTGGGTCAGAAGCTCGGGTGACAATGAGAACTTGGATTAGCCGGGGGTGGGGGGCAGTCCTGTGGGACGGGTAGACGGTGCCAGAGCGGACTGGAACGGTAGGAGCCCAGCTGGGGTCGGAGAATCGCTTGTTCGTGTTGGGGAGCCCACACACTGGAACGGAATAGAATCGTCATCACGTATCATTGAGAAATGCTGACAACAACCCGAATCCCAAATGATCGGGAACACGTTTAAAGATGAGTTATGCTGCTGGTTGCCCTGGGCTGGAGGGCAGGAGTGGTCGGGCAGGTGAGGCTGGAAGGCACGGGGCCTCTTCTTGGGGTGATGAAGGCTCTAACATTGATGGCGGTGATGGTTGCCCAACTCTGTGAATATACCGTAAACGCATAACGTCCACACTTTTCTTTTTTTTTTTTTTTAAGATTTTATTTATTTATTCGACAGATAGAGAGACAGCACAAACAGGCAGAGTGGCAGGCAGAGGGAGAGGGAGAAGCAGGCTCTCCGCCGAGCAGGGAGCCAGACGTGGGGCTCGATCCCAGGACCCTGGGATCATGACCTGAGCCGAAGGCAGACACTTAATGACTGAGCCACCCAGGCGCCCCTCCTTTTTTTTTTTTTCAAGTAGGCTCCTCACCCAACGTGGGGCTTGAACTCACCACCCTGAGGTCATGAGCGGCAGGGTCCACCCACTGAGCCCGCCAGGCGCCCCGCCCCGCGCACACCTTGGGTGGGCAGTTGGACGGAATGTGAAGAGTGTCTCAGCAAAGCTGAGGCCAGAACGTTTTTTTCCAGGATTGAGTAGAAACGACCTCACACAGAACATGGTCGCAGCACAGCAATGACTGCCAACGACGCCGGATTGTGAAGTTCATAGTTGTTAGGAGGCCGGACCTCCTTGTTCCCACCGCACACACGAACGCTCACAAGGTTCTATGTCAAGCGCATCTCAGTTAAAAAAAAAGGAAGATGTTCTTCAGACAGATGGAGGCAGGAAATTTCCCTCCACGGTCCTTTCCATGGGGCTGGGAGGTGGTGCTGGGGGGCGCTCTAGGAGGGACAGGAAGGGCAGGTGCTCACTTCACACCCCTGCCCCCCTTAGTGTTTCGTGAGCCCCCGGTTCCTGACGGCTGACAGAGCACTCAGGACCTGGCTGGCGGAGCCCGCAAGCATGACCACCCGCGTGGGCACGAGGCAGGGGTGCGCAGAAGGCGGCGCTGGGCCTCTGAGGTTGGGAGGAGCAGGGCGCACCCCCCGCCCAGGGCACTCGCCCCTGCCCGAGGTTGTACCCCAGCTTCTGTGCCTCACCTGGCCCAACGCCTTCCTACACGGTGGCCTGAAGTTGGGGCAGGGATTGAAAAGCAGGGGTGAGCTCAAAGGACACAAAAGCACAGACTCAAAGGGACCTACAGGTCCACTGACCGACGAGAAGGGAAAGGTGTGGTGTATATGGAATACGACTCAGCCATCACAGAATGAGATCTTGCCGTTTGCGGTGTCGTGGATGGAGCTAGATGGTACTATGCTGTGTGAAATACGTCAGAGAGAGACAAACACCCTATGATTCCCCTCGTATGTGGGATTTAAGACACAAAACAAACGAGCACGGGGAAACGAGAGAGAGGCAAACCACACAACAGACTCTTAACTACGGAGAACAAACCACTGGCGACCAGAGGGGAGGTGGAGCCAGGTGATGCAGATGAAGAAAGCGCATGTCGTCATGAGCACGGGTAACGTATGGAAGTGCTAAGTCACTATCTTGTGCACCTGAAACTAGTATTACATTAAATTAAATTAAAATTTAAGTATTAAATTAAAATAAAAACTTAAAAAAAACAGGAGTGGGCTCTGGGGGTCCCTAAGAGCACAACGTAGATGTAGAAGTCCCCCCTCTGCTGTAAGAGTCCCTAAGAGCACAACGTGGATGTAGAAGTCCCCCCTCTGCTGTAAGAGTCCCTAAGAGCACAGCGTGGATGTAGAAGTCCCCCCTCTGCTGTAAGAGTCCCTAAACGCACAACGGTGGACATAAGCTTCATTAGCATAACGTACGTGTGTATAGGCATGTTTTCTGAGTGCTTGTGGGCAACTTCATGCTTGCTTAGCACAGGTGATGGTGACTCCCCCTCTCAATGTTCCTCCCAAACCCTGAAACTCACCCCTATCCGGGGAGTCCTGGCTTTGCACATCACTCCCTGTGATCTCCGGATTTGTACACACGAAGATGACCTTGTGAGGTGCAGAAGTCACTGAGGGCTGGACGCACTCTGACCCGGGAACACGGGGAGGACTCCACGTTCCCCAAGCCCGGGGCACCAGGCCTGAGCGTAGTATGCTGCAGCAGACTCGTACAAATGGGTTTCCAGCCCACAGTGTGGTTACCGCAGGAAAGACCATATAAAACAGATGCAGCGTGTCACCCTGTGGATGTACTTCATGTCACCGAATCATGCGTGTAAAAATAGTTCAAATGGTCCTTTGCTGCTTCAGAAAACAAAAGTAGGGGCGCCTGGGTGGCTCAGTCAGTTAATCAAACTCTTGATTGCGGCTCAGGTCATGATCTCAGGGTTGCGAGATGGAGCCCCGCGTCAGGCTCAGCGCGGAATCTACTTGAGAGTCTCTCCCTCTGCCCCTCCCCCTGCTGGCTCTCTAAATAAATAAATAAATAAATAAAAGTTTTTAAAAAAAAAATTTAAAAAAAGATAGGGACGCCTGGCTGGCTCAGTCGGTTAAGCGTCTGCCTTCGGCTCAGGTCGTGATCTCGGGGTCCTGGGATCGAGCCCCGCACCGGGCTCCCTGCTCAGTGAGAAGCCTGCTTCCCCCTCTGCCTCTGCCGCTCCCCCTGCCTGTGCGCTCTCTCTTTCTCAAATAAATAAATAAAATCCTTTAAAAAAAAATTAAAATTAAAAAAACAAAAGAAAAAACGATTTGCTGAGATTGTGAGCACCTCTCCCCCAAGGCCCCTCCCCAAATAATGGAGCTGTCGCCGTTTCAGGGTCCACTTTACTTGGGCATGAAATAGATTAGGGCCGCAGGGAAGGGGGCGGGTGCACAGGAGGGTAGGCTGGGATCATGGAGGCCGGCGGCGGATGTGGGTGTCCACAGACAGCTGTCCTGTGGCTCCAGCCGCACGGGCACCTGCAGACAGGAGTCCAGAAGCCTGGGCTTCCCCTCCAATCTGGTGGGGCCTTGCTGGAGGGCAGGGGGTGCCTGGGTCCGTCCGGGCCCCTGGTCAGTTGGTCTTGAGCCTGGGGCTCTGGAAGGCTGACAGGGTGATGAGGAACTGGGCAGCATAGTAGGTGGTCATGACCAGCAGGCGGGCGTGGGGCAGCGGCTGGGCGAAGGTGTCCCAGGCCAGCACCATGTCCGAGAATGTGAAGAGCAGGACCCCCCAGCGGATGCTCCCGCCCCGGGCCAGGCCACGCCACAGCACGGAGGCCAGGACCAGGGAGTAGGCTGCCAGGGCCAGGGCCATGCCGGTGGGGAGGTGGAGTAGCAGGATGCTGGAATACAGCACGCAGACCAGCGCGATGGGCAGCAGGAGGGCTGGCCGCAGGGGAGTGAGGCCAAAGGCCCAGAGGTAGAGCAGGTGGGCCATGGCGAAGGCAGCCACGCCTAGAGGAGACAGGACCTGTTGCTCCCACGAGGCCACCTCGCAGCTCAGAGCCTGAGGGCAAGGACTGCCCCGAGCAGCAGTGTCCACCCTGGCTACACCGCCCGCATCGGCTGGGATTACCGTACCGGCCTCCCTGGGGCAGGCTCCCCTGTCCCTGCCCTTGGCACCAGAGTGACCTTAAAAGGCACACTGCATTCCATCCTTACTCGGCTTACAACTCCCCATTTTGCTCTGTTCCCCACTTGGCTCCACCCACCCACCCGTGCTGACTACCCCCGGGCCTTTGCACTTGCTGGCTCCCTGCCTGGACCGTCCCTCCTCCCATGGCTCCTGCACTTTCTTCAAGACGTTACCTCCTTGGTGAGGCCATCCTTGACCAGCTACTCAAGACTGCGACACCCGAAAGCCCCCCTTCCTGTCCCTCCACGCCACTCACACCCTCTAAGGCTCTGCCGCCCAACCCCCCCAGGGGAAGGAGGGCTCTGTGAGAGCGGGGGTCCCCGTCCGGGTGGGGGTCCACAAGCGACCATGCATCTCCGCTCACCATGGAGGAAGGCGTCGGGCCAGATGAGGCAGGCATCCCCCACAGCCGAGCACAGAAGGGCCCCCTGCAGGAGTGTACGGTAGCGTCTGCCCCAGCGCTCGACCTGCAGGGACGCCGCCAGGCACACCACCGGCAGGCACTTGACCAGGGCGCTGACCCAGGACGGCTGGTCTTGAGGGATCCAGAGGAGGAAGTAGACGGCACAGGTGAGGAAGAAGGGGCTCAACCGCCGGCACAGGCGCAGCTGCTTTGGGAGACAAGGGGGTCACCGAGTCCCTGGAGCCCAGCCAGCTCCCGGCCCCTGGGGGGCAGGCGCCACGCGGCCAGGACTCAGGTCGTGGGGCTTCCACTGCACCCCCACCCGGGAACCTGACTCACTGTCCGCGGGGAACCCAGCCTCCTGAGGGCAGGGCCCCCAGTTCTGGCAGGCTGCTCAGGTTCCCTGGAGCGCAGGCCTAACCCCCTCCCACACCCGGCGTCTCTCACTTGGGCTGAGAAGCAAGGCTTTCCGGGCAGACCCTCTTCCCAGGCGTCCATGTCGGCCTCTGACCCCCCAGAGTGGCACGTATGTGGGCACGGGTGGCTTTGGGAGTGGAGGGGAAAGCGTGTGGTTACACGTTAACCCGAGGAGCGTCCTGTGGACTCTGGGGCTGATAACAGGGCCTGGGGAGATGGCCCTGGGGATGGCCCCGCCTGACACCACTGATAAGGTGCCCCATGGGGACACAGGGGTCCCCCCTTTCTCACGGCACCCTGCCCCCGCCCCCCAGACCTGGCTTCCCCCTGGCTGCCAGGGGATGTGTGGCCATAAATGCCCCTGCCAGCGTCCCATGCCCAACCAACCAGGAGGGACCCGGTGCAGGAGTCCTACAACCCTCCCCTGCGCCTGGGACTCTGGGACAGAGGAGCGCCATCAGCCCCGGGCTCAGGTCAGCAGCAGGACCACCGGGCCGGAGTACGGGAAAGGATGGAAACTCCCCAGGCCCCTGCCCACCCACTGTCCCCCCAGCAGGTTGCCTGGGGGTCCTTCCTGTGACCTGGCCCTGCTGTCCTCAGCTCTGGCCATCACTCACTCCCCAAGGCGGCCTCCACGGACCCTCCTGAGGGAAAACGTGCCAGTGCTGAGTCGTACAAGGGCCTCACTGCGCACTGGCCGCGGCTTTGCAAGCACATCCTGCAAGCGCACTCAGCCCGTCTGTAACTCCTGGTTTAGCAGGAAAGGGTTTACCAAGTGCCCAACTATACTGGTGGGCTGGCCACCCCCAGGCAACCCAGTGCTCCACCACCACGGGAGACGAGGCTCAGGGGACATCACTTCTGCAAGGTTGCCCAGCCATGAAACCCTCCCCAAGACTGGAGGCTGGCCTGCCACCTCCTGGAGGGTGTATGGACCTGGGACACATAGGGCTGAGGGCACAAAAGGGACCTCAGGAAACAGCTCGTGGGGACCAGGCCCCAGACAAGACTGGGCAGGAGCTGCTCCTCCACCCAGGACATCCTTTCCTGGTCTGAGCACAAGCGACCCACCCTCAGCAGAGCACGGAGATCCAGGAGCCTAAGAGCTCTCTGAGGGCCACACACAGGGGCTGAGGAGCCCCGAGGCCAGGGTGCAGGGACAGCTCAGGCCCCCATCCCCACGTCCCAGAACTCAAAGCCCAAGGCCAGGGAGCAGGGACAGCTCGGGACCCCAGCCCCAGGTCCCAGAACTCAAGGACGCAGGAAAGGGTGCATGGGCAGCTGAGGTCCCCAGCCCCAGGTCCCAGAACTCAAGGCCCGAGGAGGCCAGGGTGCAGGGACAGCTCGGGACCCCAGCCTCATGTCCCAGAACTCAAGGCCCGAGGCCCCAGTGCATGGGCAGCTAGGGCCCCCTGACCCTCGTCCCAGAACTCAAGGACCCAGGCCAGGGTGCAAGAGCAGCTCAGGTCCCCAGCCCCAGGTCCCGGATATCAAGGCGTGAAGCCAGGGTGCAGGGACAGCTCAGGTACCCATCCCCAGGTCCCAGAACTCAAGGTCCGAGGCCAGGGTGCAAGAGCAGCTCAGGTCCCCAGCCCCAGGTCCCGGATATCAAGGCATGAAGCCAGGGTGCAGGGACAGCTCAGATCCCAGGCCCAGGTCCCAGAGCTCAAGGTCCAAGGCCAGGATGCAGGGACAACTCAGGCCTCCGGGCCATGCCCCAGAATTCAAGGCCTGAGGAGTCCAGGGTGCAAGGACAGCTCAGGTCCCCACACCAGGTCCCAGAACTGATGGCCCAAGGCCACAGTGCATGGGCAGCTCAGGTCCCCATTCCCAGATCCCATTATTCAAAGCCCGAAGCCTGGGTACAGGCACAGCTCAAACCCCAGCTCCATGTTGAAGAACAGAAGGCCCCAGGAAGCCAGGGTGCAGGGACAGCTCAGGCACCCAGACCCAGGTCCCAGAACTAAAGACCCGAGGAGTCCGGGGTGCAGGGACAGCTCAGGTACCCATCCCCAGGTCCCAGAAATCAAGGTTGGAGGAGGCCAGAGTGCAGGGAGAGCTGACCCTAGCCCCACAACCCAGAAATCAAGGCCTGAAGAGGCCAGCATGGAGAGACAGATCTAGCCCCCAGCCCCATGTTCTAGACTTAAAGGCCCGAGGCCATGGTACAGGGACAGCTCAGGCCCCCAGCCCCAGGTGCCAGAACTCAAGGCCTGAGGCCAGGGTGCACGGATACCTCAGGCCCACACTCCCACGAACCAGAACTCAAGGACCAAGGAGTTCATGGTGTAAGGACAAGTCAGGGCCCTAGCCCCACTTCCCAGTCCCATGGCCCGAGGCCCAGGTGCAGGGGCAGCTCAGGACCCAGCCCCAGGTCCCAGAACGCAAGGCCCAAAGCCAGGGTGCAAGGACAGCTCAGGCCCCAGTCCCAGGTCCAAGAACTTAAGACCGGGGTAGGCCAGGGTGAAGGGAAATCTCAGGCCTCCAGCCTCAGGTCCCATATCTCAAAGGCCGAGGAGATCAGGGTGCAGGAACAGCACAGGCCCCCAGCCCCAGGTCCCAGATGTCAAGGTCGAAGGAGTCAGGGTGCAGGGACAGCACAGGTCCCCAGTCCCAGGTCCCAGAACTCAAGGCCGGAGGAGTCCATGCTATAAGGACATCTCAGGCCCCTAGCCCCAGGTCCGGAACTCATGGCCTGAGGCCAGGGTGCAGGGACAACTCAGGCCCCCCAGCCCCATGTCCCAGACTCAAGGCCCAGGCCAGGGAGCAAGGACAGCTCAGGCCCCCAACCCCAGGTCCCAGAATTCAAGGCCCAAGGCCACAGTGCATGGGCAGCTAGGGCCCCCAAACCCACATGCCGGAACTCAGGACCCAGGCCAGGGTGCATGGGCAGCTCAGGGCCCAGCCCAGATCCCATTATTCATAGCCGGAAGCCAGGGTGCAGGGATAGCTCAAATCCCAGCCACAGGTCCCAGAACTCAAGGTCGGAGTGGCCAGGGTGCAAGGACATTTCAGGCCCCGAGCCCGTTTCCAGAACTCGAGCCCAAGGCGGCCAGGGTGCAAGGACAGCTCAGGCCCCCAGCCCCAAGTCAAGAAAGCAAGGCTCGAGGGGGCCAGGGTGCAGGGACAGCCCAGACCTGCAGTCTCAGGTCCCAAACTCAAGGCCCGAGGGCAGGGTATAGGGACAGCTCAAGCGCCCAACTCCAGGTCCCAGAACTCAAGGCCCGAGGAGGCCAGGGTGCAGGGATAGATAAAACCCCAGCCCCAGGTCCCAGAACTGAAGGCCTGAGGAGGCCAAGGTGCAGGGACAGCTCAGGTCCCCAACCCCAGGTCCCAGAACTCAAGGCCCAAGGCCAGGGTGCAGGGACAGCTCAGGCCCAGAACTCCAGGTCCCAGAACTCAGCCCCAGGGACCCAGGGTACAGGGCCAGCTCAGCCTCCCAGCCCCAGGTCCCAGAACTCAAGGCCCGAGGAGGCTAGGGTGCAGGGACAGCTCAGGTCCCCAACCCCAGGTCCCAGAACTCAAGGCCCAAGGCCAGCTCAGGCCCAGAACTCCAGGTCCCAGAACTCAAAGCCCCAGGGACCCAGGGTACAGGGTCAGCTCAGCCTCCCAGCCCCAGGTACCAGAACTCAAGGCCCGAGGAGGCCATGATGCAGGGACAGCTCAGGCCCCCAGCCCCAGGACCCAGAACTCACAGTCTGAGCAGGAATCTTAAACGGTCTTTATTTATTTATATTTGCAATATGAAATAGAAGCTCGGCACGAACACACGCACACTCACACCAGCCTGGGGAGAGGGAGCTGGGACAAGGTCACTTGGCAGCTGGGCTGGACCCCAGATCCTTGGGCATGGGAAGGGGACCCCAGCCGGACCCTTGCCAACCCCCCCGCCCCGGGGTCCGTGGGAAGTGCGGGGGGTGGGGGGGCGGTCTCAGTGAGTGCATCGGGGCCCCATGGGAATGTCACCTGGGAGACCCCCTTGGACGGGGACCGCCAGCTCCCATAGAGCCAACAGGGCCAGGCAGAGGGTCCTTTATCTCCCAGCCTGGGTCAAAGTGCAGGGTCCAGGGCAAGGGTTTGGGCAAAGGCACGGCCCGCACTCGAGCCCTCCCCGGAGGTGGGCCTGGGCCGAGTGTGGGTGTGGGCATCTGCACCGGAGGCTGGGGGCATGGTGGGAGGGGAGGGCAGACAAGGACCTTGGGACCCCAACACAGCCCCCACCGAGATGGGATGAAGGTCCCACCTGCTGCCTGCCCGGCCGGGCCTCCTCCCGGCTCTCCACCCACCCGCTCTCGCTCTCTCTCTCTAATATATAATATAGGTCTCTCTCTCTCTCTCTCCTTTCTCTCTATTCAATTCTGTTTCTTTATTCTAGGAGACAAAACTCCATAATTTCTTTTCTCAGTGCAAATGGGGGTGGGTAGGGGCCGGACTCCCTGGCACCTGGCTCCTGGGAGTCCAGAGGAGAGAACGTGGGGGCAGACGGGGTGGGGATGCGGTGATGGGGCAACAGGGCCATCGTGGGACCCGCCCTGCCCCCACTCGGGCAGGGTCCACGTGGAGTATGGAGGATTTAGCCGCCACCACCAGGACCAGGCAGTTACCTGGGAACCGAGAGGAAGACTCATGTGAGGAACCTGCTGCCCCGAGGCCCCCCACCTGCTCAGCCCCAGCCCACCTGCTACCCACCCAGCCCTTGCCACTCACTGGGAGCCCAGGGGTGCTGGCCCTCCCGGGGCAGAGCCGTTGGGCATCGGAGGCGGCTCGAGGGCCTGGGCACTGTCAGGGGAGAGGGACACAAAAAGTTCAGGGCCTCCGCCACAGGACACCAGCTGCCCTGGAAGGCCGCCCTGCGCTCACCTCTGGCTCTGGGGGAGCCCCGAGGGCTCTGGGCTCTTCTCCCCCTCTGTGGTCCGCGGGTGCTGGCAGGCCCCGGGGGCTGGGACAGAGGTAGCAGGGTCTCTGGTTGCACTGCGGGGGGGGGGGGGGTGCAGGGTTATCGGCACCGACACCCTCCTCACCCCTACGCCCCCTCGTGCCCGCAGGGAAGAGTGCTTGGCCCAGGACGGTCCGTCCCATCAGAGACCCCGGGAGCCACCGCAGGCAGGAGGAGCTCACGGTGGGCTGGGAGGCGGGCTCCACATACCGCCTGCCCACTTCTGGAAGCCTTTCTGCCCCCGGGGCTGAGCAGAGAGCCCTGAGCTCCAGGGGCCTCCAGGGCAACCCACACGTGGGGGGCGTGGGCACGGCACCGGACCCTCGGCTGCCATGAAGTGCCGAGGCAGTGGTGCAGACCGGGGAGGGGCGGGGGGGGGGTCCCACCTGGGCCCCAGAGAGCAGCTGTGAGGCCGGGCCCACCCAGGGATCCCCTAGAGCAGCTGCTCCCCAGCTGGTCACCTGTCCAAGGAGCTGGGGTTGGAGCGCGTCCCTCTGAGTGTGGCCTGGAGGTTCCCAACGCCGACCAAAGCCTGGCAGGGGGCTGTGCAGAGAGAGGCCAGGAGACACGAGGCTCAGCGAGCGCGGTGCTGGCCTGGCGCCTTCTTCGGGCGCACGGCAGGCGCGCCCCGGGGCGAGCGGGCGGGGCTGGGGGGCGGCACTCACCCGAGGGCTCTGCTACTTGGCTGCCGTCTGAGGCTTCCTGAGGTGCTGACGGGGATGCGGGGTCCTGAGACCTGGGGGGGGAGAGGCAGCCCCGAGGGCCCGCTGGGGTCCGCGCTCCAGCCCGAGGGGCCCGGGCCCCGGCGCGCCCGCCAGCGGCCTCACCTGAGCTGCAGGGCGGGGAAGCCCCGGGGCGCGCCGAGGGACCCCTGTGGGGCGGGGAGCCCGGGGCTCGGCTCCTTCTCCCCAGAGTCCCGGGGGCCGGTCAGGGCGTCTGTAGGCACTGGGTCAAAGGTGGCTGTCCAGCTGGGGCCTGGCGGGGGCGGGGGGGTGAGCACAGCGGGCAGACGGCCCGCGTGCACCCCGCCGCGGCCCGCCCTGCGCCTTCACCCACCCGGAGGCTGCGGGCCGGGGCCAGGGGGGGAGGGGGGCCCGCTCCCCGCACCAGCCGCGCGGCCATCGTCGTCCTCGTCGTCCTCGTCCTCGTCCTCGCCCTCGCTGTCTGTGCTGCCTCCGCTCCTGCCGGGAACCGCCCTCAGCGGCCATTCCGACCCAGGGGGGGGGGGGG